>NW_024704765.1:573070-1152215 GCF_018977255.1 Callorhinchus milii
CTTACCCCCCCGCTCTCTCTCCTTACCCCCGCTCTCTCTCCTTACCCCCCCGCTCTCTCTCCTTACCCCCCCGCTCTCTCTCCTTACCCCCCCGCTCTCTCTCCTTACCCCCCCGCTCTCTCTCCTAAAGGGCTTCGAGATGCTGCCCTGCGTTAAGGGCGCTATATAAATGCTACTGTTTATACTGTTTATTACTGTTTTTCCTCTTCCTCGCTCTCTCTCTCCAATTCTCTCTCTGACTTCTTCACTCTTCATTCTACTACCCCCTCCCCCCTCTCTCTTTCTCCTCTCTCCCTCCCTCCCTCCCTCTCTCCTCCCTCCTGCTCAGTCTGAAAGCGAGTTGGCAGTCACGCAGGTTTGAGCTGATAGCTCGGTCTGTGCTGGGAATGTTAAATAATTGTACAGTATCACAGCGTTCCTTATCCCCCCCCGAGGGAGGGAGGGAGGGAGGGAGGAGGGAGGGACCACAGTGTGTGTGTGTGTGTGTGTGGGGGGGGGTGCCCTGGGATTGACCTGATGTTGTGTGGTGCTGACTGCTCAGTGAACCCATGGTGTTTGGGAGCCGGGCTCAGGCTCACCTCTGGCTGCACTCTCTGCGGCTTAGGTTACAGTGAGTCAGTCTGAGGCTCAGTCACAGAGCCAGGGCATGTACACACAGCACCCAGGCCGTTTAGCCCACAAGCCGTCTCCGTCTTTGCTCCTCCGGGAAGCCGTCTGTCCTTCCATATTATATTAATAATAATAATCCTTGCATTTGACATGCACATCTTCTCGACTTCTCGACGTCTCAAAGCGCTTCACAGGATATACTGTAAAGTGAATTATTGACTGTATAGTCTGTGGGCAAATTCCCTGCTTTTTTCCCCAACTCCCCACCTCTTGTCCAATTCTGTTTTAAATGTCCCCTCAATCGTCTCTGCTCTAACAGCACCCCCTCTCCATTCACCCATTCCCCCCCCTCCCCTGAAAATCATTTCTCCCCCCACAGCGACACTCCTTAAAATTTCAAGAATTTCCGCAGTTCGTGTGTCAGCCTGGCTCTTGCTATGGGGGGTAGGATGGGGGGGTTGGAGAGGGGTGGGGGGCGCTGTTAGAGCAGAGACGATTGAGGGAACATTTAAAACAGAATTGGCTGTGGGTTCAATCACTGGTGCAGTACTGGGGGGGTGTTACAGTGTCGGAGGTGCCGTCCTTCGGATTAGTTGTTAAACCGAGATCTCGTCCTGTCTGCGCCAGTTCAGGTGGACGTTAAAAGATTCCTTGACAGGTGGTATTCAAAGAGAAGCGTTTCTCTGAGTCTCCTGGCCAACCATCCCTCAAATAAAATTGGTCACGCACTTTATATTAATAGCAATACTAATCCTTGCATTTGATACTGCGCCTTATCACATCTTCAATGCGTCTCAAATTGCTTTACAGGATAGACTGTAAAGCGAATTGACTATGGATTTTGTGGCTGTTTGAATAACATTACTATGTGCAAATTGGCTGCTGTGTTCACCGGCAGAATCCACAGGAACGACACTTCACAGTAAATCTTACAAAGTGCTTTCGAAGTTCTTCTGATGTGAAAAGCGCTGTATCACATACAATGAATATTATTATTGAAGATTATTCAGCAATGCCTTTTTTTCTTCTTCCTCTTCCTCCCACTTCCAACCCCACCACCACACTGTCCCCCCCCACCCTCACCACCACACTGCCCTCACCACCACACTGCCCTCACCACCACACTGCCCCCCCCACCCTCACCACCACACTGCCCTCACCACCACACTGCCCTCACCACCACACTGCCCCCCCCACCACACTGCCCCCCCCCACCCTCACCACCACACTGCCCCCTCCCCCACCCTCACCACCACACTGCCCCCCCCACCACACTGCCCCCCCACCCTCACCACCACACTGCCCCCTCCCCCACCCTCACCACCACACTGCCCCCCCACCACACTGCCCCCCCACCCTCACCACCACACTGCCCCCCTCACCACCACACTGCCCCCCCCACCCTCACCACCACACTGCCCCCCCCACCCTCACCCTCACCACCACACTGCCCCCCACCCTCACCCTCACCACCACACTGCCCCCCACCCTCACCCTCACACTGCCCCCCCCCACCCTCACCACCACACTGCCCCCCACCCTCACCCTCACACTGCCCCCCCACCCTCACCACCACACTGCCCCCCCCACCCTCACCACCACACTGTCCCCCCCCACCCTCACCACCACACTGCCCCCCCCACCCTCACCACCACACTGCCCCCCACCCTCACCCAGTGCTCAGGGGTGGGTGGGGAGTGAGTGGCTGTGTTTGGAGTCAGACCCTCTCCCGTCTCGTCGTCATTTCTCAGCTTTAACTTCTTTTGGCTCCTGGCCAGAGAGACACAACCCCACACGCTTCCAATTCAGAGCTTGCTGACCGGAAAATTACACAGGGCACCTGCCTGCTGGGGTGTGAGATCTGCCAACAGCTGCCTCCCTGCCCCCCCCCTCGCTCCATCCCTCCCTCCCAGGGAAGGGGAGGCTGGGTGAAAGGAGGTTGATCAGGGTTCCAGCCTCGGGATTTACTTTGGCTGAATTGTGGAAAAACCCTTCATTTCGCTTTAATATAGTGAGTGTTTTCACACAATTCCTTAAAAAGAAACCAGGAATGATGTTCCCAAAGTCACAATCTGAAATCTTCAGACCAGATCTGAGACCCCGGATCTAAGCTTCGAGAGCGCTGAACAATAATAATAATAATCCTTGCATTTGATATAGCGCTTTTCACGTCGGGAGGACGTCCCAAAGTGCTTCACAGAACACACTGTAAAGTGAATTGACTGTATATTTGTGGGCGAACGCGGCAGCCAATTGCGCACAGCAATGTCCCACAAACAGTCATGGATTGAAAATGACCAATTTATTATTGTTTTGGTTTTGGAGGGACTATTATTAGGCTCTGTGTGGAGTAAGGAAACTTGCCCAAGGTTTCGCCCTCTGCCTGGAATTGAACTCAGGTCTCTCGCTTGCAAAGCGAGTGCTCTAACCACTGAGCTACGGGACTCCATAATAATAATAATAATCCTTGCATTTAATGCAGTGCCTTATCACGTCTGCGAGACGTCTCAAAGCGCTTCACAGGATACCCTGTAAAGTGGGATTGACTGTATATTTTGTGGGTGAAACGCAGCAGGCACTCACTCCATTGCAGTTTGTGGGCGCTGTTGTGCGCAAATTGGCTGCTGTGTTTTGCCCCAAAAATGTATAGTCAATCCCACTTTATAGGATAGTCTGTGAAGCTCTTTGAGACGTCTGGCCGACATGATAAAGGCGCTACATCAAATGCAAGGATTATTAATAAAAATGATGCATTCATTATTATTAGTTAGGCTGTCGTTAGCCTGAGCTGCACACTGGCCGGGGCAATGGCGGGGAGCGGCACAAAGAGAGCAAAGGGCGAAGGGTTAACGGAGTCCGCAGCTCTCCGGTTAATCACAAAACCGGTTCCTTTTAGTCCTGCTCTAAACCAGTTTCTAAAAGCAAAAACAAATGCAGGAGTTTTCCCACAACACTGCGTAAAGGGTAAACTTTGTCATGGACAGAATTGGTCGCAAGGAGAAGAAACGACACAAACACGCACGTGCGCTCACACACACAAAAACACCCAAAAAGCACACACAAACAACAAGAACAACAAGTCGGGAGGACTTCCCAAGGTGCTGGACAGTGACAGGATTTTGGACCCGAGCTGGGGTCGGGGGTGGGGGAGAAGGGGGGGGAGGGAGGAGAAGGGGGGTGGCATGGTCGAAGAGGAGGGTCTTGAGGTGAGACTTGAAGAAGGCTGAGGGGGGGATGAGGCGGAGTGATTGGGGGATGGAATTCCAGAGGTTGGGGGCAGAGTGGCTGCAGGTTCTCCCCCCAGTGGTGGGTCGGGTGGGTCGGGGGACGTGGAGCAGCCAGAGCCGGCTGAGCGGAGGGAACGGGCGGGTTGGTAGAGGTGTATATATATATATACATATATCGGGTATCTGCAGCTCCCGACCTGGTCAGTGTACCTTTAAGAAGTCCTCTGTGTGTGTGCGTGTGCGTGTGCGTGTCGCCCAGTGTTCCTCCTCCCTATTTCTGGTGTCTTTATTGCAGTCACATTACATAACACACCCTCTGCCCTCCGTGTGAACCTCTGCAGTAATTACCAACCCACACTGCTGTTAAAGGGACAGGCGCTGGGTTCCATGGCTCCTGTAACCCATTCAGATACGTGTGCACCCCGGCACAGGGCACACACGCCTCCCACACTCCTAGCCACCCCACCGGCCGCTTACACCGCCCACTCCCTCTCCCACGGGTTGAAACTCACTGCCTTCTGTGCTAAAGTAAAATAATATATCTGTTGCAGATCATTATCTGGGGCCGGACGGAGCGGTGCCTGAGGGAGACATGTGAGGAGATTCGGAGCTGGGGAGCTGAGTGCCATTACTACATGTGTGATGTGGGCAACAGGGAGGAAGTTTACCAGCAAGCCAAGGCTGTGCGCGAGAAGGTGGGTGGGTCCCTCTGCTCCCTGTGTTTCCACCCCTCCCAGCTCCCTGTGCCCCCCCCACCTCCTCAGCTCCCTGCGCTCCTCCCCCCCCCTCAGCTCCTCGCGCTCCCCCCCCCCCAGCTCCCTGCACTCCTCTCCCCCCTTCAGCTCCCCGCGCTCCCCCCTCAGCTCCCCATGCACCTCCCCCATCAGCTCCCCGCGCTCCCCCCTCAGCTCCCCATCAGCTCCCCGCGCTCCCCCTCAGCTCCCCATGCACCTCCCCCATCAGCTCCCCGCGCTCCCCCTCAGCTCCCCATGCTCCCCCCCCCACTTCAGCTCCTCGCGCTCCCCCACCCCCCCCCCTCAGCTCCCTATAACCCCTCCACCCCTCAGCTCCCCATGATTATTCTACCTCTCACCCCCCAACCCCCTCCCCGGCAACCCCCTACCCCCCAGCTCCTCGGGACACACCCCGAGCCCCCCACACCCCCCAGTTCGGTGGGGTGATGGATCTTTGGATGCCTTGGGACATCCTCCTGACGTGAAAGACACCGTACAAATGTAATTTGTTGTTGTTGTTGCCCGTAGTTGGGTGATGTGACCATCCTGGTGAACAACGCTGGCGTGGCTCACGGCAAGTCTCTGGTGGATAGCGACGATGATGCTCTCCTCAAATCCCAGCACATCAACACCCTCGGCCAGTTCTGGGTCAGTGTCTCTCTCCCTCTCTCTCCAACTCCTGTGGAGTCCTGTAGCTCAATGGTTAGAGAACTCGCCTCGCAAGCGAGAGACCTGGATTCAATTCCCGGCAGGGCAAAACGATGGGCAAGTTTCCTTACTCCACACGCCTCTGTTTCATTAGTAGTAAGTAGGAACCCGGTTGTTAGTCGATTGGCGGATTGCTTTTCCGAGGGTAATAATTCCTTCAAAAAAAATTGATCGCTCAATCCACCACTGTTTGGCTGCTGCGTTTCGCCCACAAAATAAATATACAGTCAATTCACTTTACAATATATTCGGTGAAGTGCTTTGAGACATCTCAAAGACATTATAACACTATATCAAAAGCAAGGATTATTACTATCTCACCCTCACTCCCTCCATCTCACCCCTCACCCCCAATCGCTCTCACTCTTGTCTCGGTTGTGGAGCAGCCCCCACCTCCTCACCCCAATGTCAATATTCCCGGCTAGTGTTTTGCTGGGTGAGAAGGGTGTTTCTTTCTCTCTCTCTCTCTCTCTCTCCTGGTGTCCTGGCCGACAATCCCCCGGATAAAATTGGCCATTCGCTCCACGGCTGTTTGTGAGACATTGCCTCGTGCAAGTTAATTAGCTGCTATGTTTTCCCACAAAATGCACAGTCACTACACTTTTTAAACCCCACCGTAGAGCGCTTTGAGATGGCCTCCTGACAAGATAAAGAGCTGTATCAAGGGCAAAACTTAATTATTGTATTATATTCACAGACCACTAAAGCTTTCCTACCGAGAATGTTGGAGTTACAGAACGGGCACGTCGTGTGTATAAACTCAGTGCTGTCTCTGTGCTCGATCCCGGGCACCATTGATTACTGCACCTCCAAGTCCTCGTCCTTCGCCTTCATGGAGAGCCTGACGCTGGGGCTCCTGGACTGTCCTGGTGTCAATGCCACCACAGTGCTGCCCTTCCACACCAGCACCGACATGTTCCAGGGCATGAAGACACGGTCAGTGCCTCCGCTCTGCCACTGCACACGTTACTACTTCCCTCACTCCTCCCTCTCTCTCTCTCTCTCTGCCTGACTTCCTCTTCCTCCATCCCTCTCATGCACTCCCCCTCTTCCTCTCTCCCTTCCCCCCCGTTCTCTCTTTGTCTCTCTCTCTCTTGCACTCTTGTGCGCTCTTTCTCTTCATCCTCCTCTCTCGTGCACTCTCTCTCTCTTCCTCCTTCCCTCCCTCTCTCATCAGCAAGCAAGCTCAGTCTTAGGCTCCATGTAATGTGATGTTTGTGTTTACAGATTCCCCAAACTCTTCCCCCCACTCGAGCCCCAAACCGTGGCCCAGCGCACAGTGGAGGCTGTGAGGGCCAACCAAGCGTTCCTGCTCCTGCCATGGACCATGCACCTGCTGGTCATCATGAAGAGGTCAGTCAGTCAATATGGCTCCCCTCTCACTCTCTCTCCCCCTCATTGCTCTGCCTCCCTCCCTTGCACTTTCTGTCTCTCTCTCACTCCAAATCCCTCACTCTCTTCCTCCCCTCCCCACCCCCCTCTCTCTCTCTTGCACTCTCTTTCCCTCCCTCTAAGCGGGGTCTCCTCAGAGCTGAACTGGCTCCAAGGTGACAGGCCTGGCAATGGAATGTCGGAATCGAGCCCCCCCCTCTGTGCCGGTCTCTAGTCTGGTTCCTGAGTCAAGAGAGGCCGCAGTATTCCAGGGCCCTCACTGCTGATGACAGCCCAGCGCAGTCTGGCTCATTGGCAGACCTGGATAGGTCGACCAGTCACTGGGGACAGGGAATCCTCCCCTCAGCTCCTGTTAACCTGCAGCCAAAGCCCTAACAGGTAGGGTGGTCCAATACGTTGAACGAGCCCTTGTGCAAGGTTCAGGACCTGCTAAATCGGTGCCTGTCAAGTCACCTCACCCGGAACCTCTGGATCCCTCCACCTCACACCCCCTCGTTATCTTTACATAATAATAATTTGGTCACTGGGTGAAGAGCGCTGGGTAAATACAAATTATAGTTGTTGTAAAGGAATAAAATATGATACGGTGACCGAGGCTCTCACTCACTCTCTCTCACACTCACATTCACTCTTACACTCACCTCTCACACTCACCCTCTCTCACATTCACTCTCTCATACTCACTCTCTTACACTCACTCTCTTTCATACTCATTCACTCTCACCCTCTCTCACACTCTCTCTATCTTTTGTTCCAGTCTCCTGCCCCAGGCTGCGCTAGAGGAAATCTTCAGGTTCACCGGGAGCTACACCTGCATGCACTCAGTGAAGGGGAGGACATAGGAAGCGGGATTCTCCCCGCCCCCAAAGCCCCCCCCTTCCTTACCCCACGGAGAAGCTGGATACATGAGCGGGGAGACCAAGTGGAACCACAAGGTGTGATGGCTAGGACATTATGGTGCTCATCACAGAGACTCTGCCTCTCGTTTAGCTGGGCTCCGGGGAGAGAACAGGAGACCGAACAAGAGTCGGCAGCCAGGACTGGTCACAGAACAGATGTGGGACTCAGATACCCTCTGCCTTTACTGTAGCGTTTCGCTGCCAGAGAGCTGGGTTTAGAGAGAGAAACTGGCCTGAGCACGTGGCCCTGAGCTGCTTTGGGAGGTGCAGTGATAACAGGCAAAATTCAGTGGCAAATCACCAGGCTCTTCTTTCTTGTCCATGACTAAAATCGAATTGTAAATTTTAATATTTAAGCTGTAAATTCGCTAGGCTGGGAAACACAATACACAAGACTTTATTCATTGAGTTTTTTTGTTTTCTGCAAACAAATAAAACGGAAAAGAGCAAAATGCATCCCAGGTATTAAAGTGATACATCCGGAGTCATCGATCCAGGATCTGATCTGGATAAGGAAACGACAATAACTTGCATTTATATAGCGCCCTTCACGCGGGGTAGCGTCCCGGAGCGCTTAAAGAGCAATGAACATCTCGCCTTCAAATTTAACACTGGTCAGAAATCCGGAAGATTCTTAAATTCCAATCAGAATCAGAATTTTCTTCAATTGGAAGTTATTTATATATTTTTAAACAAAAGAAAACAACTTCTGAATTTGGACCAGATTGAAGAATTTTTCATAATTAATAATCATCTGGGAAAGAAGTCTCAAAGTGCTTCACAGGATTTGCTGTGAAGTATTAATAATAATCCTTGCATTTCATACAGCGCCTTATCAGGTCTTTGAGACGGCTTAAAGCGCTTCACAGAATATGAAGTGAATTGACTGTATATTTTGTGGGCGAAACACGGCAGCCAATTGCGCACAGCGGCAGTGTCCCCCGAACAGCTGAGGGTTGAAGTGACCAAATTTTTTTTTAAGGGATTATTACCCCCCAGAAGAGTGACCTGCAAATTGATTGTACATTTTGTGGGCCAAGTAATAATAATAATAATAATCCTCGCATTTGATATAGCGCTTTTCACGTCGGGAGGACGTCCCAAAGCGCTTCACAGAACACACTGTAAAGTGAATTGACTGAAAATTTGTGGGCGAACGCGGCAGCCAATTGCGCACAGCAATGTCCCACAAACAGTCGTGGATAGAAAATGACGAATTTATGATTGTTTTGGTTTTGGAGGGATTATTATTTATTATTATTATTTTGAAGTGTAGTGATTGTGTATTTTGTAGGTAGTTTAAGATCTTTAAGGACTTCCTGATCAGACAGGTGGGACCTCTGTTTTACATCTTGTCTGAAAGACGGCAACTCCATCACTGCAGCTCTCCCCCCAGCACCACTGGAATTTCAGCCTGGATTTTATGAGTTATTGCAATCCTTGCCACATAATTACATGTTAACACGAACCGGTCTGACAGGCCGGGTGGAATTTTTGGCCTGTGGTCACGCTGTGTGTGGAGTGATTGTGAGGGTCTGTGAGAGCCACACGTTGGGTTGCCAAGCCACTTGCTGACAAGTTAAAGGGGAAGTGGAGGAGTGGCGGGTCTGTCTCTCCGTGCCCCGGCTGTGAACCTCTCCCAACTGCCGAGGGCCTGGGGGAGCCGACAGCAGCCGCTGAGGCAGTGAGCGAGGGGCCAAGTGAGGCCTGCGGTGGGTTCACAGCCAGGTCAACTGAGCCAGGGAGTGATTGGAAGTGGCGGGGCCCGGCCCGGCCCGGCCCGGCTGTGAACTGGCCACATGCAGGGAACGTGCAGTCTTACAGCGCTGATACCACACACACCCGTTCACACCGCACTGCAAACAGTGACTGTGCATCTGGAGTCCAGTAACTCAATGGTTGGAGCACTCGCCTCGCAAGCGAAAGGACCTGGATTCGATTCCGGGCAGGTGAAACGTTCGGCAAGTTTCCTTACCCCACCCCTCTGTTTACCAGCAGTCAGTAGGAACCCCATTGTTAGTCGATTGGTGGATCGCTTTTCCGGGGATAATAATCCCTTTTACAAAAAACTGGTCCCTCAATCCGCGACTGTTTGTGGGATGCTGCTGTGCGTGTTTCACAGCATTTGATATAGCACTTTTCACGTCTTCTCGACGTCTCAGAGCTTCACAGAATATACTGTAAAATGAATTGACTGTATATTTGTGGGCAAAACGCTGCAGCCAATTGCGCACAGCAATGTCCCACAAACAGTCGTGGATTGAGTGACCAAATTATTTTTGCTTTTCTTCTTGTGGGATTATTATTAGGTGTGTGGAGTAGGGAAACTTGCCCAAGGTTTCGCCCTCTGCCGGGAATTGAACCCAGGTCTCTCGCTTGCAACGTGAGTGCTCTAACCACTGAGCTACAGGACTCCAAATATAGTCGATTCATGTTACAGTATGTTCTGTAAAGCGCTTTGAGACGTCTCAAAAGTGATAAGGCGCTGTATCAAACACAAGGTTTATTATTATCTGTAGATGATGCCCCACAGTCGTGCGGTGAATGACCAAATTATGGAAGAGTGTTGTCAGCCTGGACACTGGGGGAAACTGTCTCTTCTCTAACGTTGCCGTGGGATCTTTTAATGTTTGAACGATGGGCAGACAGGCCCTCGGGCTGTGATCTAGGCGAATGCTGCACAGTCAGAAGGACCACCGCTCAGAACAGACTAACCCAGAGTCTGCTCTGCCTGTTTCACTGGTGGATGGACAATGAAGATCCCGTGACACAAGGTTTCTTCCGGTGTCCTAGTCGACCATCGCCCTCCTATAAATCGTCCCATTCTTTAGTGTGGCACAAAAATAGACATCTTGTTTTCCTATGGTCAGTCACTACACTTGACGGGAATTATTGGGAAGCACTTTGAGGTGTTTGGATGTGTGATCAGCCATTGCAGAAAAGCAGCGCTCCGGGGGCTGACCATGAGAAACTCCTTGGCTAATAATTAATGCAAAATTTAGAAAAACTCCTCTAAATTCATTTTTTTTTCTTTTGAGCTGCAGAATCCCAGTCCAGATTAGGGCTTTAAATCCTGACCTTGGGCTCTTGAGCTGCGTTGCACTGCGGGACACTACCTCGCCTGAAGGGCGCTATACAAACACGAGTTGTTGTTGTTGCTAAGCTTTCCTCCGCGGTGTGGACTGGCGGGCTGGGCAGCCACTGCTCTTGTCATCAAATGAAAAATGTTGGAGCAAACAGCTGGAGAGAGAAATGCTATTGCAGGGAGCGGAGGGGGTCACTGGAGTCCCGTGCTATTAGATCAGAATTAAGTTGTTAAGTGTCAGCCTGGAGCAGGCTGGTCATCCATCACGCTCTCTTGGCATAGCAATCGCAGGCTGACCGTCTCCCGAGCCTGGGTTGGAGCCTCGTGTGAGCTCAGGGGTAAATGGGATGTGAACTGTCGCCCCTACCCCCTGCAGAGGGGTCAGCCTACCTAACCTCATGAAACTGCCAATCAAAGTGAGTAATGGAGAGAATGTGAGGACAGACTAGAGAAAGGCTCTGCTCAACCGGTCAACAGGAGAAGCACATCCCACGATTGATTCCCCTGCCTCGGCCTCAGCCATTTAAACTGTAACCTAATCCGGCGCACACTATTTATCTTTGCCTCGTGTTATAAACTGACTTCACTTCACAAAACGACTTTCATTCCTTACCGGGTTGTCCCACATCAGTGGGTAATGCCACCTCCTGACTATTACTGGATCAGCCTCCCATTGACCCGATGTTTAATAATAATAATCCTTGCGTTCGAGTGGACTGTATGAAGTGTAGTGACTGTGTATCTGTAAGTGTACACGGCAGCCCATTTATGCTTAGTTCTGCAAATTAGTCACTGAATGAATGACCAATTATATCTGGGCGATGGTTGACCAGGACACTAGAAGAGAGAAAGTACCTTCTTTTCGGGATCTTTTAACGATCTCCTGAAAAAATAACCCTATTCCAAAGGGGTGGGGGGAGGGTTTAAGTAAATCCCTTGTAAGGAACCAGAAATGGCCGTAAGACAAGACTCCTCTCCTGCCTTTGCTATGATACATTGCCACACACTCGGCTCACTTTGCATTTTAATTCATTTTATTTTATGATTAAAAATTGCACAAAAAGATCTGTTTATGTCAGTGAAGGGGGGGGAAAAAACCCTGTGAAATGGAAGATAACAGGAAGATACAAACCCGATTTGACCCAAACCTCCCCTGTAGTAACCAGAAAGCCTGTGATGATGTTTCAGGCAGATCGTAGGGGAAAGTCTCACACAGGCTGAGCCCTCCATCAACACCGAAAGACAGACAGAGCGATGCTGCCCTGTAACACATTCCATCAGAGCCTGAAATCTGATTGATCGCTGTCGCTCGAGAATCCGACTGTTCATATCACTCAGTCGTAGATTCGTGACAGAAATCAAACCAACAAAATAACTTCACAGGAATTTGCCCGACAAACACACACACACTCACTCACACACCCACACGTATCCAGGTTACATTGATAAGGCCCATTGGATTATTACTGGGGTTGCACATAGATACTCTTTGCTTATACAGAGCTTTAACTACTGTGGGTTGCTCGTGTTCTTGTGCTAAACATGTACACGCTTCCCGTGTATGTGAATACATTCCCTGTTATTGTGGAGAAGCAATTACTTGGCTACTGGCTTCAACACAACCCCCCTCAAACTGACCCTCGGCCCCCACACACTTCCCACAAACACACACAGTCACCCCCTCCACACAGACACGCACAGCCAGGCAGCCAACTCACACAAACCAAGACACGATACACATGGAGACGAGCCAAAATTGACCCACTTACACGTATTCACAAAGACAGCCACACACGTACACACACAGTCAATTGCTCAGCAATGCCAGTCAGATTTACAATGTCAGTGCGTCTCTTAACTCAAAACACGTGTGTGTGGTGGTGGTGGGGGGGGGGGCTAGGGGTGGGGGTTGGGCGTCCTGGTTTGGGGGGGTGGGGGAGGTCACGATAACAATAGAGATGGTGGTCTCCACATTCAAAGCAGCCTAATGGAGAATAACGAGGCTGGGCAGGTGTTTTTCCTCCTCTCAGCACTCCTTCCTGTTTAGGCCACTCACTTAACACTGGAAAAAGTGTCCCCTCCCAACCCCCATTACCCTATCACACCCCCCATCAGTGACAATTTTCATCCACTTTATAAAGATTACCAGCTTCTCTGGGACCCCAAAACTCCCCCACTCTTCCCCAGAGTAGCCAGCGCCCCCGCACCACCCCCTCATTGCCTTTGCGAATGGCCTGTGCGGTGGTGGGGTAGAACATGAGAGGAGTGGAAAGCAGTGGGGGGAAGCCCCTCCTGACCAAACTGGGTTGCATTGCCGCTTAATGTTTAGTGCAATAAAGTCATGGAAGTGACCAAGTTTGCCAGCACCCGCTCTGAAACATTACATTACACAGCAGCAGCCTCTGTACACAATGTGTCCTTGAGATCCTTCTGAATACTTACAAGAAAATAATATTACACCTATGTACAGGTTAGTAAAATAAAGAATTCTTATTCTGTTGCCATAAATTTTTTTTGTGTGTTGTAAATATATAAAATGTAAAATACAATTTGGACAGAAGCCTCTCAATTTTTGCCATCGAGTTTCCGTGATAAACTGCCTCACCACATCCCCCTCACCCTTTCCCTCCTCCAGGCTCGCTCACCAAAATAGCGATCAAAAAAAGGAAATAAAGTCATCACACTCATCCGGAGTTGTTCCAGTGGGGGTGGTGGGCCGGATTCCCGTCGCTTGGTGCTGTTTGTTGGGGATCCCCCCACTCCATTGGCCAGCGATGGGGTACAGGTGAGGGCGAGGTTAGGGACGGGAGGCCTCTAGGAGTCCAGCTCCAGGTGCTCTTGGCTCTCATTGGCTTGTAGCTTGAGCTGCTGCTCGTAATAAAGGCTTTTTGCGTAGTTAATTTCCTGGGAGATCTTCACAGCCAACGACTCGGACTTCACATGGACCTGAGAGAGCCAGTGAGAGAGAGTGAGAAAGTAAGAACGTCAAATAAGCTTGAATGATTCACAGTAGACACATCAAGTTTGCAATTTTTGTAGGTAAAAACATTGGCTTATTTAGCCCCAGATTATAATAATAATAATCATTGCATTTGATACAGCGCCTTATCATGTCTTCGAGACGTCTCAAAGCACTTCACAGGATATACTGTAAAGTGAACTGACTGTATATCTTGTGGGCGAAATGTGGCAGCCAATTGCGCACAGAAGTGTCCTACAAACAGTTGTGGATTGAGTGACCAAATTATTATTATTATTTTTTAAGGGATTATTCTCCCCGGAAAAACTAAATGGATGGGCTGCGCGGGGAGGAGGGGGAGGGAGGGACTGTACACACCATTGGCTTGTTGTGTGACGGCCCTGGGATGGCCACGCCACTGCTCGAATTCTCGGCCTTTTTGGTCAGCTGCAGGTAAGCCTTCCCGTGATCCTTGGTGATAAGGCAGTGGTAGAGGTCATCATATTTGACCTCCAAGAAGATGGCGTCTCGGTCGATGTATTTGCCGTGATTTAGGAAGTACACTACCTTGGAGGAGATGAGGACACTGTAACTGTCGATCTGCTCCACCGCAATGAAGCTGAAAATACAGAACTTGCAGTCAGGAATGTGATGTGATAGTGAGAGGGATTGGACCCAAGCAAAGCACAACAGAATCAGTACACAACTTACATCAACATTTAACCTGCACCCCAACAAACTATAGAGTCATCACAACGAAATATCTGGCTACTAAAGTGTAGTAAAGAGCTGCTAAATTGAGGCCATGTCTTGTCTTCAGGTTGACATTCTATACCATGTCACTATTGGGAAGGTCGGGTTTCCTGCAGATAAAGTGGCTGAGGTTGTTATTCCCACACTGCACCTACATTGGCTGCTGCGTTTGCCTGCACAAACCATCACCGCACTTGATTGCTTTGCGAAGTGCTTTGAAATGTTTCAATGTGCCGAGGCTCTGCAAAAACACAAGCTGGTTCAGCTGCACAGTCACTGGGCAAACATCTGATCTCAGCCTCTGGCAAGTCCCCATTGTCCCCAGCCAGTTGCTCTGTCCCTGTTGATTCACCAAAATGAGTCTCCTCTCGCCGCCGGTTCCATCCCCCATCCCCATCAAACAATTTCACATATTTTGGTTAGAAAAATTATTTCTGAAAGTTTGCAAAGAGTTTAGAGCTCGGATCACAGTCCAGGCTGACAGTCCAGTGCAGCCCTGGGGAACCTGGATTGTTTGTCTCTTGGGTAAGATGATAACAGCAGCTTGCATTTACACACAGCGTCCCTCACACAGGGCAGAGTCCCAGAGTACTTGACAGTATGACGCTGAGCCGGGGGGAGGTGACCGTAGGCACAGTCGAAGTGGAAGGTCTTCAGGCGCGACCTCAAGATGGGGAGGGAAGGACAAGGTGGAGGGACAGAGGGAGTGTTCCAGAGTTTCGGGGCGTAGTGGCTGAAAGTGCAGCCATCAATGGTGGAACAGAGGGCACGACGGACAAGCAGGAAGCCAGAGCCAATCGAGAAGAGGCAACAGGTGGTGGGTTGGGGGGTAAGCGGGTTGGAGAGATAGGGAGATGCCAGGTCATGAACAAATACCTCTCCACTTTGCTGTTGCGATGTGATAAAGCTGTGCAGCACTACAGCAACGTATTTCTTTCTTACCCATTTTTCTCTGAGGAGTCAGTGCCCGAGACACACAGAGCTGTGTGGTCACTGGAAACCAGCAACCTCACAGAAACATTTTTAAAAACAAAAGAAACATGCTGGAGCAATCAGGCGCGATGGTAGAGATATGTGGAAAGCGTGGAATGGGAAAGTAAAATTTCCACCTCACCAGGGAATGCAAAGAACTGGCTAAACATCAACAGATTTGTACACATTTTGCACAGCCCAAGGATTGCTGCTAGATTGGAGCATTTTGATTCTAGATTGTTTCTAGATGTTGAATAAGGTTTCATTAAGGCTGAATTCAAGCATTGGGACCGAGTGCAGTGAGGACAGAACGGAGAGCAAGCGAGCCTGATGTAAGCCTCCAGGTAGTGTGGAATTACTCCAGCAAAGCAGAAAGCAATTACTGCAGCGTGGCCAGGAAATGAAACGCTGGCTGAACTTGAGTTCATCTGGAATCGATTAGGAAGAACAGTGGCTGCACTTTCTAAACTGTCTGACGCCTGGGAGCATCAACGGACCCAGAAATCCAGCTTTCAGCATTCCAACCTCTCCACAGACTCAACATTGTGTGCTCTGCCCAATGCGGAACAGCCCCCCAATTAGAGCACCCTCGCTAAAACCTGTGTTAGCTCAAAAACGGACCCCATTATTTGCTTACCTGACAATCCCAATCGCTCCATCCAGAGCCTGCCATCGACGAACTCCGGATTTGTCAGGTCACCGCTAACATCACTTCCTGCACCCTCATGTCTCTTCACAATGGAGGGAACATCAGCCGTGCTTCATGCACAGTGAGTGACATCAGTGACAACCTGGACATTGTCCTCTTTATAACAGGGCCTGGGGCACTATATAGGTTGCCCTACAGTACTACAAGATCTTTGATATCCCCCTGAACAGGCATGAATGGGATATGGGATCGATGGCTTTATAAGTAGAGTACATAACAGCAAGGAAGTTATGTTGCTGATTAGGCCTCAGCTGGAGTATTGTGTCCAATTCTGGGCACCACACGTTAGGAAGGATGTCAGAGCCTTGAAAAGGGTGCAGAGGAGATTTACAAGAATGATACCAGGGATGAGGGACTGCAATTGTGTGGAGAGACTAGAGAGCCTGGGATTATTCTCGTTAGAGCGGAGAAGGTTGAGGGGAGACTTAATAGAGATGTTCAAAATTATGATGGGCTTTGATAGAGTATACAGGGGAGAAACTGGATAGGCACTTAAATTTTTTTTCAAGGCTATGGAGTAAGAGCGGGGGAGTGGAACTAGTTGATAGTTCTTTTAAAGAGCTGACACAGGCACGATGGGCCGAATGGCCTCATTCTGTGCTGCACGATTCTATGACCTGATTCAAAAGCGTTTGCGTTTAAGCAGAACCCAAGTTCTCACTGTGCAGAAGCTGAGTGACCAAGTGTGTAGTTTTACTGTGGACAATGTCAATGCAGGAAGCACAGCAGAGTCCTGAATTCCACATGGTCCTAACCTCATTCTCTGAAAGTTTCATTTTTCCAAATTTTAAAAAATTCTTGAATTCAAGCCCAATTTATTTTTTAAGAACTAAACTTTGGCAAATCTGCTTCGAAATTTTGACTGATTTTAAGAATTTTCCCAAACCCTTGGATTGGGAAATGAGGAGAGGGAAAAGCAGCATTTTATCGAGTTCAAGATCCTCGTCCTCACTTCTAAAGCCCCCGATGGCCTTGCTCCACCTTACCTACCTCTGTGACCTGCTAAACTCTTATCACGGCTCCTGCTCCCTCTGCTCAGCGGGCACTGGCCTGCTTCATATTCTCCACCAGGCTCTCAGCCTCTCTGCCCCCAGGAATTCCATTCGTTCATCTCACCCCCTTCTTTGGCTCCTTCAAGGTCCATCTCAAGACCTTTCTCTTTACGTGTCTTCCCCCCTCCTTGCTCCCACCCTGCTCAAATTCAACTCTCGGGTGCAAACCCAACACCTTGGGTCGTCCTCCTGGCGTGAAATAAATGCAATTTCTTGTTGTTGCAATATTAGTTCCTTGGTTGCTGGTAGAGTAAATGGGGTATTAATGACTCGTGAAGGGTAACACAGAGGTGGTTACAGACTTTATCTAGGCTCAGTGCCTGCTCCAGACACTTACAATTCAGCCTGAATGTTGTCAGTCAGCCTGAAGAGCTGCTCCTGTCCTTCGGATTGCTTTTCTGAGTACCTGGGAAGAAGGCCGTGTGGTCCGATACAGCAGCGGGGCTTTCGAATTCGCTGGATCTGTGTCCTGTTAGACATGCAAACAAGAGAGGCTTGGGTTAGACGGTTTGGTTAGACCCATTACAGCAGCAGGCTGGAACCTCCTCCAAACGCCACATATACCATTCCCTTCGTTATTTTAATGTGTCACTTTTTTACGTGCCAGCCTGGCTCAGTAGGTAACACTCACTCTTCCCTCTGAGTCAGAAGGTAATAAGTTGGTCATAATAATAATTAATTGTTCACTCAATCCACGACTGTTTGTGGAATCTGCTGTACGCAATTGGCTGCCGCGTTTAACCCACAAATATAGTCAATTCACTTTACAGTATATTCTGTGAAGCGCTTTGAGACGTCTAGAAGATGTGATGAGGCGCTATATCAAATGCAAGGATTATGATTATTATCGCTCACCCCCAGGCATGCATGTCAACTTAGTTTTTTTTAAAAAACAATCTATTCTCTGGATGGCCCTCAAACCTGTGTTTTGTGACGGTTGCTGTTCAACTGTGAGTACCTGGGCTGACTATGATTTTGCCCACATAATAATAATAATAATCCTTGCATTTGGTAAAGCGCCTTTCACGTTGGAAGATCGTCCCAGAGTGCTTTACACGATATACAGTTACGTGAAGTGACCTCGTATTTTGTGGACGAAACGACAATTTGCACACAGCAGCAACCCACAAATCAGCCATGGAATGGCGACCAATTTTATTGGGGGAGATTGTTGGCCTGAGCCCTGGGCCAAACTTCCTTCTCTTTTCCAATAGTGTCATGAGATCTTTAATATTCTTGGTTTAACATCTCATCTGAAGTACGATGCATCCAACGATGCAAACCCCCCCCCACAAGCACTGCATTGGAGCATCAGTTTAGACTGTGATTCCAAGGGTGAACACGACAAAGCTGGGCTTGAACCTAGAACCATCTGAGCGAGTGGCGAGTGTGCTCCACTGAGCCAGGCTGAAAGCCAAATCACTTGTTCACAAATCATTAAGCGTCTCTCTGCGGGTCTGTTATTAGCTTGTAGTCACACATATGCTGCACGACGAACATTTGCAGGTTTGAAAGAAAACAGAATAGAGGTGCATCATGTAAGTTCAAATGTCCATATGTCAGATGTAGTGCCTTATCAAGTCTCCGAGACAACAACAACAACAACAAGATTCCATTTATAAAGCGCCTTTCACGTCAGGAGGACGTCCCAAGGCGCTGCACAGTTGGGTCATGACCCGAGCATTGGGGGGAAATGGTCAGGGTGAGGGGAGGGAAGGGAGGGAGCGAGGAGGGGGGAAATGGTCAGAGTGAGGGGAGGGAGGGAGCGAGAAGGAGGGAAGAGAGTCGAGAGGGGAGCTGAAGGTACGGTCAAAGAGAAAGGTTTTGAGACCGGCCTTGAAGGAGGAGAGGGAGGAAGCGGCGAAGGCACTGGGGGATAGAGTTCCAGAGCCTGGGGGCTGAGAGGCTGAAGGCCCGACCACCGATGGTAGGGCGGTTGGGGCGGGGGACGTGGAGCAGACCGGAGCCGGAGGAACGGAGGGTACGGGCAGGTAGGTAGGGGGATAGTAGGTTGGAGAGGTAGGAGGGAGCAAGGCCGTGAATGGCCTTGTAGGTGAGGATGAGGATCTTGAAATCAATCCTCTGGGGGATGGGGAGCCAGTGGAGGCGAGCGAGAGGGTGGGAGTGATGTGGTCGCGAAGCCTGGTGCGGGACAGTACACGAGCTGCAGAGTTCTGAATGACCTGCTGTGTGGAGGGAGGTGGCGGGAAGGCCGGCGAGGAGAGAGTTCCCATAGTCCAGCCTTGAGGTGACAAAGGCGTGAACCAGGGTTTCAGCCGCGTGAGGGGTGAGGTAGTGCCGTAGTCTGGCGATGTTCCGGAGGTGATGGAAGGCGGTGCCAGTTGTGGTGCGGATGTGAGGGAGAAAGGACAGCTCAGGGTCGAACAAAACCCCGAGGTTCCTGATGGCTTTGAGAGGTGGAGAGTGCAGCCTTGGATGCTGATGGTGTCAGCGCCTGAGGTGCGGAGGCGCTGACGTGAGCCAATCAGGAGGGCCTCGGTTTTTCGCACGTTGAGCTGAAGAAAGTTGTCTCTCGTCCAGGACTCGATGTCGGACAGGCAGCTGTCAGGACATCGGTGGTCGTGGAGTTGAGAGTAGAGGAGGAAAGGTAGAGTTGGGTGTCATCCGCATACATGTGGAAGTTAACTCCATGTCTGCGGATGATGTCACCACAGGGGGAGCATATAGAGGGTGAAGAGGAGGGGACCGAGGACAGAGCCCTGAGGGACACCACATGAGACAGTGCGGGGGGTGGAGGAGAAGCCATTCGTCGAGACAAAGTGAAGACGGTGGGAGAGGTACGACCTAAACCACTCAAGGACAGTGCCTTGAAGGTTGAGGTGGGAGGACAAGCGGTGGAGTAGGATAGCGTGGTCGACCGTATCGAATGCTGCCGATAGGTCGAGGAGGACGAGGAGACAGAGGGAGCCCTGGTCACAGATGGTCAGGATATCATTGGTGACCTTGACCAGGGCAGTTTCTGTGCTATGGGCAGCACGGAAACCTGACTGAAGGGGTTCGAAAAGAGAATGGGTGGAAAGGAAAGAGCGCAGTTGGGAGGCGACAACTCTTTCCAGGACCTTGGAGAGAAAGGGGAGGTTGGAGATGGGCCGGTAGCTTGATAGCTGCGACGCATCAAGGGAGGGTTTTTTCAGGGTGGGCGTGATGGTGGCAGTTTTTAAGGGAATGGGGACAGAGCCAGAGGAGAGGGACAGGTTGATGATGTCGGTGATATGCGGAGCAAGAAAGTGGAGCTGGGAGATAAGGAGTGGAGTGGGGATGGGGTCAAGGGAGCAGGTGGTTGGTTTTAGGGATAGGAAGAGTTTGGTGACAGAGGGTGGGGAAACAGGTACAAAAGTGAGTAGGGAAGGATGGGTAGCAGTCGGAGTGTGGGAGTGAGGGGGTGAGGGGTTGGTGGATGTTGGAGGGGAAGTGACCGCGGAGCGAATTCCCTTGATCTTGGATTCAAGGAAATCCAGCATCTTCTCGCAGTGAAGGTTGGAGGAGATGACCTGCGCGGGATGGCGGGGGGGACGGAGGAGTCGGGTTGTGGAGGAAAACGGGTCTTGTGGTTGAGTAGGAGACAGTGCGGGAAGTGATGGGGGCAGAGTATCGAGTGTGGAGGAGAGGGTATTGTGGAGGAGGGAGAGAGGAGAAGAGGGGTCGGTGAGGGTTGAAGGCCAGAGGGAGAGGAGTTCAGAGGACTCCAAGGCATCGGTTAGGGATTGTGGGGGTAACTTCTTCCAAGGGCGGTAGAAGATGGTGGTGGGTCTGGTGGAGGTGGGGAGGGGGGTGGAGGTGGTGAAGGAGATGAAGTAGTGGTCAGAGATGGCCTTGTCGGTAATAGTGACATCCGAGACACTGAGGCCCCGGGTGATCACCAAATCGAGTGGGTGGCTGTGACTGTGAGTGGGGGAGTTTATGTGTAAGGAGAGGTTGAGTGAGGAGAGCAGGGAAGAGAAGTCTGTGGAGATGGAGCAGGAGGGGGTGAAGTGTAGGTTAAAGTCGCCCAGGATGATGAGGCGATCGGAGCAGAGGCAAAGAGATGTGAGGAGTGTTGAAATGTCAGAGATGAAGGTGGGAGAGGTTTTAGGGGGCCGGTAGAGGAGGAGGATTTTAAGGGAGAGGAATGAGGGGTGGGAGAGGGTGAGGTGCTCAAAGGAGGGGAAAGAGCCAGTGGAGTAAGGGGATAGGGCAAGTGGTGTCCTTGAGATAAGGGCAACACCACCGCCACGGCGGTTGGGGCGAGGGATGTGGTGGGAGGTGTAGCCGGGTGGCGTGGCCTCCGTGAGGGGGAAGGTGTCGCCTGGGGTGAGCCCGGTTTCTGTTAAGGCCATGATATCAACGTTCTCATCAAGGATGAGATCGTTGATGACCAGGGCCTTGTTGCAGAGGGAGCGGACATTTTGCAGTCCGATGTGGAGGGAGCGGTTGACAGAAGGGTGTGTGGGAGGGGAGGGGGGTCCAGGTTGTGAGGCAGGGGTGGGGGAATGGGGATGAGGGAGGAGAGGTTGACTCCCCGGGTCTGTGTCCGGGGTGGGTGGCGAGTGTGGTGGGGAATGGGGCAGTCGGTGTGGCTGCTGCTGGACAGCCAACGCCGAGTGCCACGGTGAGCCCGGCGGAGGATTCCCAGGCTGGAGCAGAGGGAGGTTGTGGGAGGGTCAAGTGGGGATAGAAGGCAAGAGGGACGGAGAGAGAGGAGAGAGCGGGGGAGGGTTTGGGGGGAGAGAGGAGGGGGGCGGGAGGGAGGGGGTGAGGGGGCTCGGGTCAAAGCGGCAGCCATAGTGCGCACGCGGGGACCGGGAGCGAGCGGTCAGGTGGATGGCATTATCCCGTAGATTGGGGCAGCAAACGCAACAGGACCATAGTGGGCTCTGATGTGAGCCCTGGGGGGGGGGGGGCGCAGAGAGTTTTTTTTTTGTTGCGCGCGCACGCCCCGAAAACTAATCTCTGACGTCAGCAGTTCCACCGCTCCGCCCCCACACCGCCCCCGGGGCTGAACTCGCTCCGGCGTCGTGTTTAAGTACCTGGGTCAGTAGGCCCAGGCTCCTCCCCGCGTTGTCCTGCCGCCGCTCCCCGACTCAAAGCGAGACGTCTCAAAGCGCTTCACAGAATATACTGTATAATTTGTGGGTGAAACCTTTTTAAAGGGATTATTATCCCCGGAAAAGCGATCCATCAATCGACTAAAAACCGGGTTCCTATTTACTGCTAGGTAAACAGAGGCTGTGAGGGTAAGGAAACTTGCCCAACGTTTCGCCCTGCCTGGGAATCATACCCATGTCTCTCGCTTGTGAGGGCAGAGCTCTAACCACTGAGCTACAGGACTCCACATAAACAGACATTTCTGCGCAGAAAGTGGCCATTCAGCCAATCATGTCTGTTGCAGGGCTCTCCTAAAGTGCCCTGCATTATTAATCGCTTTCCCAGATCTTTCCCCATATCCTTCAATGTTTTTACTGTTTATTCAGCTTCTTTTTAAATAAATCTACTGATCCAGCCTTAATAACCACACTCTGGTAAAACAGAGTTAAGAAATTCCCTCTAACCTCCTGAGGTTGTCACCAAAGGGTTAACTTCCCATTTTCTCCCAATGTGTCCCAGGAATTCTCAGAAGGAAGGCTGGCTGGGGAGTTGGAAGGAAAGGAGATTCTGATGCAAGGCACAGCTGGAACAGCAGGAAAGCCACGATGACAGACTGACATGACACAAGAACAAATGCCTTATTGACTGTCTGTCAGGGTGAACACTGCAAAACTTTGTGTAGAGAACACAGCGATTAGTGAATGGCTTCTGGAGGTCTCCTGTATGTGTGAGGAAACACTCTGTGCTCACAGACAGGCTGTGTGGTACACCAAGCCCACAAGGCAGGTGCTCTGTGGGTGTCCTGAGCTCTGATGTGACAGTGTGTGAGCGTCAGTGGAAGATTATTCCAGGGGCAAATGAGTAACAATTATTACTGGAAAGGTTAGGGGGGAATTTAAATTAAGCTTTTGCAAATGAACTTGATTGTGATCTTTCATTGGCAGGCCACAGGGCCAGCTCAGCCCCAGTCACTCACCCAGTGATAGTCCCGACTATTAAATTATAGAATACTTTCCCAAAAGTGGCTATTAATGCCGAGGGTTAACAAACTGTGTTAACATTTAATGAGGAATAATACAAACTGATTACGGGTAGAGAAGCCGCAAAAAAGGGCAAACAGGGGTCTGGGTGACATACACTGGATAAAGATGATGAACAATGTATCAGACATTGTTGAGGCCACGGATGAAATATTGTGGCCAGTTTTGGGGCCACATTATAGAGTGGTAGAGAGAGGGCAGCCTAGGCTCATGAGGATGATGCCAGAGAGGAAAGGATCGAGGAGGCTCTAGAATTTGAAGCCCTTCAGGGTGTCCTCCCAATGTGAAGGGCGCTACACCAAATGTAAGGATTATATTATTCTAGGGATCATACCAATCTTATCAAGGTTTCAGTGAAATAAGAAACATTTAAAAGGGAAATGCGTCTTTTTTTTGGGGGGGGGGGCGCGCGCGGGTCAGTTGGGAATCTGACACAGAATGTGACACTTGTCACATCACCATGATTAAGAGTAGGTAAACCAGCATGAGAAGTCCATACATGTACACCACACATAACCTGACTGGGAGCAGCTCAGAGTTTACTAATTGGAAGAGTCAAACCTTGTGACTGAAATCTAGCCTCAATATGACGTGGTACGTGACTGGCCTCATGGACTTTGGTGGGGTGTGGGGGAGGGAAGAAGCATTGCCAGTCTGCCCGTGTGATCCACACTCCAGACTCTCGAGGAATTTCTAAATTTAAACACCATAAGATATACTCATTGAGTGCAATTCAGAAGGGAAGGCAAATCAACACGCTCTGTACCAGAGGAAAATGTATCTTAATTACGTGCCCACACACACACACTCCACTCTGCATGTAAACTCCTGGCTGAAGCCTGGTAACTCATCGCCTGTTGCCCCCCCACCCCCATCCCCTACGCCCAGTGCTCACGGTTGCTATATGCCTAACAACATGGTTCAGCTGCTGGTCAGGCTGGGCCTGGCTCCCGCCCAGCCTACAATCAGTGGGACAAATGCTCCCTTTCATATCGATTGCGGAGCTCATATTCTCCATTTTCCACATGTCTGTGGGATTTGGAGAGGGGAAAGCTACAGCAGCATTCCTGGGCCTCCCTTTGTTACTGGGTAATAACGGGTTTATTCTGTGGGGGCTGAGGCATTGTTAGCTCAGCCAAGGGATTGTTTGATCCAAATGGAAATTAGGCAGGTTCAGCGGGAGGTCAGTGAGGCACGATCTTGTGCACAAGCCAAGCCCACAGTCTGTTCAGCCACAGGATAACTGTCAGAGTAGCTTATAATACCCCACAGTAACAGGCCATTCAGACCATTCATTCTGCGCTGGTGCTCTCCTCCACATGAGTCACTGAGTGTGGTCACCCTTTCCTGCTCTCCCCCTCCTCACCCCGCATACTCTCTTTAATATTCCTCTTTTTCAAGCACCCATCATGTTCGTGCCATTGCGATTGCTTTTATTGTTAATCCCACTTCCCAGCTTTCCCCCACATCCCTTCATGTTTTTACTGCCCAGATGTTTATCCAGCTCCTATTTCCTATTGCTCTCTGCTCTCCCTCACCCCAACCCTGCCCCCCACAACGCTCAGGTCCTGATCCCCGACTGTTCAGCGCCTTGGGACATCCTCCCGACGTGAAAGGCGCTTTACAAATATAATTTTGTTCTCGTTGCAGCCTCTATGAATTCCAAACTAACAACCTTTTGAAATAACTGCCCACTGTCCAGTGGCCCTGACCTGCAACTTCATCTCTTGCAAGTTTCAATCTGTTGAATAAGGGCGGTCAAATCCACTTAAGGACTCTCCGAGAGATTTTGGTGAGTTTAATATGAGTGGCTTTGGTGGTAGGGTTTAAGCCCCATATCCAGGCTAATATTCCTATGTTGTTCTGAGGGGAGGGGGGGGGGGGGGGGTGGTGGGGAGGTCACCGTCCTTTGGATAAGTTATTAAACCAAGACCCTGTCCGAGGCTGTTAAATATCTCAAGGAGAGAATGGAGTTTCTCCTGGTCAATAATTGTGCTGGTTAATTGGTCATTTACTCCATGGCTGTTCGTGGAACTCTGCTGTGTGAAAAATAGGTGTGCTGTTGGCTATAAATGCAGTCACTACGCACAACAGGAATTCCGTGCGAAGCACTTTGAGATGTTCAGATTCTGAAACACTAAATCAAATGAAGATTATTATTGTTATCAGAGGTGTGTGTGTCACAAAGGTCCCAACAGCCAAATCTCCTCCCAACCTGCCAGCAAAAGTCTTGGTATTTGGTGTGGGGTTGGTCCATTCTACTGTGTTGGCTGCACACTGTGGTGCTCTTGGTGACAAGCAGGTCCCTGCTCCACACTGCCTTCTTCCCAGTGGCTACAAACACGAGTCGTGGGCAAATGGAAGTGATCAATGCCAGCTAACATGGGAGTGTCTGGTAACTGTGCCCATTAATTGGGAGTGGATTTGAACCGGTTTCAAACATTTGAGTGGATGGCTTGGCCCACCCTGGGCGGTGTTTTCAGGCCATTCTTGTACTTTGAACGTCACAGTAGGCTGCTCAGGGATAAACGTTTTATTCTACTTGATGAAATATTTATTGTCTCTGACCAAATCGTAATTCCTGCACTTGTGGTTATAAGCGACTAACAATAAACAACAGTTAAAGGAACTAAACTGAGGCTTGGCAGCAATCCAGCCCACAATCTGACTGCAGCAAACGTGTGCATCAGAACCGGGTATCAGCAAGCACACAGCAGGGAAATGCTAAACCACAGGTACTTTCTAGGCAGCATTCTACATTTGTCCCTTTGGTGGATCAAGTTTTTCATTATTAGGTTAAAACACATCATTTGCCGTAACAAGTAAGTGTGCATGCAGCCAGGTGATCCACACGTTTGAAAGAAAGAACACTTCTGTACCATCTACAACTTCAAAGCATCTCAGAGCGCTTCACAGCAATTATTGTCAAGTGTAGTGACTGTTTTTGTGCAGAGTGAGGTCCCAAAAAACAGCCACCGATTTATCTGGAGGAAACCAGGCAGATTGGCTGGATTACAACATTCTGTATTGATACATGTTTATTGTTCATTTCCTGATCTGCAGCCCTATTTCGATCAAGTCTGTCTGCCTTGTGATTCAGGTGGAAGCCCCTTACCCACCCACTGATGTCATTACAAATACATTTTCTGCAGGGTTCCTTGGCTCACATTCCCCCTTTATTCAACCCAACCCTCCAAAACGCACTGCTTATCTGCACTGCACTTCTCTCTCCATAGATGCTGTCTGATCTGCTGAGTGTTCCCAGCAACTTCTGCTTTTATTTCTGCTCATCCCGTTGTTATTTATGGGATTTCAGGGAACAGATGAGCAGTCGTTTTCACCTCCCGAATAATATTCACTTTGTTTCAAATTAATCTCATTCTGTAAAGTGCTTCCGTTGATGTGAGACAGACAGTTATATAAAGGGATGTTGTAGAGCTGGAATGTTCGATCTATATAATGTTTCCATCAATGAAACCGCAGGTACAAACCGGAGCAAAAAAGTGTGAGAAAAATTATTGCACCCAATAATATAGCTGAGACACAAAGCCAGAATGAGAATAAGTTCCGACCAACAAGAGCTGAACTTTGTGTTGAAGGCTGCTGGAGGCAAACAGAGGCTGCAGTAATGAGAGGTGGTTGTGGTTGTGTGAGTCCCTTCGCCCTGCCCTGCCCTTGTTAGGTTGCTGCTGTTTATACAGCTCAAACCCTCTCTGCCAAATCCGACACCTCCACACAGCCGCCTGCAAATAACACGCCCACAGATCCATGACAGGATATTTTTGAAAAACAGGACACTTTGGCTGAACTCTGGCTGAACCAGGGAGGCTGATCCATTACAGCTCTATTGCTGATAATGTCTGGGTTCAAGGCAGGGTCAGATCACCTGGCTGCACGCACGCTTGTCTACTCAAGAGTTCAGCATGTTCTATGTCTCTCTCTCTCTCTTTGGCTGTTTACATGGCACAGCAGAGTGCTCGGCGCTTCACCCCGTGTCTGAAACATTTCCCTGAGCCTGCACTTAGTGCAGTACATCAACAACCTGCCCTGATACCGTGTGCCCCAACAACAAGTTGCATTTGGATAGTGCCTTTCACACTGAATGGCCTTATGGGAATTCCACAATTATGCGCCCATGGAATTTCGCTCATCATATGTTTCACTGCACGTAGGGGCTTAATATTGTGTAATATACTCGAACTGTCTCTCATACCTCCTGCTCCCACTCCGGAGAGTGATGGGAAGAGAGCTGCACTGGGAGTATGAATCATAAATAAATACAAAAATGGGCTAAATATAAATAATTGTGCTATTTATGAAAAATGGCCTCCATATCTTTCTGAAGAGGTGATGATAGTATTATGCTAAATTTAAATTGTAAAAACATGCGTGATTTTCTTTTTTCTGGGCCTAATGCGCTCGGTGTAATTATGATTTTTCATAATGGACCAATGCCTTGAAGTGGCTGGCAGTAATGATGGTGGTGGACGTGCAGGTTGGGAAGGAGGAGCAGTGAACACTGTACATTTTCAAGAGGGCTTTGAGGCTGGGTGAGAATGGACAAGGAGAAGAGATTTTTAGGGAGTTTCAGAGTGCTGATGGCAGCTGAAGGCTTCGTCACAGTTAGTGAGATGGAGGGAGTGAGTAACAAGCAAACAGACCTGAGCCAGAGGGCACAGACAGGAGAATCAGGGCGGAGGAGAGTGCCCAGATCGGGAGAGGCAAGATTATGAAAGGATTCGAAGATAAGGATTCTGTAGTCCATAAAATTCAAGACAGGAAACGTGTAGAAACTTACTATGTATTTCCTCAGCAGTCACAGTGGGAAGCCTGACAAGGACCAGGACAGACCCTGTTTCCAGACTGTTATATATTACTCCTTTGAGTGAACCTTTACATGGGCTCTCCACAAAGACATTACTGTACAGATGATTTGCTCTATTCTATCCAGAAACAATTCCATCTCATTTACAGATGAACACTCCAAGGACATGGAACCGCACAGAACCAGTGTGAAGGTCAACTGCGCAAAGCAACAGCCTAGACTTTACACTTTAAACATACTCCATACAAAGCAAATAGATAAAAAACAATACATAATGAAGTCTGTCTTGCACAAGGCATGTCTGCTCACACAAACAGGTCTGATAAGTGATTAGCAACACAGGACTTCTTCAAAATAAAGAGTGAGAAAAAACTCCAGTCACCAATACCCAGCCTGGCTAACACCCTGCGGCTCTGCGACTGACAATGGGGAGAGGCTGGGAGATGGGACAACGTCAGGGAAATGTGCTTGTGGCACTTTTCACAATGTGCCACCGATTTCAGAGGGTGAACATCACCAAAATAAATGTCCAATAACGACTTGTGCAAAAGTTCGAAAGTATCTTGTTTGGCGATGTGACACTGCCTGTGCACATTGCCAACATGGCCAGGCCTGAGGGTTGCAGGACAGAGAAACAGAACGACTCCAAAAGGATGACTCAGTCATCAGCCTGGCTCAGTTGTTAGCACTCGAGCCTCCGAGACTGAAGGTTGTGGACCCCCCACCCAGCCCCCCCCACCTTCAGAACTTTGAATACACATATCCAGGCTGATACTTTAATGCAATGCTGGGAGGAGTGCTGTATTATTGGAGGTGATATTCCTTGGGATGAGACATTAGACCGAGATCCTGTTTGCCAGTTCTGCTGGCTATTAAAAAATCACTTTACACTTCTCAAAATGAGAAGGGAGTTTATCCCAGTACCTTTGTCAGCAAACGTCCAGATAAATGTCGTCATTTACTTTATGGATATTTGAGTGGTATTGCTGTGGGCAAATTGGAAGCCTCATTTGCCTACAAAATAAAGAGGCGATGCATTTTCCAGTCAGTCCTTTGAGGCAGTCTGAGAGCCAAATCGGTATTTGGGAAAACTGCCCGACTTACATTGTGAGACAAGCTCGACTTCAGAGGCAAATTTGTGTAAAGCGCAGTGGGAGTTGCTTTAGTGCAACAATGCAGTTCAGGAGGAAGGCTCCATCAACAGGATCTGATGGCTTCTTGGCCGTGAGCACTGGAGAGTCATTATGCAGAGAATCACCACAGGGAAGATTGTGAGTTTTAGGGATCAGGTAGGTGGTTTGATATGGGATACTCCACTGTACCTTCACTTGTGTTTGAGATGATTTTTCTCAAAGATCCAATCCCATTTATTTATACACACACACACACACAGACCTGTTAAATTAGCAACGTAACATACAGGAAAAGACATCCCAAATCATAAACAAAGCTTTTGCCAGCTGCTATCATAGATATCATAATACAAAGACAAAACATTAAAGCCCACTAGGATATAATGTATTAAAAGCCACATTAGGTTTATACAAATGAATATTGGCTGGTTCTGATCCTGGCTGAGGTTCAGCAAGTACAAGACGGGGATGAACTTGGCAGAATTTTCATCAAAAATGCTCCTGGCTTTAATTTTTTCAAAAAAGCACACTTTATTTCAATGCCCACAAAGTGCGTGCTTTGCTGCTGCAGAAAATGCCTGGATCAACTCCAACAAGGTCTGAACTTGGGAACAATTGCGTAGAAAACCACCCATAGAGTGGAGACTGCTCACTGGTTAATCTCTTACATCTCCCATGTGGAGCACTCCTTCCGCGGGCAAAGATCTGCTGTGTCTCTTGCACTAATCCTAACATGTGGCCTATAGTCACTACACCTGCCAATATCAAGTGCCCAGTGATGTCTTGATGTATAAAACTTAAAGTTCTTTCTTTTAAACCAAAGCACCGTACAAGAAGGGAAAAACACAGGGTCCCGTGTTACTAACTCATTACTAATTGTCACGATAACACACCAGCCTGATCTGCTCGAGTCAGGGGGCTCGCTCTACTCTTGCAAACCCGATTAGCAAATGAGCTGGAGAGTAAGGTCTCTGACACATGGAAGACAATGCTGATAACTGTCACTCTGCCAATTGGTCAAATACAATAACAATGAGTTAGAAGGTTAATAATAATAATAAACCCTACATTTGATTATTTCATGTTGTGCTTTGCATGTTGGGAGGGCCTCTCAGAAGACTAACAACAACGGATGGCGTCTCAGAGCGCTTCACAGTAACGGATCCCGGGGCCGAGCCGGGGGGAGGGGGAGGAAGGTGACCAAAGGCGCTGTCGAAAAGAAAGGTCTTCAGTCGAGACCTGAAAATAGGAAGAGCGGGCGCGAGGCGAAGGGAGTGAGGAAGGGAGTTTCAGAGCTTCGGAGCTTAGTGGCTGAAGGCACGGCCGACGAGGGTGGAGTGGAGGACTTGGGGGACAAGGAGGAGGCCAGACCCGGTGGAGCGAAGGCAACGAGCACTGTTGTGAGGAGAGAGGTCAGAGAGGTCGGGGGGTGCAGAGGAGTGGAGGGATTTGAAGACAAGAGTGAGGATCTTGAAGTCGATCCTCTCTGGGACAGGCAGCCAGTGCAGTTTGGCCAGGACTGGGGGGATCGGGGAGCGGAGTTTGGTGCGGGTAAGAATGTGGGTGGCAGAATTCTGAATGACTAAGTAGACTGTATTTTGTGGGCAAATACGCCAAACAATTTTCACGCAGCAACTTCTCACAAACAGACCAAATATTGGCCATGAAGTGATGAATGATCAGTTTTATTTGGGGTATTGTTGGCACTGGGAGAGAGTTCACTTTACAAATAATGTCATGCACTCTTTAACGTTTACCTGAACAGGACGTTGGCCATTTCATCCGATGAACGCTACCTCCAACATTGCAGCAAATTCATTGGAATGTCAGTATAGATTATGTGAGTTCCAATCCCTGATGTGAGGTTGAACCCACATCTTTCAGACACAGAAGTGAGACTGCTACCAACTGAGCCACTGTACCTTGATGGTACAGTGGGGAAAGAGCAAGGGAATGGAATTAGAGCAGAGAGCTTCAGTGGGGGAAGTGAACACCAGTAAAGACCCAGTGGGCAAAGATTAGGGGAATGGATTAAAGTAGAGAGCTTCAGTGGGGAGCGAGCACCAGCATAGATGTGACAGGATTATAATTGATAACTCAAATGAGAAACTAACATAGGCATAGAAACAACTAATAAACAACAATATTAATCCTTAAAATTTGATATAGCTCCCTCCACTCAACCGTCTCTGGCTGCTCCACGTCCCCCGACCCACCCGCCTCACCATTGGCGGGAGAGCCTTCAGCCACTCTGCCCCAACCTCTGGAATTCCATCCCCCAATCACTCCGCCTCGGCCCCTCCTTAGCCTCCTTCAAGTCCCACTTCAAAACCCTCCTCTTCGACCATGCCATCGATCACCTCCCCTTCCCCTCCCCTTCCTTCTCCCCCCCCCCACCCCCCACCCCAGCTCGGGTCTGAAATGCTGTTCACTGTCCAGCGCCTTGGGACGTCCTTCTGACTGACTAATCTTGTTGTTGTTGTTGTTAAAGGTCTTTGAGGCGTCTCAAAGCACTTCACAGAATATACTGTAAAGTTAAATGACTGTATATTTTGTGAGCGCAAGGAATGAGAGTGAGAATAGAAAGCTCCTGATAGTTCTAGTGGGGGAGCCAGTACTAGCATGGAAGCAATGAAAGAGCAGGGAATGTGGAACAGTACAAACACATTGGGACACACGTTCTGTGCTGTAAACTTTATGACTCTACGAGCCAAGAGGGACAAAGTTAAATCAAAGCACCACCAGATGAAGGTGGTAACATGGCATACAATCCCTGCAGTAAACAGTTGTGGAAAATCTGGTTCTCCCTTTTAAAACACACTAGAGTCATCTATCATTCTGCTTGCAATTAAAGCTTCCTGTTTCAACCCTTGTATGCGGTTGGCTTTGAAGCATCCTGTTAAAATAATGCATGAAGGCCACTTCACAATCTACCGACTTGCTGGAACTCAGTCACACTTCGCCAGATTTGCTGTCTGCTATTAAGCGAGTGTTGGCAGACTTGTTTGAGCACAGCCACACTCAATAAAACTTGGAAGGCTATACAGAAAACAAACCTCAGTCACCAAATCAGTGGATAACCTACAATAAAGTGGGCCTTGGAGGTGAGGGAGGGGCAGCTTTAAAAAAAGATGCAAGATTTACCATGTGCAGCGTTAGTCAGCACAGACCCAAACAGTTTTTTTCTCCTTTCCTGATGGGTGAGGGCTTAGAATTTACAGCCACAACAAACCCAAATGATGCTAATTAACTCTCATTTCTATACAGTACAAATCCCTTAGGTTTTCCTTTCAAGCACGGATGTAAATGATGGAGAGGACTTCAAAGCGATCAGAAGGCAGCTAATTTGACACTACCAGGTTGCCTCCAGAGGCAATAAGGTTGTAAAAACGGCTGGTTTATTCAGTCCCAAATCTCTCAAGACCGATTCCATGTTGGAGTCCCGTTACCACCATATGGTCAATTGTGAAAAGTTGTGGAGTCCTGTAGCTCAGTGGTTAGAACACTCGCTTTACAAGCGAGAGACCTGAGTTCAATTCCCGGCAGAGGGCGAAACCTTGGGCAAGTTTCCTTACTCCACACAGAGCCTAATAATAATCCCTCCAAAACCAAAAACAATAATAAATTGGTCATTTTCAATCTACGACTGTTTGTGGGACATTCTGTGCGTAATTGGCCCCCGCGTTCGCCCACAAATATACAGTCAATTCACTTTACAGTGTGTTCTGTGAAGCGCTTTGGGACGTCTTCCCGACGTGAAAAGCGCTATATCAAATGCAAGGATTATTATTATTAAGTTGCGGAGTCAGAGCGGGTTGGTCCAGCGACAAGTAAACGGATGTTTTTGTGACATCGCACGCTAACCAACAACAACAAAAACTTGTACTTATATAGCGCCCTCCATGAAGGGTAGCATATCAGATTGCTTAACAGTGGTGGAGCCTGATTCTGAGCCGGGGGTGGTGGTGTGGGGGGAGGTTACCCTAAGCACAATCGAAGAGGACGTTTTCCAGGCGGGACTTGAAAAAGGGGAGAGGGGGCAAGGCGGAGGGATTGAGGGAGCGTTCCAGAGTTTCGGGTGCAGTAGCTGAAAAGCACTGCATCTGATGGCTGTAGAAATGCAGAGTGGTCTGATTTTTAGGCTAGTTCACCAGCCTCTGGTCCCATTATCTGAGGAGTGGAGATCACAGAATAAAGGATTGTGAGAATAAACCTTTTCATTGGACAGGACCTGGAAACCTGATGGCTGTGTATGGCTTATTTCATGTGGACTCCAAGACTCTGCATGTGAGCACGGTGTGTCAGGCAAATTGTCCAAAACCAGCTTGTGTACTCAACACCAGGTCTAATTGGACCATTGTAGTCTTTGCAGCTTTGGGCATCCATTAGGGTGGATGTTAAAATAATAAAAAGAGATGTAGTGTAGATTGACTCAGGTGCCATGAGGGACGACAGGTTATGATGCGAGACCTTTTTTTTCAATACTGGTCAACCCAGTTGTTGTCGGCCTCGGGACAATCCCGGCACTGTAAAGTGGCACACCCGGTTTCGGAGTTCACAAGAGAACTTACTGTGCTAAAAAATGTCTGGTTCCTGGGCTGTCAGGGCACTGCTGATGTTACTTCCTATGTGGTGAGCACATGTGTACGATACACAGGAAGTGCCACTGATGTCACTTCAGCAGTACGTGGCCATTTTATGCTTCATTTTAACCCGGGGTCTCGGTTTACGTTTCCAAAAGCTAATAATAATAATCCTTGCATTTGATATAGCGCTTTTCACGTCGGGAGGACGCACAGCAATGTCCCACAAACAGTCGTAGATTGAAAATGACCAATTTATTATTGTTTTTGTTGTTTTGGAGGGATTATTATTAGGCTCTGTGTGGAATAAGGTTTCGCCCTCTGCCTGGAATTGAACTCAGGTCACTCACTTGTGTGTTCTGTGAAGCGCTTTGGGATGTCCTCCTGACATGAAAAGCGCTATATCAAATGCAAGGATTATTATTATTATTATTAAAGCTACGTTTTATCAGGGTTGGCCTGTTGCCGAGGTTAAGCAGGAATGTCACAGAGCCTTTCAAAGAGCAAATAGTAACAGATTATTTCCACCGTTGATGAGTCAGTACTGAGAAGCCTGATTTTAACAATCACAAAACATATGAAAGGGTGTTTAGAAAAATGTATTTACGGAGAGAGTGATTGGAATGTGAATACACTGCCACAAACTGTACCTGTCCATTGTTTGGAAAGGAATTTGGTGCTTAAGGAGGAAAAATAATGGAGGATGTGGGGGTAAGCAGAAGAGTGAGATTAGGTACAATGGCTCAAGTGGAGATAAAGACCACATGAGCTGTGTGTGACTTACTCTGAAGAAAAGGGTACCCGGACCGCTATACTTGCCATTGTGTTAGGAATCTTTTACCATGGCATAGCTATTTGTGTGGCTCGATAACCTTAACTAATAAAAGCAATATAATACCATCTGCAACAACATATTACACAATAGGGTTGGAAGGTTGTGTATTTAAGACCCATGAATGGAACTTACAGTCCAGGCTGACACATCAGTGCAATAGTGGGGGGTAGGGGTAAGAGCTGCATTGTTGGAGGTGTCACCTTTGGTTGAGACTTTAAACCAAGGTCCAATTAGCCTGGTTTGATGGACGCTGAAAGATCCCATGACACTATTAGAAGATAACTTTTCCTTTGTCCTGATGAACAATCCTCAAAGATAACATGGTCATTTGCTACATTGCCCTCTGTGGCACCTCTCTTTGGTTTGGGCAAATTAGCAGCTATTTTTATCTACAAAAATAGTCACTACACTTGACAGCAATTAACTATGAAGCGAATGAGACATTTAGATGTTATAATAATCCTCACATTTGATACAGTGCCTTATCATCTCTTCGAGGCTTCTTAAAGCGCTTCAAAGTATATACTGTAAAGTGAATTAACTGTATCCTTTGTGGGCGAAACGCAGCAGCCAATTGGGCACAGCAGCGTCCCACAAACAGTCATTGATTGAGGGATCAAATTATTATTATTACCGGAGGCATGGCTGAACGTGGGCAGGTCTGCAGTTCTGTACAGGTGCTGCATCAATTTTATTCTATGCAGAACAATGGAGGTTGCAGGAAAAAATAAGTTTTTTTAAAAAATCTCTAACACTTGAGAATAAATATTGTAAAGCCTTTTCAGACATCAGTGTCAAAGGGCGATACAAATTACAGTTCTCTCTTTCTTATAACTATCTGAACCCAAACCCATTGAACAATTCACATGGCACAAACCATGTGAACAAACACTAAGTATTTTATCAAGGTCATCTCAGCTCAGAGATGTAGAGTATTATGTTTTTATTCTTTAGACTGTTCAGATTTTATGGCCGGGTATAATGCATCAGGTACAATGGTAGGAAAAGATGGACAATATGCTTCTGTGATTGTACCACGATTGGAACAGGAGTGATGGATTGTTCTTTAACTGCAGTGAAGCAGCACACGTTGTAGTAGTGGAGATCACAGCCTCACTGCATCTTAACACCACTCACACAGCGAGTTGTTGGGATCTGGAATGCTTTGCCTAAAAGGCTGGTGGAAGCCATTCGATAACAACTTTTAAGAGAGAAGTAGATAATTGTTTGGGAAGGACAAGTCTGCAGGGCTATGGGGAGAGAGTAGGGGAGTGGGATTGATTTGAGTAGCTCTTTTCAATGACACAATGGGCCGAATGGCCTCCTTCTGTGTTGTATACATCTATGAATATATGATTCTATGGTTCACTGTGTAACCCACAATATAATAATAATTCTTGCATTTGATATAGCGCTTTTCACGTCTTCTAGATGTCTCAAAGCGCTTCACAGAATATACTGTAAAGTGAATTGACTGTATATTTGTGGGCAAAACTCGGCAGCCAATTGCACACAGCAGTGTCCCACAAATAGTGGTGAATAGAGTAATCAAATAATTATTTTGAAAGTATTATTACTGGAAAAGCGATCCGCCAATCGACTAACAACTAGTAAGTAACAACTACTTACTACTAGGTAAGCAGAGGCGTGTTGCTTAACTTTTCACCCTGTCCGGGAATCGAACCCAGGTCCTCTCGCTTGCGAGGCGAATGCTCTAACCAATACCCTCCAGGACTCCACAACAAATCAGATTCAGCTACGTTCATTTACAATGAAACCTGTGAAGCGCTTTGAGAAGTTCTCCTGATGCGAAAGGCGCTGTATCAAATACAAAGATCAGTATTATTAGGAGTATCCTGATATAGCTCAGATACCTTCAATCACTCTACGAACATCTCTGCTCCTTTGCCAAATCATCTTCAGTTCAGATTGAAGTACCTAATAAGGGCTGATGGGACTGCACATTTACTAAAATTCTAATGCAGCTGTTAATCTAGTTTCTTTTGCTTGCACCAACATAACTTGCTTATTCAGCATATTTCACAGAAGATTTACATTTCAAAGCGATTCACCACAACAATAGTATCATTGTGCAAGGAAGGAAAGAAGGGGTAAGTTTGAGGGTGTTGACCCAAGGCATGACACGCAAAGTGATACATTTCTAAGAAGGTTTTGGAGATGAGGAGAGGCGAGGAGAGAAAGTGCAAGACAAAAAGATGTTGGGAGAACACCAGAGAGACATGTCTGAAGACTTCATCATTGCAGTTTTGGGATGAATTTGAGCTTACCTCAGGTTGCTCATGGTCGTCGTTTCCCGTACGGCTTGAGCGGTCTCTGAAGCAAAGTCCAGCGCACCGGCCACAGGTTTGGTCACCGTGCCGACCAATCCCTTTCCGAGGCCCGAGAAAAAGCCTCCGACACCGCCATCTGTTTTCACGCCTTCCACTGTCGAGGTGATGACGCTGGTAAAGCCGCCAAGAATACCTAGCGAGTGAGGGCACAAAATAGCAAGGGAGGGAACTCGTCAGTTAATGAGTAGCTTGTGAGGTCTGGAATAAAAAAAATCTCCCTGCCATTCTAGGCCATACAGATAAGAAGGCCAATCGCAGTCTGTGCTGCGTTGGCTAAACTCAGTTGGGTCGGTGGCATCGTAGTGTTTTAATACACAGGAGATAAATTCAGCCCATTCTGCCGGTGCACATAAAACTGGCCTCAACGCCCATGGGCTAGGGAGGGCGAAAAACACATCAGCCAGGGCTCCAGCTTCTAATTGCCCTCCAACACCTCCTCTCCCCACCAACCCCCAACCTGGATGTGATGCCTCCACCATCAAACAATATGCCATTCCCACATACAGAACGATAGAACGATCTCTAGGGTGTGATAGAGAAGAAAAATGGCAGATATCTTTCCCACTATAGCTTTCACTGGGTGCAATCCAGAATCCCCCTCCGCCCCAACCCTCACTGAGGCAAACAAAATAGGATTCTACCCTCCTGTAATCACTTACGCCCCGAAACTCTGGAACTCTCTCACTCAATCCCTCCACCTTGCCCCTCCCTCCCGCCCACCTTCAAATCCCACCTTCCTTTTATATCGTGCTTACAGTCACCTCCTCCCCCTCCGTCTCCCCCTGGCTCATTGTCAAGACTCCACTATGGTGAAGTGTTCCCGGATGCTACCCTGTGTGAAGGGCGCTATATAATAATACTTGCATTTAATATAACACCGTATCGAGATGTCTCAAAGTGCTTCACAGGATATACTGTAAAGTGGAGTGACTGTGTGTTTTGTGGGCGAAACCCAGCAGCCAGTTGCGCACAGCAAACAGTCGTGGATTGAGTGACCACATTATTATTACTATACAAATGCGAGTAGTAGTTGTTGTTGTACTCACCATGAGCAAGGCCCTGAATCCCAGCCACCAGGTGCTCACCACTAGTCACTGCCTGATAGCGGATGGACTCTCGCTCAGCTTGGTGCCTGGTGTCCATTGTCTTTCCCAGCCCATCTGATAATGTGCCAGCGAACTGCAGGAGAATAACAGAGACAAAACTTTATAGTGTCAACAAGTGAAGCAACAACCACAATAACTTACATTTATTTAGTGCCCCTCATGCAGGGTAGTGTCCCGTGTGGGCCACTGAGCCATATCAGAAGTAACCAATAAACCCAGTCTCTAAGCGCTCATGAATCTCAACCCTGCCACTGAGACGTCCTATTCTACAGTGCCTTATTGCATTGGATCATCTCAAAGTGCTTTACAGCACTTACAGGCCAGCCAGTTATAGCTGTATCACAGAGAATGGTTCACAGCTAGGGCACAAAGAGATCCACCACTCTTCGGATCGCCCTTTGACTCGTCAGCAAGTTGCTTCGTAACCCACCACGTGGCAATCGACGACCTGCACCATCAATCCACTCACAGGCCAGAAATTTCACCTGGTTTTAGCCTGTCAACCCATTTCATGTTAAAATTTAAGAACATGTCAGAATTGCTGACACTCCAGTGTAGTGTTGGGGGGAGCTCTGCATTGAAGGTGTGGTCCTTCCGATGAGATATTAAACTGAGGTCTTGTCTGCCTGTTCAGGTGGCCCTAAATGATCCCAGCACCATTTGAATAGAGAAGGGAGTTTCTCTAGGTGGCCTGGCCAACGATTACCCAGATAAAATTGGCCACACACTTCCTTTATTCGAAGATTGGCACTTATGACAAAGCAGCATTCCCCCCAGTACTGAGTCTGGATTTTAGCCTGGACTGTGAGCTCCATCCCTGACAGGAGGTTTGAATCCATAACTTTCAAACCCAGAGAATAGAGCTTGACAGACTGAGTCAGGCTGAGACCATGGCTAAAAATGTCCCACTGGATCGTGACAGGCACGACAAGAACACACCTTAGTAAACAAATGTTTGGTGAGTTTGGGAGAATCTGAAATTCTTGGGAGCTCCTTATTCTTCTGGCTCCATCACGGAGGAAAATATTCAGCTCCCCCCTGGGTAAAATAATGCCCAAGTATGTGCACATGTGGCTGTTGAATTTTTGCTGCTTAGAACAGGATTCCTCTCTCCGTCTACAACTCACACATCCATACACCAGTGTACAGGTGCACGGCACCAGAGCAGTCAGACTAGTTTCATGCTCTTAAATGCACCAGCTATGTGCTTGCCGAGCTGTCACCAATCTGCTTACGTACGTGATTGATTTCAAGCAAACGGAAATGTGACATAATCACTGTTGCTGACGAGAATCCAGGACAATCTGAGAATTTAGCATTATATCCTGCTGCAACCCTGCACTCAGCATTGGCACAGCTGCAGGTTATTTGAATTTTGAGAACTGCTCATTATGATTCGCCATTTTTGTTGGTAAACCGCAAATATTTGAAATAGAAGTAATTTATACCAGTAACTAGTGTTAGGCAACACATCACCAGTATGGTAAAACTAACCTGTCTCATTTGGATTCGGGATGAGTCGTTTAACCCATGAGCAGATACTGCTGAAACTGGGGCTATTTTCACTGGAACTATAACAGCATCTTGCATTTATGTAGTGCCCTTCACTTCCCAGAGGGCTTGGAACAAATGAGGCTGAAGGTAGATATGATTGAGGACCTCAAAATAGTGAGGGGGAGATCATAGAGTCGACAGGGAGAAATTATTTCAACTAGTTGTGAATCCGTGACGAAAGGACATCAATTTAAGATAGCTGGAAAGGGATTAAAGGGAGAGATTGGGAGTTTTTTCACCCCACATGTGGAATGTGTTGCTGGATGCAGTGGTTGAGGTAGGATCCATATTAGATTTCAAGAGGGACCTGGTTAGATATCTAAAAAGGAGTCATTTTCAGGGGTTTCACAGCAAAGGCAAGTAAAGGAGACTGAATGAATTACTCTTTGATAGAGCAGCGCAGACATGATGGGATGAATTCCATTCTTTTAAGGTTTGAAATAACTAACTTTCAGTCTATTGTTAATCCAGGTGGAAGTATAATGTCTTTGCTACACTTTTGCTCTGGAGTCTGGAGGTGCAGAGCAGCACCAATCACTGGATGTCAGAGAGTGGATGGAGCATAGGGTCAGAGCACTGGATTAGTCCCAAACACCCCTCCTCTCATACGACCAAGTCACCTCCGGTCACAAACCAGCAGCGTAAAAGCAACACTAGGTTCCATGGCAATATTGCTTCCTGCAGCCTGTTCAAGAGCAGGCAGAAGGCCAATAAACTGCCAGCCTCGGATATTTGGTGCTGATTGCAGTGTGCCTGGGCTGAGTGGAAACTAGCCGTCAGTCACTACAAACACCAGGCTGGCAGGAGATGCTTTAGAACACTAACATTTCATCTCCACGAAATCAGTCAGGAAAAAAATATTATTAGCAACAGGTGAAAAGTTCAGCTCTTGCAGACAGATCCACTCCAAGGAACACGGTTAATAGCTCAACAATGAAAGCGTTCCTCCCTTCCCACCCCCCCCCACCGCCCCAACCCCGTTTACTGCTCTAACAGCTGTTCTACATTGTTGCTTCAAAAGTTCAATAGTTTATACGGCAAATATTATACACTGAGCTCTCTGCAAAAACAAATGGCTGACATGCAAAAATACATGAAAACTTTCAGCACGAGAGGCGACTCTCTTCAGGGTCCGTGCCTTGGCTACCTCTCTCTTCCTCTGTTTTTTTAAAAAAATGACCTTCTGTACTTCTCCTGCTCCCCAGATCCCTCCTCGCATCCCTTAGTATTCTGACTGCTCAGGTCCCTATCTGGTTCCCTTTTTTGAATTATTCTATTGATCCTGTGTCAAGGGCCACGTTGATGGTTTATTCAATGTAGAAGACAAAGATTTGTGCTCCTCCACTCCCCACCCTGGGCACTTTAGGAACATAGGAACAGGAGTAGGCCATTCAGCCCCTTGAGCCTGTTCCATTGTTCTATAAGATCATGGTCTATCTGTACCTCAACTTCAATTATCTGCCCTTCCCATACCCTTGATACCCTGGCCTAGCAAATATCTATCCACCTTTTGGTTCTCCACTCTCCTAACACCACATCGTCTATAGATTCAGAAAAGTTTGTGTTTTGGAAGGGGACAGAGATCACGTGATACTTTTGATATTGGATTCCAGAAAATATTTACATTTTTATAAATGTTTATAGATTGTCGCTTTATAGACCGCCAGCTTTTCTGTGCTCCCCTGGAGCAGTGAGAATGGTTTGGATGTGAGGATGGGATGAGACACAATCTGAATCTGTATGGTACAAACAGAACACCAGATGTAAAGGTGCTCCCTACCTGTGGCGACCAGGCTCACCTGAGGGGGAAGTAAAGCATTCCCCAATGGTAATTACAAGGGTTTTAACCCTTTTAGTAAAAACTAAAACATTACCATGTAAAATGGCTCCAATTTCTATTAGTCATAAACCAGATTTCTTGGGGCTGGGAGCTGTGACTAATGTGATAACCAGACCACTTGGGTATGGTTTGTATCTCTGTCTCTAAGAAAAAAAACAGTTGTACTAAGCAATGAAAGAGACTAAGAAATGAGATTTTCACATCATGATGTACATCCTTTAGAAATATACTGAGGTTCTGACTCAAAAGTCCCCAAAAGGGCTTGACAATTTCCTAGAACAATATTAAGTCTTGCTCTGAAGCTCAGAAACCTGCCAGGCCTGTTGTTGCACCCAAATGCCTGAGGCTAAGGACATCCACCCTCATCCACACAGACAACCTTCAGCTGCAGGAAACACTCGACTTAAAGTTAACAGCTTTTTACTTCTGAGCATTTGAAAAGCATCTGCCTCAAATGCGAACAGATTAAACTGAGTAATAATAATCCTTACATTTGATATGACATTTGTTGAAACTTCTCAAAGCACTTGATAAGATTTACTGTGTTGTGTATTTTTGTAAAAGACAAATACATCAACGAATTTGCATACAGCAATCTCCCAAAGACAGCCATGAGGTGAATGAACGATTTTATCTGGGGGTTGTTGGATTGTTGGCTAGGTATAGAGGATTGTATTGTTGTGAATATTAGCTCCAGCTAAAGAACTCAACCTTTTCAAAAAGAAAGAAATGAGAAATGAGTTAGGAACACAAGAGTTCAGCTCATCTGTGTGTAGAGGCAAGAAAGAACATGCATTTCTATAGCTCGTTAAGATGCCTCAAAGCACTTCAAAAGCAATGACTGTTAAGCGTTTCTTTTTGTAGGCAAATGCAGTGAAGGCATTTTGCACACATACAGCCATAAAGTGAATGGTTAATTTATCTGAAGGATTGTTGATCAGGATTGGGGAGAAAATTCCTTCTTCTTTCCCTATAATGTGACAGAATCTTTAATGACCACCTGAAGACCAGATAGATGTGCTGGATCTTAGCTGACATCTCATCCTACAGGGCAGTGCTCTCATGGTCAGAGTGCTACCAAGTGAGCTGAATTGACACTGACTCAAAACCCGCCAGCATTCTCCATGTTCTCGCTGGCCGTCTCTGGACACGTGTCCTGATAACAACTTGGATTTACAACAACTTGGAATTATACAGCGTCCTCCTCGCCGGATGGCGTCTCAGAGCGCTTTACAGTAACGGATCCTGGCGCTGAGCCAGGGGGAGGGGGAGGAGCCAAGGGGAGGGGGAGGAGCCACGGGGAGGGGGAGGAGTCAGGGGGAGGGGGAGTAGTCGGGGGAGGGGGAGGAAGGTGACCAAAGGCGCCGTCGAAAAGAAAGGTCTTCAGCAGAGACCTGAAAATAAGAGAGGGAGCGAGACGAAGGGAGTGAGGAAGGGAATTCCAGAGCCTCGGGGTATAGTGGCTGAAGGCACAGCCGCTGAGGGTGGAGCGGAGGACTCGGGGGACGAGGAGGAGGCCAGACCCGGAGGAACGAAGGCAACGGGTACTGTTGTGAGAAGAGAGGAGGGCAGAGAGGTCGGGGGGTGCAGAGGAGTGGAGGGATTTGAAGACAAGGTTTGAGGATCTTGAAATCGATCCTCTCTGGGACAGGCAGCCAGTGCAGTCTGGCCAGGACTGGGGGGATCGGGGAGAGGGGTTTGGGGGTGGGGGGGAGGGCCAGGACTGGGGGGATCGGGGAGAGGGGTTTGGTGCGGGTGAGAATGCGGGCGGCAGAGTTTTGAATGATCTGGATTTTATGGATGGTAGTGGATGGGAGACTGGCGAGGAGGGCGTTAGAGTAGTCCAGCCGAGAGGTGACAAAGGCATGGACCGGCATGGACCAGGGTTTTAGCGGCTTTTGGAGAGAGGTATTGGCGGAGTCGGGCGATGCATCGGAGGTGGAAGAAGGCGGTGCTGGTGAGGGACCGGATGTGGGGAAAGGAAGGATAATTGGGGGTAGAACCTGATGCCGAGGTTGCGTACGGGTTTGGTGAGTTTTAGGGGGAGGTCGGGTAGGTGGAGGAGGTGAGAGCCGTGAGATTTTAGATGTTGACGAGAGCCAAAGACTATGGCATCCGTCTTGTCAACGTTCAGCTGAAGGAAATTTGCACTCATCCAGCCCCTGAGATATGACAGGCAGTTGACAGAACATCGGGGGACTGGGGGTCGCAAAGTGAGGTGGAAAAATAGAGTTGGGTGTCATCCGCGTAAATGTGGAAATGTACCCCAAGTCTGCAGATGACATCCCCAAGAGGGAGCATGTAGATCAGAAAGAGGAGGGGGCCAAGGATGGATCCTTGGGTACCCCGCAGGTGACCAGGTGAGAGCGGGAGGAGAAGCCGTTTGTGCAGAAGTACTGCTGACGGTTTGTGAGGTAGGACTCGAACCAGGCGAGTGCGGTCCCACTGAGGTGGGTGACGGAGGAAAGACGGTGGAGGAGGATGGCGTGATCGACTGTGTCGAACGCTGCGGAGAGGTCCAGGAGGACAAGGAGACAGAGAGAGCCCTGGTCACAGATAGAGAGGATGTCGTTTGTGACTTTCATAAGCGCAGTCTCTGTACTGTGGGTGGAAACTGGACTGGAGGGGTTCGAAGAGGGAGTGGGAGGAGAGGTGTGCGCGAAGTTGATGGCCAACTTGATGGCCCGAGATCGCCTGTAACCAATGACACACTACTCACACACACACAAGAAACCCACAAATCTATTTTCGAGGAGGAAACACAACATATAAATAGAAGATAAATAGATGAGGCTAAAGTAGCTAAGCTGAAGAGAATGCAAAGGCCGCAGGTTTAATCCCTTGGTCTACAGTGAGCCAGCTCTCAGCCAGGGCAGTCGAACCCACGGTTATGGCAAATTCCTGTTCCTTATTACAATACAAAATTACATTTGTATAGCGCCTTTCACGTCGGGAGGTCGTCCCAAGGCGCTTACTGTCATTGAATGGTCACTGCTGGGGGTTCCTGTGTGTGGATAGGATCAGGCTGGGCTGTGATGCCTCCTGTGGTGAATAGCTCAATGATCCTCACTGTCAATGCTCACAAGTGGATAATTCTCAAACTGAAAAAAGTCACATTGCCTGAAAGATAGAAAATTGGTGAATCTTCCCCCACAGCCCCCCTCAAACACACAGACACACAAAGCTGGAAATAGGCAACAGAGGATCCCGTGCCTGAACTTAAGAGAGAAATTTGTGTTTAGGTATTTGAGGACTGATGCTAACCCATTTGACTCTTTCAGCTGCTATCTATCTAAATCATTTCAGATCTCAAGCATTTGTAGACTTACCTAATCTTTATGACCCGTTGAATCTTACTAGGATCCAGGGGCAATTGCAGCAACGCCGCCTTTACAGGCTGGCCCCAGATAATAATAATAATCTTTGCATTTGATATAGTGTCTTATCACGTCTTTGACACGTCTCAAAGCGCTTCAGGGAATATACTGTAAAGTGAATTGACTGTATATTTTGTGAGCGATCGCAGCAGCCAATTGTGCACAGCAGCGTCCCACAAACAGTCATGGATTGAAGGACCAAATTATTATTATCACCGGAGGCACAGCTGGTGAACATGGGCAGGTCTACACATTCCCATTAAAGAGTTTGATCCTTATGGGAAGAGGCAATGGAAGGTCCCACTGATCAAATCTCGGGGAGATTCACAGCTGGAGAAACTGGCCATTTTGCAGTAAGAGACACCTGGCATTGTAACAGTAACAGCGATATAAGGCAGGAAGTCATGTTGTGGTCACAAGATTGTTTCGGGTGAAAAAGGTCGATTGGCCAATTTGATCTCATGTCTCCAGACACCCAACAGTCTTCCCCTCACAGCATCAACAGTTATTTTAAAAAACCAAGTCCAGCAAGTGCCCTGGCCTCATTCTGGCTTCACTGCTATACACAAACTGTACTGTCAACTGCAATTCTCTTGCAGATTCAGAACCAGGTTCATGTGTCAAACCACACCCGAAGACAGGTTGTTAAAACTCTCCTCTAATTGTAATTAAACCAGATTGCTGACACACGAGATCTCTATACACAGGGCTGAGACTTACTCAAGAACCATTCCGTTCACGGCAACAGAATGAGTCAACTGCAGGAATTCCCATTGCATGTTTAGATGGTGATTTTGACTCTTGCCTCCAGCACAGAGGTTGCAAGGTCAGTCAAGGGCTGACGCTCCCAGTACAGTCTGGGGGAAGCTTTGCGCGGTCCTTCAGATGAGTCATTAAACTGGCATCCTTATTCACTGTTCAGGTGGACGTTAAATATCCTGGATTGCTAATAATAATCCTTGCATTTGATATAGCGCCCATCACATTATCGAGATGTCTCAAAGAGAAGGGAGTTTCTTCCAGTGTCATGGCCAACACCCCCAGATTAATGCTGGTGAAAGTTGCTGCCATATTTAAATACAAAAACAGTTACTCAGCAGTTACTTGTAAAGTGTTTTGAGACTTTTCAACATGAAAGAGTTACACCTGGGTTAAAGCTCTTTCTGTGGCCATTTGCCAACAAAATACACACTATATACAGTAAATCGTGTGAAGCTCTTCAAGGTGTCCTCCCAATGTGAAAGGCTCTACATCTAATGCAGCGATTTGTAATCTGCTAGTCCTTTCCTTCTATGATGAACATCACTTTAGACTTATTGGACTTTATACGTTGTAGAAGTGCAATAACAACTTGTACTCCCTGGGGTGCTTTAAGATGGGTGTAGCAAGCAAGCAAGGCTTAAAGTGTGGACAACACAAGGCCTTCAAATAGCCACCTGGAAGTTTCTAACAAGCGTTTAATGTCACCAAAGATACTCAAAGTTCACCTGAAATTATATTTTAAACATTATGAAGCGACTGAGTGGGCTGAACATTGGAGCATTTCATACTCACAGCGTCCACATCAGAAACAATCTTCTTTACAGGCCCACAGGCAACTTTGAAGTGGAGTAGGGGAGGAGTAGGTAGGGGCCACTTTAGCAAATCAGGCAGCTGCCTAGGGTGGCAGATTGTCCTCTCGGAGTGGGGTTGATGGGGAAGTTGGGGGGGCAGGGAATCGCCCCAGTTTCACTCGGGGTTTGGGCCAGGTCATCGTCAATCACACTTTAGTGGTTGGTTTACTGGCGGCAAATAAAAAGTGTTGGAGGGTGTGGAAGTGGCAACAAAATAAAGTGGGTCAGGTTTGTGAGGACTGAGGTTTGTGAGGACATAGCCATAGAGGGGGAGGGCAAGAGAGAGAGAGAGAGAGAGTGTAAACATACTGCCAGGAGGTGGAGAGAGGGTAGGAGAGGGTGCGGCACACCTAGAACGGCAGATTGTCTCAAGCAGCCTCCGGGAATAGGTATGGGAGGTGACGTTTACAGGTCTGATATCCAGCCACAGAGGTGGATAAATTATCTTCACTGAGTTAATGTGATTTATTCAGTCATTTCAGTAATCAGCACAATTCCCCATAATCATTGCTGATTGGATAACCATTTCTTGTTTTCCATACAGCGTTTGCACGGCTGTGTCTTGCTCTGCTCCTTCCTCCATCTGCCTCCTTGGGTGGATGCTAAATATCCTGTGATACTATGGCAAAAGAGTAGCCAGCTTTCTAGATGTAAATTACCAGCTGTGTTTGCCTACACACACAGCCAGTATATTTGATTGTAACACCTGGGAAGTCCTTTGCGACATTGTAATACATAATGAAATGTGAGTTTTCTTTTCCACTGATCATCGTCGCAGAAAACTGAAGTTAATGTCCACAAGAGTGCCAACTGCCTCCTGGTATCTTTTCGAATTGGGCTGACATTGCATGGGCACTTAGAAACACTGAAATCTCAAAGCACTTCACTGGTAATTGCAAGTACAGATAGGTACGCTCTAAGCGATGGAGTTCCCGAGTGATTGTCAAGTGATTTTTTTTAGGAAAACATGAGAGTCCCACAAATGGCCATGAAACAATTGACTAACAACTCAGTAAAGATTATGGTTAGGACATGGGAAAAGGTTCGTTCTGTCTTCCAATAGTGTTCTGGGGTCTTTAAAATCCACCCGAAGAACACACAGAAGGGAGCACAGTGCTGAAGCGTTAGCTTAGACTGTACTTGAGGCTTTTTGTGGGCCTTAAACAACTTGGATTTATATAGCGCCCTCCTTGCTGGATAGCGTCTCAGAACGCTTTACAGTAACGGATCCCAGGACCGAGCCAGGGGGAGGGGGAAGAGCCAGGGGAGGGGGGGGGGGGGGGGGGGAAGGTGACCAAAGGCGCAGTCGAAAAGAAAGGTCTTCAGCCGAGACCTGAAAGTAGGAAGGGAGGGAGTGAGGCAAAGGGAGTGAGGAAGGCAATTCCAGAGCCTCGGGGCACAGTGGCTGAAGGCACGGCCGCCGAGGGTGGAGGGGAGGACTCGGGGGAGGCCAGACCCGGAGGAACGAAGGCAGCGGGTACTGTTTTGAGGAGAAAGGAGGTCAGAGAGGTCGGGGGGTGCAGAGGAGTGGAGGGACTTGAATACAAGGGTGAATATCAAAAAATATCAAAATGCAAGGATTATTATAGGGTGAGGATCTTGAAGTCGATCTTCTCTGGTACAGGCAGCCAGTGCAGTCTGGCCAGGACTGGGGGGATCGGGGAGAGGGGTTTGGGGGTGGGGGGGAGGGCCAGGACTGGGGGGATCGGGGAGAGGGGTTTGGTGTGGGTGAGAATGCGGGCGGCAGAGTTTTGAATGATCTGGATTTTATGGATGGTAGTGGATGGGAGACCGGCGAGGAGGGCTTTAGAGTAGTCCAGCCGAGAGGTGACAAAGGCAGGGACCAGAGTTTTAGCGGCTTTTGGGGAGAGGTATTGTATTCTGTGAAGCGCTTTGGGACGTCTAGAAGACGTGAAAAGTGCTATATCAAATGCAAGGATTATTATTATTGGCGGAGACGGGCGATGCGTCGGTGGTGGAGGAAGACTGTGCTGGTGAGGGACCGGATGTGGGGGAGGAAGGATAATTGGGGGTCGAACCTGACCTCTAGGTTGCGTACGGGTTTGGAGAGTTTTAGGGGGAGGTCGGGTAGGTGGAGGAGGTGAGAGCCGTGAGATTTTAGACGTTGACGAGAGCCAAAGAGTATGGCATCCGTCTTGTCAACGTTCAGCTGAAGGAAATTTGCGCTCATCCAGCCCCTGAGATCTGACAGGCAGCTGACAGAACATCAGGGGACTGGGGGTCGCAGAGAGGTGGAAAAATAGAGTTGGGTGTCGTCTGCATTCATGTGGACATGTACCCCATGTCTGCAGATGATATCCCCAAGAGGGAGCATGTAGATCAGAAAGAGGAGGGGGCCCAGGATGGATCTTTGGGGTACCCCACAGGTAACCGGGTGAGAGCGAGAGAAGCCGTTTGTGCAGATGTACCGCTGGCGGTTTGTGAGGTAGGACTCGAACCGGGCGAGTGCGGTCCCATTGAGGTGGATGACGGAGGAAGGGCGGTGGAGGATGGCGTGATCGACTATGTCACACACCATATATGATTTTGGTCAACGTCTGAAATTCTTTCATGTCAGGCACTGGTGCACGTTTGCTCTGAAAGGCTGACAGAAGTTTCATTTACACCAGCAGACCTGTCAGCCATCACTCATTGTGAGGGACAGCCACACAGAGCATGGATCTTCTCTTCTCATCAGTCACCCGGCACTAACTATCCCTCGTTGCTGTGCACTGTCAACCTGGGAGACCTGAGCTGAAAACCAAGCTTAGTTTTCATGGGCAGATGGAATTGCATGGTGGAGGCTTCAACCTATACCATGGCTTGGTTTCTGCCTTCCCTCACCCCTACACCACCCCTCCCCCATGCCCGGGCCCTGACATTTGACCGTTCAGCGCTTTGGGACGTCCTCCCGACATGAAAGGCGCTCTATAAATGTAATTTTGTTGTTGTTGATTCAGCCAACAGCACACTCGCCTATGGGTCAGAACAACGACAACAACAAAATACATTTGTATAGCGCCTCTCACGTCCCAAGGCGCTGGACAGTTAAGAGATTGCAGCCCCACTTCAGAAATCAACAGTCCAGGCCAGCGTTGGGGGTGGGGGCGTGTGGGGGGAAGAGACTGCATTAGCAGATTTGTCATTAGCATTATCTGCCTGTTCAGGTGGATGTTAGAGATTTGACATGCTATTTGAAAAGAGAAGGAAGCTTGATGTGTCCTGACCAACAATCCCCCATGATAAGCCTTCATCTCGTTGCTGATTATGTGTCCAAAACAGCTCCTGTGTCTGCCTGCAAAAAACAGTCACCACACTTGCCAGTAATTCCCCGTCAAGTTCTTAGATATTTTGATATGATAAATGGCACTCTTTTTCTCAGAATTAGGTGTCTTGTTCAGAAAAACATCCATCACCAGCAGAGCATGTACACAAACATTGTGGCTGGCTGTATGGACTGTGCTTTCTGTATTCTGACTCCTTGAAAACGGAGGCTTCCCTGCCCTCTCTCCGTGGACATTTGGCTGGCCTCAGCCATGCTGTTTTGGTGGAAGGGAACAAATGGCCGAGTTACTGCTTTCCCCAGGCATGACTGAACAAACGTGTGGCTATTTCCAGGCTCCCAAAGACCTTGTTATTTTTCCTGTCGCATTCTCTAAGCTCCAGCCCTTAATCAGCTCCCCTCCGTCGTTAGCTGGGGGGCAGTAATGCATTCTGACACTAGCACGTTGGTGATTTAGCCTAAGAGCACCCCTCCCCTTGCCTCCCCCCACCGTTTGTGTGGATGGCTGTTTAGCTGGCTAGCCCAGGGGCACCCTGCTGGCCTCGCTCCAAAAATTCCCCATTAGGTTGGGAGCTCCCTGGAGCACCTCCTGTTGATTTACCCCATGCCGATGCCTGATGGAAATTGGTTAGTGTTACCGGTGTGAGTGACTGATCCCTGTAGGGATCCCGACCGGTTCAAACACAGGGCAGGGCAGTCAAAAGTCCACGGTATGAACTTGGAATGACCCCAACTCTGGCTCCACCGCAGGTTCATCCAGAGGCCAACTACAGTTTGTTACTCAGATCCTATATACTCTCCCAGATAGCAACAAGTAGATGAAACCATTTAACCCGTTCAGTCCTGCTGTAGCACAGCCCCCGGTACCGGTTAAAAGGCTAAACAGAACAGAACAGAAACTCCCCACTTTAAAAGCATCATCACCCAGAACCGCTTCAAAACAAAACAATTCCTCACTGGGGTCGGGATTAAAACTGTGACGTGCTATTGGGCGGGTTTCAATTCAAGCTTGGGTTAACTTCTAACCGAACTTTAAACGGGGTTGGAATCACAGTCGTCCTTTGAAAAACATGACATGTCAAACATATTACAAAACTAACCCTTTGCCTGAATACTCCCGGTTTGGGATATGCAATCACTGGGTTCAACAATGTAAATAATAAATAATAAGCCTTGTATCTGATACGGTGCCTAGAAAGTATTTTGCAGGTAATAGCTGCCAAAGTGTAGTGTATATGAATGTCCTATTCACAGCGTATGGTAATTCCAGTGTAAAAACAAACCCCACGTCCTACACCAGCAAGTGCAGTAAGTGAATGGCTCCAGAGTCGACACGTTTAAATACTCCCAAGAGTTTAACTCCTTCAAAGCTGAAGAAACATCAGTTAAAGTCATCTAAAGAGCAGGTCTTACACTGAAATCGATTTCTCCCTATTTGGCAACACAAACAAGCTGCAGACCAGGCGCAGAGCACTAAGTACAGCAGGGGGCTAAGGTCACAGGCTTCACTACATCTCCAGCAGATTAAATCATTTTCCAGGTAATTCAGATAATAAAGCCGCGGTTTTCAAACTGTTGCGGATCCTTTGCCCACGATTTGCAATTGGTTTCCGAGCAATTTCTGTGTGAGCTGCAGGCCAACAGTGCATTACAAACAGTGTTGACGTGACCCACTGAAGCCATTTCACAACAAAACACTTGTTGATCCAGTGTAAAACAGGCCAGTTGCTTGCTTACTGTGTGAGCCTCAACATACAGGGCTCGTTAAAACCGCTTTGGACAAAACTTTTGTTGCTTGAGCAACAAAAGTCCAACTTCACTCAATCCTCCAGTTCATCTTTGCCACTAGATACAAGTCATGAAATTACAGCTAACAGAATATTTAATGCCCAGGCTGGAAAAGGAATCATTGCTCTCTTGTGAATACATTTAGGATCAAAGCACTTTTTAACCTAAAGACAGTTTACCAAAAGGACAAGTGCAGAGCCAGCTGACGTGAACTCTCGTTCAACCTCAACTTTGTGCCAAGATAAATATGTTGAACTGCTCTCCGTGGGTTAAGCTTAAAACAGGAGTTTACCTTTCCGAGCTGTGTGACAAAATGGAAAATCAATTATACTTTATATGAACTAAAGCTCTACCCAATGCCTGAGTGTGCTACCCTCCCCCCAAATGACAAGAACAGATAATACTCATAAGCTCTTTGGCTCTGAGAAAACACAATTCAAGAAGCATTTGTTTTCAGACGTTTTAACCAGATGCAATTTGTAAAATGCGCATTGTTGCTTGTGTATCTGTGTGTTTGTCTCTCCCTTTCTTATTCTGCACACACGCTCTCCTCTCTCCCTCCACCTCTGTGTGTTTTCCTTGTTGTCTTTGCAAACATGTCTCGCTCTCCAACTCTCTATATATGTATGTGTGTCTTCCTGTGTAGGCTCATAGAAGGTGCAGCTCAGAAACAGGCCATTCGGCCCAGCCAGTTTCTGCACGAGTGCCTATCCTAGATCCTATTCACAACATCCCAGCACAGCTATCTGAGTAACATGAGAGACAATGATTTGGTGTGCAGATCAGCGTTGCTTACTATACTTTCATTTCAGCAGTGTGGGTTGGATTGGAACTCTAGGTCTCCAGGGGACAGTCTGCGAGCTTGCTGCATTCCAGACCCTGAATAGCCTTTGTTCCACCACTGATCACTGCTGCCCACAAGATGTTAAATTGGGGATAATAATGAACTATTTTCCCTACAAATGACAGTCAATCACGTCTAGTGTTTCAGTGTAAGTGTATGCTTAGGCTACTGTAAAATCTCTCACCCGAGCAACTGTCACAAGTGTGACTTACATCAGACAGCTGCTGGGAATCAGCTCACGATCATTGCAGTGGCACCCCTGTCTTTAAGACCATTAAAATTATGCATCAGAATCCACGGGGATCATAAAACAGCTGGAAATACTTGTGTTTCAAAGCATCTTATCACAATGAAAACATCTCAAAGTGGTTCACACCAATTACTATCAAGTGTAGTGACTGCTGTGTAGGGAATATCTGCAACAACACATTCCCACAAAGAGTCATGAGGTTAATTTATCCGGTTGGCTCCCCCACTCCTTCTCCAATCGTGAAGCGAGATCTTTAGCACCCACTTGATCAGACAGACAATACGCCTCCTCCCCCAAGTATTGTGCTGAACTGTCATCCCGTAGATTAGAACAAACATCTGTACACTAACAAATTTACTTTATACGACATTAGAGGCCCCAAATTCTATTTGGTTTTATTAAAGCCTTTAAAATTTCTCAGGAACAGTATATAGTTTGGGGCATGCCAAGCAACTGCCAGGATGGTGGAAGGTGAACTAGATGGACCTGTTTTTTTCCAGCTAGCAAATTCTTATTATTTTATAAAATTTGAAATTGTTCAGAAATTTGGACAATTCTTCAATCTAATCATAACTAGGAAATTGGTTTCTTAAACGACTTGTGGAAAGCCAGCTTCCGAATCGAGACAAAATAAGAATTTCCCAAAATTCAGGAGGATCTTAAAAATGTTAAGTCAACAGTTCTTAAGGCTACTATAAACAAGCTAGAGAGAAAATGTGTCTGTCATAGCATCTCAACGCACTGAAACATCTCAAACCAAGAGGCATTTTGCCCCACAAAAAATATCCAGTAAATTCACTTTACAATATATTCTGTGAAGCGCTTTGAGATGTCTAGAAGGCATTATAAGGCACTAAGTCAAATGCAAGGATTATTATTATTACTATTTCAGGCCTCAGTTGCCATGGTTTTATTTGCTGGTGTGCCGTACCTTCGCTGCGGAGTTGGAGACCCCGTGGGTAACGTTCCTGATCAGGCCTCCCACGTTCCCGTACTTGATGAGTCCTGTGACGCCCTCCGACACGTCGTTCAGGAGCCCCATTGGATTCCCCAGGAAATCAACCGAGCCCAGGATTCGGGTCGCCTGACTCATCAACTCCTAGATTTCAAACGAAAAGACCATTTAGCTTGTGGAACGCTAGCTTGAGCTCCGAGACGCTCTCCTGTGCGAAGAGCGCTGTACAAATGTATTAAATGTCTGAAATGCCCACGACAGGCAAACAGCACCACGACTTAACGTGATGCCTGAAAGATGGAAATTCGAACATTTTAGCTCTCCCCCTGCATTGGAGCGTCAGCCTGAACTGTGCTGCAAGTCCACTGTCACACTTGAAGCTAACCAAGCTCATAGATACAAAGTTAGGGAGGGGGTAAACAGCGAGAAGGATAGGAGCCGACTGCAGGAAGACATAGACAGAATGGTACAATGGGCGACACATGGCAGATGAGTTTCAATGTGGAGAAATGTGAGGCAATGCATTGTGGTAGAAAGAATGAGGGGAGCAATATAGGCGGTAATACAATCTTAAGGGGGGGGTGAAGAGAGACAGAGAGACCTGGGGGTGCAGGTAAATGAATCCTTGAAGGTGGCAGGACAGGTAGATACAGCTGTAAAAAGGGTATATGGGATACTAGGCTTTATAAATAGGGGCATAGAGTACAAGAGTCAGGAGGTTATCATTAACCGATACAAAACACTGGTTAGGCCTCAGTTAGAATACTGCGCCCAGTTCTGGGCACTGCACTATAGGAAGGATGTTAAGGCATTGGAAAGGGCACAGAGGAGATTTACGAGGATGGGACCAGGAATGAGGGACCGTGATGATGATGAAAGGCCTGAGAGGCCGGGATTATTCTCATTGGAGCAGAGAAGGTTACGAGGACCTAATAGAGGGCTTCAAAATCATGAGGGGATTTGACAGGTTGGAAAGAGAAAAACTGTTCCCACTGGTGGGTGTGTCGGTGACTCGAGGTCACAGATTCAAAAGAGTCTCTAAACGAAGCAGAGGGGAGGGGAGAAGAAATGTTTTCACGCAGCGAGTTGTTCGAATCTGGAACGCATTGCCTGAAAGGGCAGTCGAGGCCGATTCGATGACAACTTTTAAAAACGCGGTGGACGGGTATTTGAGGAGGACAGGTTTGCAGGTTATGGGGAAAGGGCCGGGGAGTGGGATTGACATTAATTGCTCTATTCAAAGAGCCGCACAGACTCGATGGGCCGAATGGCCTCTTTTTGTGCTGTACGATTCTATGATTCACGGGAATTTACTGAGAAATCCTGCATTTAGGTGAACGGTTATAATAAGACCTGAGCATTGCCAGAGCCATCAGTAAAAAAGTGGTGATATGTTTCCACAATTTGAGATTATCTACGTGGACCTTGCTGTTGGTCTGATACCCAACGATCATTTCTTAGGCTTAAAACATCAGCTGTTGGAGGTGCTGCTCCACAGCGTATCAACGTAACTCAACTCTCACTGACTGCATTGCGGGCCTTGTCCACCCGCTGGTCCGGGTTGACACCCACCTCCTTAAAGTGCTTGAGAATGTCACTGATGATAAATTCCTGGGTCTCGTACGGGTGCACTCGGGTGTAAGGGTCCAAGTGAATCACTGCATCTTCAAATCGGATCAAGCGGATCCCCAGCACGCTCTTTAAAGCCTGTAACAGAGTAACAGCACAATGGATACCAACCACACACCCGCAAACATGACTTCATCCCAGAAAGCGGTATTATTGAGCATTGAATTGCATTGAAACACCATTAAACTTCATTGGTTAATTGCCATAAAATGTTGTGACTGTCTTTTATGGACAAACGGCACAGCAATAGCATCAGCAATTGCCAGCAAACGGCCAGGTGAATGACTGATTTTATCCTATAATCAGGAACTAAATAATAAACTTTCTCAATATAGAATGTTATCAGGGAGACAAACACGCAGCTAACCTACACCAGCAACATCCTGCAAACAATTAGAAATTTACAGCACAGAAGAAGGTCATTGGACTTGTCATGTAGATAAGCCAAATTAATTTTGAGTAATTTACCACACATTTAAACCAGGTAGGAATATTGGCCAGGACTCAATACACTAACATTTGCAGGACAGGAGAAGGAAAGTTCAAAATATTGAAAGGGCAAAAACACAAGATGATGAAAGGAAGAGAAAAAAATATCGATCATGAGTTTAATATGATCAGAAAATAACAGAAATCTCTGGAGTAATTTCTGGGATGCCATCTGCTCATGGGTTTCTGATGACAATAACACAAACGAATTATTCAAACCACTGCTAGGGCAGAGCCTGGAAATTCTTTTGCATGAGAATTATATAAAATTAGATCAAATCTGTCATTCATTTCATGGCTGTTTGTGCCATATTGCTGTGTTCGCCTACAAACAAACAGTCACAACACGTTATAGTGAATCCTGTGAGGTGCTTTGAGAAAACCTCCCAGCATGAAAGGAATTAGTAATTTCAATGCATTGTCTAGTTTGTCTAGTCTAGTTTGCTTGAAATATTAAAGGGAATGGTGCTGGGATGAGGAGAGCGGGTTGGACTGTTGAACTAGGGAGACGGTTGAAGCAGGAAGTGTTGATTCCTTCAAACACAGATTAGATCATTTTCTTTTAGGAAATAACATTATGGGATACAGTAAGACCGCCAGGAAGGTGGAAGGTGAACTTGATGGACCTTGGTCTTTTTTTCATCTTGCATTTCTTATGTTCTTATGATTGGACGGCTCAGGTGGAATAAAACTGGACGGGCGTAGTGGCCGTTTCCTGGGCTGTAAAACAGATTCTATAAGAAACCAGCTTGTTGCACTTTCATTGCCTCTTGCTTGGAGGTGTTCCCTATAGCCATCACTTAGCAGGATTATTTGACCTGTTGCAGGAGAAGGACTATAGCGACCCCTGGTGAGCATGATCACAAACTGCCTGACATGGACACCCATGGGATTTAACGTTTAAATCATCCTCTTTCTCCACGTCAGGAACTCACCTTGAGGTCGGCCGGTAGCTTGTTGGAAGTGAAAACGCTCATCTTGATTTGTGGCATGCTGAGTTTGAGGTTTTCGAAGTAGTAGCGTTTTAGGGTTCCCCCTTGGTCACTGTGATGCTCCAGGGCATTCTCATCCGGCTTTTCCACATCTACCAGAGGAAGGGAGAGGGTACAGAGGCAGGAGTCATAGCAATTACGTTTCCATTGGAAATCTGAGCGATGATAATAATAATCCTTGCATTTGATATAGTGCTTTTCACATCTTTGAGACGTCTCAAAGCGCTTCACAGAATAACTAAAGTGAATTGACTGTATATATTTGTGGGCGAAACATGGCAGCTAATTTCGCACAGCAGTGTCTCACAAACAGTCGTGGACTGAGTGACCAAATTGTTATTTTATTTATTTCCTTGAGGGATTATTATCAGGCGTGTGGAATAAGAAAACTTGCCCAAGGTACTCAGCTCTTCGATTTCATTAACAACATTACATTTGTATAGCGCATTTCATGTCGGAAGGTGGTGGAGTGAAAGTTATCAGGTTTTTTGGTGGTATAAAGAAATACAATAGTAAACAAGCAATACACCCAGCCGTACTTGAATACCCCAGAAAACACGGTGGAAATGTACAATTCACCAGCATTGTGGTACTTCCGCACCCTCGTTCACACACGGTGAGGCTACGAAGCTGTGAAACACATCTCATGGGTTGGGTATACTTTTGGATTTATATATTTACAGAGATTTGTATTTATGATGTTCCATAGAATTAACTAAATATTCACTGTGGATTTGTTCTGTGGAATGCAGAGCAGCTTGAGGGTCATTTGAAAACTGTGCAAATCCTGAATTTAGCAGTAAGTCGGAACCTGGTTGTTAGTCCATTGGCGGATGGGCTTTTCCCGGGCGTAATAATCTCTTCAATCCATGATTGTTTGTGGGACACTGCTGTATATTCTGTGAAGCGCTTAAAGACGTCTCGAAGATGTGATAAAGAGTTGTTTCAAATGCAAGGATTATTATTACAGGAATATTGAGTGTTATCTCTCTCTCACTGCCCCTGGGATTGCAGTGATGCAAATTCCAATATCACAGGAGCTAATTATATTTCCACACTTTCGACATCTTCATTTCTCACTCGGCTACGGTTGTGAGCCCTGCCCTGTCTGGTGTTGGCTTTACCTCTGATCGTTTTGGCGAGATGGGGGTAGGGGAGAAAGGAGTCAAACGACAACAATAACTTTCATTTATACAGCGCCCCTCACCAGGATACGGTCCCATAACTATCCCTGATGCTGCTTGTTTTGCTGAACCCCAGTTCAGCACCTGGTTGACTGGGGGTGCAAAAATGAATGATTATCTCTTCAATCAGCCCGAAAGCTGTTTGAACGTCTTCCGTAACCAAGCACAGAATTTCCTAATCAACTGAGAGTTATTTCACTTGGGTGGCGAGTGTCGCAATCTTTTGTTCCTCCAGCACACAAGAAGCCCAGGTGCACTGCCAGCTGAAACCATGCAGAATGTCGTTGCTGGCACTGAATAGAACATTTAATATAGTGTGAAAAGAACAGAAAATCACACAGGGAAAGGCAGATCAGACAGTGAGCAGAGCGTCAGCAGATTGAGTGCAAGGTAGATCACTTGGGACACAAGAATGTGGACATTAATACAAGAGTAGGGTTTAGAGTTCTGTAGCTCAGCGGTTAGAGTACTTGCTTTGCAAACGAGAGACCCGGGTTCGATTCCCAGCAACAACAACAACAAGATTACAGTTGTATAGCGCCTTTCACGTCAGTGTACAGCATTTCAGGCAGGGCGAAACCTTGGGCAAGTTTCCTTACTCCACACCCCTAATAATAATCCCTCAAGCATAAAAACACTATAATAATTTGGTAACTCAATCCACGACTGTTTGTGGGACACTGCTGTGTGCAATTGGCTGCCGCGTTTCACCCATAAATACACAGTCAATTCACTTTACAGTATATTCTGTGAAGCGCTTTGAGACGTTTCAAAGACGTTTCAAAGCGCTATATCAAATGCAAGGATTATTATATTATTATAAGGGTAATTTAGAATCAGTGCTATCCTCAATTCTGCACTAAAAAACCCAGCAGTAACCCTAAACAATCCAGAGTCTGGGTTGGAGGTACCGCTCAAGTTGCCTAGCTAAAACCACAGCTTGCAATTGAGAGCACTGTGTGGCAAACAAGCCAGGTTCATTTTATTGGCTCTTCCCTCTGAGTCAGAAGAATGCAGCCTCAAGACTTTGAGCTCACACAGTCGAGGCTGACAGTGCAATGAGTCACGGGGGGGGGGGGGGGGGTGCATGCGGTGGGGGGAGCAGGGTTGCTGCATCGGTAGAGGTGCTGTCATTTTAATGAGACATTGAACCGAATTTAGATGGATGTTGAAGATCCCAAGGAGTTTCTCTTTCCCGATGGCCTGGGTCAACAACCGTCCAGGTATAATTGGTCACTCACTTTATGGCTGTTTGTGGGACATTGCTGTGTGCAAAATACCTGCTTATAAAACACAGTCACTTCACTTTACAATACATTCTCTGAAGTGCTTTGAGCGACGTGAAAGTCGCTGTATCAAATGTAAGGATTCTTTTTGTCTCGTACCTTGGTCTAGCTGTCCTAAACCGAAGAAACTCAACAGCTTCAACAGGAGCTTTTCTTCAATCTGAACCGACAGCTTCCGCACGGTGATCATCAGATGCTGCAGAGAGAAACACAGCCACTCACTGCATCACAGTGTCAGAGAAACAGTCACTACATTACAGTGTCAGAGACACAGCTACTCCCTGCATTGCAGTCTCAGAGATAACCAATTCCCAATGCAGGTCTGGAATCCAGAAAGAGAGAGAGAGAGACAGAGAGAAAATCTAACCAGAGGGAGGTGAGAATGCTACCGAGCCAGGCTGCCCACTAAATTGTCCTGCAGGTGGCAGAGAACCTGAACAGCAGTTCAGTGAAGCCTCACCTTGAAGAGCTCTGTGAGTGGGCTCTTGCTGGGGATCTGCATAGCATTGATCTGTACGGCAGGTCCCGCTTCCACATAATCCGTCTCATTTTCCACACTATTGGGCGTCAGGGACAGCAATATAGGTTGTGTTGTTCCTAAGAGCTGGTTATCAATCTTGAGAGAGGAAAGAGAAGAATCTTAAAAGCATGCAATAAAATAAATGAAACACGCCTGGCTATTTTACTCAAATCAACCAAAGATGCACTGACGAGATTTGTCCACGTCACTGTGTCACTCAATGCAAAAATCACATTTAATAGGGGGCTCTTCCCTGGAACCTTTTAAATTGTCTCTATTTAGCAGCCTGGTCAGGAAATGGGCTTCGCTCCCACTGATGAGATTCTGTGTCTGTGTGTCTCTCAGTGTCTGTCTCTCTCTCTCTCTCTCTCTCTGTGAATGTGTGTGTGTCTCATTCTGTGTCTGTGAGCGTGTGTGTGTGTGTCTACATCTCTTTCTCTCTGGGGGTCTGCATGTTAAAGAAAGAATTAATAATTTCTTTTTGAAACAATCTATTATGTGCTATTTATTCATGTTTTACTTTTATCAATAACATGAAAAAGTGGAAGTTAGTATTAAAATGTACCCCTCAACAGCATGAATCAACCCTTGCAATTTTTAGCAAATATTTCCGCAATTTTCTATTGTCCCCGGTAATCATTGGTTGGAGCAGGGTTACCAAGGAGGGTCATTGAAGCTCGGTTACTGGACTTGTGCAAGAAACAGCTCATTGCTTTAATGGGAGGATGGTTAGGATGTGGATTTTGGAAGGACAAAATCAAATGGTCTGAAGAGCCTTCTGAACCTCATGATCGTGTGGGATCTTACTGAGGTTCTGGGAAACGACATGCTAACATTTAGAGGCCCCTCCCTCCACGATGGTCAGTGTGGTCTGAGAGATGCCTTTACCTGGATGTCCTGAATGCTGAGCTCCAGCATCTGGCTGCCCACAGTCTGTGTGTAATGAATGTCTATCACTGTTAAACTGGTGAACACCAGCTCCTCGGGGACTTTGCTGATCAGAGACAAGCCGATCCCTCCATCCAGTTTCACCAAAACCTGAAAACTCACAGAAGTTACAAATAAAGGAACCCTGGTGTTTAGCCTTCATACAATGCACATGTAAACCATTGCTGTACCGCACCTCCAGCTCTTGCTTTGCTTCCAGATTCTTCATCTTTCTAACTTCGCTGATTTCTGGTGTCAGACAGTCTTCAGCTCCTGTGAGGGAACGATTGCTTCTGCGCTGCTGTAAGTCAGTAATCTGGATCAACGACAAAAAATCAGCAGTAAAGTATTGAACAGGATCAAGGATGGGAGTCAGTGCTGTTCTGCAATCACAAATTGAATGAAACCCTCCTCCCAAAACTACATTTACATGTGAGCTTGGCTAGGTTGGTAACACTCTTGCCTCTGGGCCAGTAGGTTGTAGGCTCAAACCCTGCATCGGCCTGGAGCTTACAATCTAGCTGGACAATGCAGTGCAGTGCTGGTGGTGCGACTCTTTTGTCAGAGATTCTATTCTCTGGATGACTTGAAGGTCTCTTCTTAAGCTCACCCGAAGCGGCAGATGGGACCTCATATGACTCTATTGGAAAGAGTATCCCTAGTGGTCGTGCTGTAAAAATACTGTGATGGAATCAGTACAATACAAAATGACATTTATACGGCAATGTTATACACGTCGGGAGGCTGTCCCAAGGTGCTGGGCTGTCAGGGATTTGGACCCGAGCTGGGGATGTGAGGTGGGATAACAGAGGGTGTAAGGTAGGAGGGTGTCCGATCACACGGTTGAAGAGGCGGGTCTTGAGACGTGCCTTGAAGGAGGCAAGGGAGGGAGTGAGGCAAAGGGACTATGGGATGGAGCTGAGAGGCTGAATGCCCGACCACCGATGGTGGGGAGGGCAGGGGACCTGAAGCAGGCTGGAGCCTGCTGAGCGGAGGGAGCGAACAGGTTGATATAGAGTTAGCAGTAAGTGGTTGATCAGAGCTGGGTTACCTGTAAAACTCGTGTTGGACCATCAGGAATAACCCTCAATGCCAGCACACCGGAGCCCGGCCTCAGTTTCTGGTTGCTGAATTGCTGCTCGGCTGGTACTGGTTCTAACAGCCCGGCGGAGGGCTCGGGGCCTAGGACCACCTCGGCCCCGTCGTACAGGCCTGAACCCCTGCCCTTTGCCTGGATAAGTAAGAGCACAGAAACCGGGTAGCACTTTTTAACAGGATAAATATTACGGTGACGTGTCCCACCACCCATTGCCCCATCTTCACCCTGCGTTTCTCTCATCTCCACCACCGGCTCAAACACTTAGGTGCAAAAAAAAAAGCAGCTTCTAAACTTTGTGCATCTATATATATCAGCATCAGGTATCCATGGCACCGTCTCACCTGTACCACCATTCCTGGCATACCACAGGCAAGCTGCCCATCCCGGAAACACCAGGTCTGGGTGGAGCCTCGTCGCTTGTCTGGCTTTTTCAGCACCAGAGGCTCGCAGCTGTGGAAGATAGAACGGGAGAAACCAGCTCATTATAAATACGCTAACACGATGTATCATTACGTGAATACAAAACCAAAGCAGAATCCTCTCATGGGTTAAGAACATATTTATGGGGTGTAGCACTAAGACATACAGACAAGGAAAGGGCCTCAGAATTTCTTCCGGTTTTAGCATTAACGCTTAAAATTTAGTGTAAAAATCTGTAATTCTTCAATTTGAGATATGCTAACAAGGTTCTTAAAATGAACTGTAGAAAAGCGTTGTAGATAATAATAATAATCCTTCGAGACGTCTCATAGCGCATCACAGAATAGACTGTAACGTGAATTGACTGCACACTTTATGTTTGTGTTTTCCCATCAATACACAGATGGTATCAAAGAAGAGTATGATTAATAAAGAAACTTGCTCTTATAGGAACCAATGTCTCGTATTTCTCACCCCACCCTCGCCCGTCTAAGTTACCTGTTATCTGTAACTCCCGCCAGGCTGGCAATGTCCAGCACCAGCCCGGAGTTACTGTGTCTACCGGAGGAGGGTTTGTTGGGGTTGTGAGGAGGAGATGAGCCCTCGTGGCACAGGGTCCCGCTGACAGTCATTCGCCAAAGTTGTGATCTTTTCCCCGGCTCCTGCACGTTACCAGAATTAAGAGAGAACGTTACCAGCCCTGACCAACCACTTACTGCTAACCCCTTATCAACCTGTCCGCTCCCTCGCTCAGCAGGCTCTGGCCTGCTCCATGTTTCCTGCCCGCCCTGCCTCTGTAGTGATGGCCAGAACTGGTCCTCCATGAATTGACTGATCTGAGCTTAGCCACACCTCAGCCGTATAGGTACTGACTCACAAACATCATCCTCTCACCGCAGTCACAGCTTATCTCCTCCTTGCACAGACACACTCCGCACCGTGACTAGACATACAATGTGATCGCTGAGAGCCTGGAGAGGAAAGCTGCCACCAAGAGATGGTGAGCGTGCTCGCACTCTGCCCCCACGTGCCCTCGCCACAAGGGGCCATATCAGACTTTGGAGATACCGATACGGGAGGGTCGCTGTGCCTTGTTTTATGCTTTTTGGTGTTGGCACACCTCACGAATCAGTGCCCACCCCCTTTTTTCATGAAAATCCCCTGCGTGAGCGGCGCTATATAAACACAAGTTGTTGTTGTTTTTGACCTTTTTCTTCAGTATCACTCTGCCTGTTTTAGACACGATGTCCAGGACCAGTTCTGCCCGGCTGATGCTTTTATTTCCCGAGCTTCGTGCAACTGGTCTTCCGGAAGGTTCCTCCACTCTGAATTTAAAAAACAAAGGTAAAAGTTTAAAAAAGTATTTTGAAAAGAAGCCCCAGCACAGACCCCTGTGGCAACCCACTAACTATCTTGCTCCAACTGGAAAAAAACTAATTTTTAGCCCTTCTCTCTGCTTTCTGACGTCCCAGCGCTTGGGACGTCAACAACAACAACAAAAAGACATTTATAGAGCGCCTTTCACGTCGGGAGGACGTCCCAAAGCCCTGAACAGTCAAGTGTCGGGGCCCGAGCATGGGGGAGGGGTAGTGTAGGGGTGAAGGAAGGCAGAGAGGTGGGAGGGAGACCAAAGGCACGGTCAAAGAGAAGGATCTTGAGACCGGCCTTGAAGGAGGCAAAGGAGGAAGCGAGGCGAAGGGACCGTGGCATGGAGTTCCAGAGTGTGGGAGCAGAGAGGCTGAAAGCCCGGCCACCGATGCTAGGACAGGTCAGGCGGGAGACATCCTCCAGACAATGTAATTTGTAGTTGTTTGTTTCTATCCTTCAACCATCAAACTGCTGTGCTTCCCCCCCATTTCCCTGAGTTCCGAACTCTGAAAGGTTTGGAGAAGATTAAATAATGACTCATACCCTGAGAAGGTGTGAGAAGCAGCAATGTAGATGAAATTCTCATAGAAGAGCTGTTTGGATTCTTTGAAGTCGTTCATGTCGCAGGTGATTTCTGAAGATCCTGCCCCCTTCACTGTCAGTGTGATGAAAGGCTGAAGGACGGGCTCATCCCAGGCGTAGTCTAGTGAGGTGGCTGGTTTCACCTCTGTCTTCAGTCTGGGCTCCGCTACCCCATGCTGGTTAAAAATAATTGGGACCTGAAATTAACACAATAGAGAAGTCAAAACACGGAATTCAGCGATAAACATGGAGGGTGAATATCAAAGTTTTTCACCATTCAATGATGGGGTATCATCAGGCAGGAAGAGAAGGAAGGGGAGATTGAGAGCATTGTCTAAAGGCACAGTCAAAAAGAGTTTTAACAGGGTTTTGAGTTCCACCTACGTTTGCACCTTGCATCTTTCAGTCCTGCTGCATGAACTACCGACCAAACTCAATGAGTGCGGAGCAGGTCTGAGAGATAGTGACTGAGCAACACAAAAGAGATGATGGCCTGGAGGTCTTGGCTTGAGGAGGGGGAGGAAGTGTTCACTTCAAACTCTGTTGATAACTAAACACAGGTTGGAATCCTACTTTTTGGCAATGGTATAAACCTTCACATCAGATTCCAAGTTTTCCACCTGTTTGAGCTGATAGAGATCTGTATGGAGATAGAGCGCTGTAACACTGCTGTAAGCACTCTGGGATGTTACTCTGTGTGAGGGTTGCTATATAAATGCAAGTTGTTGTTATTGTTGTTGTAAGGTTCCTCACCTCTGAGAAGTTGTCGATGCGGAATGGTGGGGGCAGCTGCTCTGAGTCCCCAAAGGCGATCCGGTACGTTGCTCCTTTCAGCGTGATCTCAACATGCAGGAAGTGGCAGTTTCCGTGAGTATCTCTGCAGAAAACAGCAACAATTAGCAGCTGATTAGGCGCCCGACTGAGGCGGAAACTGAGCAACGAGCAAACCAACACGAGGAGGACAGAAACACAGTTCTACAGGTCAACAGCCTTCAGACATCTATCCAGGCCAAGATTGTTGATGGGTTCTTGTAAGTTTGTCTCTGTGATTTCTTCTCTTTCAAGACCATAATAATGTACATTTTTTACTTGATGACTTTGATATAAAAGAAACATCTCAAAGTGCTTCACTGTATGAAATCAATCATAAATGAAATCAATGTTGTCCTGGAGGCAAACACAGCAGGAGCTGATTTGCACCAGGAACATCCCCAAACAATCAGTTAGATAGTGAATTAATCTTCACTTTTGAGTGTGAATTTAACACCAAATAATTTTTTCTTTGCAAAAGTTTGAAGCAAAGTTGATGGGCTGAATGGCCATTTTTGGGCTGTAACCTTCAATGACAATACGAGTATGGCTAAAACCATAATAGTCCTTGCATTTGATATTAGCACCTTATCAAGGCTTCAAGATATCTCAAAGCCCTTCAGAGGATATACTGTAATGTGAATTGAGTGTAAATTTTGAAACGCGGCAACCAATTGTGCACATTAGTGTCCCACAAACAGTCATGGATTGAGTGACCAATTTATTATTATATTCTTAAAAAGGGATTAATATCCCTGGAAAAGCGATCCACCAATCGATTAACTAACGGGTTCCAACTTCCTGCTATGTAAACAGAGGTGTGTGGAGTAAGGAAACTTGCCTAACGTTTCGCCCTGCCGGGGAATCGAATTCGGGTCCTCTCGCTTGCGAGGCAAATGCTTTAACCAATACGCTACAAGACCCAATAAGGAATCCTGTACCATGAGGAATTTCGGGCTTCAGATGCCAGAGAAACTAATTTAAACCTTCTTTCAAAACAGAATCCCTCGGGTCTCCTGCTTGGGAGGTTCTGTCCTTTCCGTTTTGTTCAGCCCGGTGACTAACACACGTGAAAACTCATCACTGCGTGAAAGACAGAGTTCTATATATATTTGCCACATATACATGGACATTTCCGTGTCTGAAATGGAATGCACACTCTGTCCCTGGAGAAATGCATCCACCTAGCTAATTCCGGAGAGTATTAGGTGCAGGTTGGTAAGAGCGAAGGTTTGGGGACCCCAGAGTGTACGTTAGGGAAACTGCTGGGATTTAAGCAGACAAAACCATATAGCTTGCATTGGCAAGCTTCTCATTGCTCGTCCAGCTAGGACCACCCTAGCCATTTGGCCTTTAGCTTGCAGTGTTTAACAGGAGCTGAGCGGAGAGAATCCCTGCTTCTGTTCTTACCTCATGTTGATGTGGAATGAGTTGTTCTTGCTGATCTCGAAGCCCCCTGACCACGTGCAATTGGAAACGTCCATCAGGCGCACACAGAGCAGCTGATCGTAATCATTCCTCGGCCAATGGAACACAACACTGGCGCCAGGAAGGGTGGAGATGTAACCCTCTGGATTTTGGGTTCCCTGAAACAACATGCAATAGGTCACAATTAGTGCTGGTTGGGGAAATGGACTCGCAGGGGGATCCCAGGGATGTAAAGTGTATTTCCTCCAGGGAAGCCGATGTGTGTCACACTGACCTGCAAGGCCTCAGCTCAGAGCACAGCTCACGTGGCTGCTATGACAAATAAAGAAGGGCGAAAATTGAACACAGAAACCTTTCTTTGAAATGGAGGGGTCTAAAAGACTGGAAAAAAGGCCACAATCTAATAAACTGGCAACGCAGACTTCCTATGCTCCCTGCAGGAGTCTCACTTTACGTGGCGAGGTGTCCCAACACTACGTTGACATTTATTCTTGTTTCTTTTTTTAAGCCATCCCAAAGTGCTGGGTTTAGACCTTCATAACCCAGCGCTTTGGGACTTCCTCCTGATAATTATTTCTCAGGCAGTTTTATTATTTTCTCTCATGTTGCTTTGGATGCAGATGGTAACCTGGAAGCACACACACTACATTCCACACGTGTACACACACACACAAACATGCACATACACGTACCTGGCCTCTGGCAAATTCTCTTTGGGCGAATGCCAACTTGTGGGAAGATTTGTTGTCCAACAGATACCGTGGTGCAAAGGTCACAATGTTGGTTTCTCTGTAGCGCCCTCTACCCTTCCTGATGTCGATACCTAAGCAGAAAGGTAAAAGTGTATAGATGCAGATCTCTGCGTTATCAAACTCAAAATCAGTTGGTCATTTTGACTCAGTCTTGCCTCTGGGTCAGAAGGTTGTGGGTTGATGCTCCACCTTGACTTGAGCTCAGTCTGGCTGACACGAGGACACTCCAGTGCAGTGCAGTACATAGAGCTGCAAAGGTGCTGCATTGTTGTGGGTACCTTGTGTTGAGATATTAAACCAGTGTGCACTACTTATTCTTCAGGTGGACACTGAAGTAAAAAATTGTTTGATTTTTTTCCAGTGCCTTGGAATGCCATCCTGATGTGAAAGGCGGGCGCTATATAAATGCAATTTGTTGTTAAATATCTCAGGAAATTATTTCCGCAATTAGCTTTTGATTTATACTTAACTTTTTCCTCCTTCTCCTCCTCCTCCTGCCTATGATCCCTGAACATCTCATGCTCTGAGGGTTGGGACCTTTCTCAATAAGACTCACCGATGCTGTAAATGAGTCCCGGCCTGTTTCCGTGCTGAATCACTTTCACAGCTCGCACCCCGCTCCCTCCATCCGGAGAGAATTCCTGACACCAGCCGGGTATTCCATCGGGATGAATCCCCTTTCCGACTCGCATGGTACACCTGGTACACAGTGAAAGTGAATGGAGAGATAAATCCAATCACAAGTGGAGAGACAGTGCACCTCCCTGTTGTTTGTCGTGTAAGGTCTTTCCTGGCAAAATGTGGGAGCTTTCCTTATATAGTAACGGGAAATTCTGCAAGATCTGAACTGCGAGGTTAAGAGGTTACCTGACAGAGGTGTTCAGAGTGAGGGCTTTTGAGATAGTGATATATAGGGATAAAAATATCTCTACTAGTTGGTAACTGGACAGCATCAATTTAAAATTATCATAAAAAAAGGAAAGGGAGAGGTTAGACTTGAATTTTTTAGTTTGTTTGTTTCTTTATTTATTTACACACACAAAATTTTATTAGGATGTGGAGTGAGCACTTTACCAATGAATCTGGTTGAAGCAGAATCTGAAATGCCTTTTAAAAGAGAATTAGATGAACATTAGTTACATAGAGTGATACAACATGGAAACAGGCACCCGGTCCAACTGTCATTGCCAGTGTTTATATCCCCCACACAAGCCTAATATTACTCCCTCCCTCAAGTATGCATTGTTTCCTCTTAAAAACAATGATACTTTCTGCTTTAGCCAATACTTCTGGCAGTGAGTTCCACATTCTCACTACACTCTGTCTAAATAAAAGTCGTCCAAAACTCTCTTTCAGATCTGCTACTGGCTAGCTTAAATTTATGCCCCTTGCTTTGGACTCACCACCAAGTGGAAATAAATAGTGGTCTGAAAAAGAACAATATACAGGTTTGTGTGGAAAGGGCAGGAGATGGGGTGTCTCTTACAGGGAGCGGACACAGGGCTAATGACATCCTGTGCTGAAACATGCCATTATTCTATGCTTTGGTGTATTTTGGGCTCTGCTGTCTTGAGTGTTTAATTGAAACAAGGAGCTTGTGAAATTGCCTGAAAAAAAACTTTTCATCCTACCTTTCTAGTGTTTTAAAAAATAACAAATTGCTCACTTCAATCCACGACTGTGGGACGCTGCTGTGCGCAATTGGCTGCTGTGCTTCACCCACAAAATATACAGTCAACTCACTTTACAGTACATTCTGAGAAGCACTTTGAGACGTCTCGAAGACATGATGAGGCGCTATATCAAATGCAAAGATTATTATTATTTAAGCGGCTCAGTGACGGAGATCGTACCCCTTGTGAAAGGCGCAATATAAATGCAAGTTGTTATTGTTGGTGTACTCACATGTTGGGCTGTTCCTTGTCTGCGAAGCTGAAGAGTAGGGGGCTCAGGCTGCGTGCAAGCTCGTGCTCCTCAAACTGCCCAGCGGCGTCAGCCTTGGCGTTGTCCTGACGGAAAATGAGTGGCAGCCCTGGGGGAAGGAATCACAGCCAGCGGACCTGTGAACATCTCTCCGCAAATTCATCTCAATACAATATCTGTAGCCGTGTCCGTTTGTAATTTGGGGTTTTTGCCCTTTGTTCTGACCTGTTTTGTTCAGAAGCCAGTAAGGGGCAGAGATGAGCATCTTCAAAGAGCCCTCTGCTCTGCACACGATCCGAATGCTCAAGTTCAGCAGCCGCTTTTTGGTGTCGTAGAGTCGCATACGGACGTAGTAGTTAGCGGTTCCTGCTGGGATCAGAAGCTCTTTGCACGTGGGGAAATTTTCCAATGTAATTCCTGACGAGAATGAAAAAAAGCAAGGGTTTTGAGAACAGTCTTCTTGTATGAGTTTTTCTTATTGAAGAGGACCTGCATGAGGTATGGGGAAAGGGTAGGTAAGGCTGATGTTGTGTCAGCTTGTCCGGCAGACATCAGGGCCTGGCTAAGCGTAAACGGCTTGCAACTAAATGGCGACAAGATGGAAGCCATATTCCTTGGCTCCCATCAATATCTTCGGTTGTGTGGCTCCGACCTCCTCAACCTCCCTGGCCTATCCCTCAGCCTCACTGAACTGGAGCGTAATTTATGCGTCAAGTTCGACCCACAGCTCTCCTTCCTTCCCCACATCCGGTCCCTGACCAGGACTGCCTACCTCCACCTCAGCCACTATACTCCAAACCTCTGAAACACTCTTCCTCTTTCCCTCCGCCTTGCCCCTTGCTTCCTCATCTTCAGATGAATACCTTCCTGAATATCTTCCTCTTTGACCGTGCTTACGGTCAACTGCCACATGATTGGTGTCGTGCTCTGTCAATGCCAAGCACTACCCTGCTAGAAGGACGCTACATAAATGCAAGCTGTTGTTGTAAACGGGCTGAAAGAATTGCTCTTTAAAAGAGCCACAATTGGCCAAATGCCCTTCTTCTGTTAGTAAATGTATATGGTTTATTGGTGCATTCCATTGTGAAATAAACTATTTAATAGCAGCATTCTGTATCTAAACCACAATCACTGCTCATCCAGACAAACTTCACTAACTTCCTTTATGATACGGGTGAAATAACTCATAAGAGCCCATCAAATCAAATCAAATCATTCTTTCAAGCTATTTTCAAGCACCAGTGAAAAAACATAAGGAAATAGTTCTTTGTTAGTTTAACTATGTATAATTTTTAAATCGTGGTTCCCTTAAATTAAGCCAAAGTTCTCTCCTTTCCCATGAGATTAAGGCAAGTGAAATGCAAAACCAAGGGACAATCTCAGGTCTCACCGAGCTCGATGTTCTGTGAGGTGTCAGCTGTGTGCAGCACTGCATCCTTCCCTCGTTTCAGCGGGCCACTGATGGAGGTGCCTTTGATGTAGTAGCACAGCTCGCAGGGCAGTAGGTTTGTTAGGACCATGGTGGGCAGTAAGTAGACTGTGTGGCCAGGCTGTCGGAACACCTGCATGGCATTGCCAGACACCATGTTTAAAGGCAAGTAGTCAGGGTAGTTCTCTTTCTTAATAGCGACACAAAACCTAGATTTAAAACACAAAACATTTCACTTTGTTCAAAAACTAATAGTAAGTTTGCTGCTCTACAGCCCTAGCTCCTAGCTAATGGGGGTGTGGGGGAAGAGGGGGCATGCCTGGATAATCTGCCTTCTGTTAACTAGTGCAGTTTTAAAGGGAACAACGTGTGTTTAAAAGAGAGAACCTGAAAAGAAAGACCAGTCAGTATCCTAATTACCAACTGGTTCCTAGGGAGCCCTTCCCGCTCTGTTACTCTAGCCAGGCAGCCATAAGGACAGTAGATTGGCTGTGGTGGACAGTGTGACTGCCTGGCAGTGGAGTGGGATTATGAGGATACTGTTTAAAAACAACAAAAATGATGGAGAGTGCCAGATAAAAATCTGGTCATTCACTTCACAGCTATTTGTGGGATGTCGCCTTGTGCAAATTGGCTGCCATAATTTGGTTGTAGCTCCTGTAGCTCAGTGCTTAGAGCACTCGCCTTGCAAGCAAGACATCTGGGTTCAATTCCTGGCAGGGTGAAACCTTGGGCAAGTTTCCTTACTCCACACGCCGAATAATAATCCCTCCAAAAAACAAAACAATAATAAATTGGTCACTTCAATTCACGACTGTTTGTGGGACACTGCTGTGCGCAATTGGCTGCAGCGTTTCGCCCACAAATATAGTCAATTCACTTAACAGCATATTCTATGAAGCGCTTTGAGACGTCTCGAAGACGTGAAAATCGTTATATCAAATGCAAGGATTATTATATTATAAAACAGTCACTCCACTTTGGAGTAAATCTGGTGAAGCAGTTTGAGACATTCTCCCAATAAAGCATGATGTGTGTGACTTCCAAAGCACCACAATAGGACTTTGAACTCACAGTCCAGGAATATGTTCCAACACAGAACTGTGGGGTGGTGGTCTGTCCTTTGGATGCAAAGTTAAATCAAGGTCTCAACTGCATGTGCAGGTAAGAGATAAAGATCCCAATGCAATGGATGAAAGAGGAATTTCTGCTGATTTTCAGGGCAATAATCCTCTGGACCAATTGGTTATTCACCTGATGACTGTTGCTGTTTGCAGCACCTTCCTGGGCTTGCCTGTGTTTGCCCAAAAAAGTCACTATACTTTAATTACCATAATGTGCTTCAACATGTTTCACCATGTAAGGCGCCATCATTTTGTTTGGCCAGCAGGTGTCTGGCACATGCGGAAACCCATCACCGTGCTTAAAGAGTATTCAAACCAAGCTGAGATTTCCATGCATTCCACCAACACGTAGAAATCTCAGAGACGGATGGTTGGAATGGAACATGCACTCTCTCCCTGGAGGGACACATCCTGATTGCCTAATTCCGGAAAGTATTAGGCGCAGGTTGGCAAGAGCCAAGGTTTGGGGGAAACCGAGCATGTGCGTTGCGGGGTAACTGCTTGAGTCCAACCAGCTAAAACCGCACAACTTGTCATTGAGAGCACTGTCTGGATCAAATAGCTGCTTCAAGCTGACCACAAAGCCACTTGGGGATGGAAATAACTTGAAGCAGCCGACAACACCCGCACAGCAGCGTTTACCTGTAGCAGCAGCTGTCATCGCAATCAGCAGAGTGGCACTCCCGCTTGCTGCTGTTCACCTCACCCACTTTCGAGACGTTGGTCCAATGGATGGGGGCTTTACAGAAGAATAAGCCCAGAGCCTTGGGCCTGGTCTGCAGACGCCACGACGTTAGATGCAAGGGGATTGCTAACGAGTCTCCTGGTAACACTGCTGGTAGCACCACAGGCTCTGAAAGGGGCAGGAGAGGAAGGAACAGCCAGTGAGATTACTCTGTTTGTAACGTCTTCATCGCTTGGACAGTGGGCTTCCTTCATGTATTGTTGGCTTTCACGTTATCAACGGGAAAAATTCAATTGTTCATTCAAGAAGCTTCAATTAGTTTTGAGGCACATACAAGTTTACACAATTTGTTTTGAAGCAAAAATAAGAGCTGAAAACTAGAAAATGCATGAAGTCACCTCCGATTGATGAAGGACAGGATAATAATAACATAGTAAAGCTTGTAGTTGATACAGCATCTTATCACGTCTTCTAGACGTCTCAAAGCGCCTCACAGAATATACTGTAAAGTGAATTGACTGTATATTTATGGGCGGATGAGGCTCAACTGTGACACGTCTGACAATCACTGGGACAGACACAAACATGTTTGGCCCCCAAAATACACAGTTAATAAGGCGCTATATCAAATTGAAGGATTATTATGATACTATATATATATGCTGACAAGTAAGTCTGTAACCACTTACTGTCTGGAGCTGAAGGGCTGTCCAGCCGGAGTTCCATGGGCACCTCCAGCTTGTTTTTCACTATCAGTGCCGAGCGCACAGTTATGACTTTCCTGGCACTGCCCTCCAACGTCACCGAGAACACCACCCGCACCGGGGGCAAAGCCGAGAACTACAGGGGAAGAGAGAGACAGAGACAGACAACAAGATCACAATATATTAGGCAACAGAATCGTAACAATAATAACAATCTTTGGTAAAGTGCCTTTCATGTCAGGAGGTGTCTGTGAAAACGCAAGCCTGCGCGCACACAAACACATGTGCGCACACACACACTGTACGGTCACTGGCGGTAAGTAGAAATCAGATACACTTAGGTTTGACGCAATTACACAGGGCAACGCTAAAGTGACACCGATCACAAGTTATTGATGAACTAGAAATTCAATGGCAAATGGATACTCACATAGACATGGGGGTGTATGATGTTGGTCTTGCTAATGGGACTCCCAACCTGCCAGGAAAACAGATAAGTGTTACACTAGGAATGGCTGAATTGAACCACGGTTATGGATAGCAATTCTTCACTAACCCGAACTCTCAGAACTATTTAGGTTTTGATAAATGCCTTTGGGAAATGCCATCTATATAGTGTGTGTACATGTGAAATTCAACAAATGTTTGTCAGTACATATCATCAAACAATGATATGCGTACAGCATCCCACACTAACCGTGGAAGACTGGCTGTTTCGGTCAGGAGCTGCATAGCGGAAGAAAACACCAACTTTATCCACGGAGACTGGACTGACTTGTTCCCAACCATGCACGCGGACTAAAAGCTGGTGAATCTTCAGCTCGTGAGTGTGTCTGTCAATATAAATACAAACATTACTGTCATGACAGGAAGAGACACTCAAAGAAAGAGAGTAAAAGAGACAGATCAAAAGTTAGTCAGAGAGAGAGACACACACACACACACACAGAGTACAGAACGAGTGTTAACTATAAATTTGGTCACTCACCTGTGTCGTAGTTTTTCCCTGGCTTCAAACTTAAAAGGCACTTCTTCTCCTGGGAGGACCTCTTGCCACTGGCTAACATTGTGCATATCGTCAAGGACTGTCCCAGAAGTCTCAGGAATGTAGCCAGGACTCCTGCTGTGTGATAGTGCCACTCTACAACACATAGAATGGATTACAGCAACAACACACATCAGTGGCCTCAGATACAACCACATTTACATTTATAAAGTAACCCTTCAAGTGGGATAGCAACTCAGAGCGTTTAACATTGGCAGAACTCGGCGCCAAGCTAGGGAGAGAGGGAAGATGACTGTAGGCACAGACAAAAACAAAGGTCTTCAGGTGTGATCTGAAGATGGACAAGGAGGGAGCAAGGCAGAGGGATTGAGACAGAGAGTCTTCATGGCGTAATAGCTGAGAGCATGGCCGTTGACGGTGGAGTGAAGGGAACAAGGGACATGCAGAAGAACCCTTCCACTCTAAGTTTCATTGGTTCAGGCACACACTAGCTCACGTACGTGACTATTTAAAGTTTAAATTCTGTGAATGTGAATGAACGAAGCTTAGCTAAGGAGGGTGTCCCTGATCCAGGGTGCAATGTTAAGCTCCTGCAGTTGTGGGAGGGGGAGAAAGTCAAGACACTCAGGCCACTCGCCAAGCAGTGGCTGGATTGATGGAGTGAGATATGGTCAGGATTGTGCCTGCAGAGAACTGCACAACTCCTGTAGAACAATCTACGGCTCAACAGACTTGTGTTGAAATCACATCGCCACTTTATGAATGTTGTCGACTCACTGTGTAGGGTCATCAGTTAATGTGACACCGACTGAAACCAACAGGTCTGCTGTGTCTGCAGAGCTAACCATTGGTGATGCAATTTGTAATGGGAGTCAGCCCTTGCTGGGAGCAGACCCGTCACTAGGTGCTGGGAATCCTCTCACTCGGCTCACATTAACTGCACAAGTCAAGGCCCAAATGGGTTGGGTGGTCCTAGCTGGTACCCGTACAGTTGGGCTGCCAAACCTGTAGGGTGAGGGACACGTTCCATAGATTAGCCAGACAAACATCCGGTCAACCATCAACAATGCTTCGGAGTCCCTGCAGAGCTGCCTGGTCTTGCTCGCTATCTCTTCAGTTATATCAGGTCCCAAGAGACTCCTCCACTCCCCCAGCCCACCACCCCCGCGACCCCCAAAATGGCAGGGATTTTTTTTAGACAAAGTACAACATCTCTAATAGAGGAGGAAACAAGTGCTGACAGGAGTGAGTTTGTTACCTGGTGGGGCTTGTGGTTAGAGTGGCAAACCACATGGTGCAACCAGTGTGGTTCCTGAGTGCATAAGGCACAAATGGCTGCCGTCGCTTTGGCATCTTGCTTTCCGCTGAAAGAGAAGACAAATGGATGAAAATATATCTCGATCATATCATAAAACTCAAGACAATTTGCATTTTTGAATGAAAGTGCCTATCCTCCCGCTACACGCCAGAGATATCAATGCAAATTATAACCCAGGGTTATGGTCATCAATGGAGAAATGGAAATTAAACCAAAGCTTATCAAAAATCAAAAAGATTCATGAACAGGATTAGAAATTCTGTTCAACTCTTTGCCATGATAACAGTCAACAGTAAAATGAATAATTACCTCTGAAGTAGTTTAGTCCTTAAGAGGCACAACATGAAGGAGAAAGAAAAGCATTGTAGAAGAACTATAATAGAGAACTAAACAATTCATTCTGTGCCTGTTCAGAGGCACCAGCTCAAAGTCACTGGAAGGTCACGAGAGAAGTTCGCATGAATCAAATAATAATCCTTGCATTTGATATAGCGCCTTATCACGTCTTTGAGATGTCTCAAAGCGCTTCACAGGATATACTGTAAAGTGAATTGACTGTATATTTTGTGGGTGAAATGCGGCGGCAGCCAATTGCGCAAAACAGTGTCCCACAAACAGTCGTGAATTGAGTGACCAAATTATTATTAGCTTTTTTTGAAGAATTATTATCCCCAGAAAAGAGATCCGCCAATCGACTAACAACTGGGTTCCTACTTATTGCTAGCTAAACAGAGGCATGTGGGGTAAGGAAACTTGCCCAAAGTTTCACCCTGTCGGCAAATCATTGGTCTAATCCTTCCAGAACAACCACCTGACTATCCATCCACCTTGTGCTTTAAAGGAGCCCCAGTGAAATGGCCTCCTGGAAACTCTTTGCAGCTGGGGATTAAACAAATATTTCTCGGTGTCTGCCCCACTCTACCTTGATGTTTGCAAATGGGTCTTCACATTGACTGGAAATATACAGTTAAACAGACATCAGTCTGACCAAAAAATGCTGGTAAAAATCTGGAGAGTGGACTGGAGAGTTTGGAACTGTTCTAATAAAAGAATGATCACAAGCGAGGTGAAGATGAAGGAGGCTCTTTGCCCATTTTGATCTCTCTCTCCCAGGACACCCACTCTTTGTCTTTCCATTAGCAGTTTCCACCATATCACACATCCTTGTAACCCATTCCAGATGTTGATTAATAAGAATACTTAATAACAATCCATGCATTTGATATAGTGTCTATAATGTTGAAACACTTCAAAGCTCTTTTTTCATGGGAAAATGCTGTTAAGTGTGGTGATGGTGTTTTTGTTTTTTGTAGGCAATGCACCCAAGATTCATCAAATGGCCACAGTGAGTGAAATTTATCTGGAGGATTTTTGGCCATTCCACTGGGAGAAACTCCCTTTTTTCTTCAAATAGCACCATGCCATATTAACATCTACCTGAAAAGGCAGATGAGACCTCAGGTTAGGGTTCTCAGCAAAAGGACTTCTAACCCAATAGTGTGCTGGAATGCCAGCCTATAATGTGAGCTCAAGACCTGACGTGGGACTTGAACCCATAACCTTCTGCATCAGAGATGAGAGTGCAACCAACTGACACAAGCTGATTACCTTTTATGTAAAAATCTATTTCCTGATGCCTATCCTATATCTGCCCTTCACATCCCTGAACCTATGTTCTCTTGTCTTGCTGCCACCTTACAAGCATTTATAAAAGTCCCATTTGAAGGCTGAAGATTCCTGGCCTATCTGATCGTGTCTAAGAGACAAATGGAATAAACTGTAAAATAAAGACAGTAAAAAGATAGTAGGTCTGATGAGAAAATAACTCAGTGCTTCAATGAGCTTGCCCAGTGAGTGCTGATTGTACAAACATCACTACAGGCCTCAGGATTAGAGATTGAAACATCAATCAAGGATCCAGCATGATCCAGTCACCGTGCTCGGGAGATTTGCTCCCAAGAGAACAGATAATAATAATAATCCTTGCATTTGATATAGTGCTATATCACGTCATCAAGACATCTCAAAGCACTTCACAGAATATTCTGTAGAGTGAGTTGACTGCATATTTTGCAGGCCAAACAGTCACATCGCCCCCACCCCCCCGACCACACCGTGCCACACACTGAATAACCAACCGCCTGACACCGATTGTTAAGACTTCAACCTGATCATGTCCACTTGAGTAACAGTACCTCAAAGTGGCAGGTATAAGGGAGTCAAAAACACTTTCAGGAGAGATAGCAGAATACAAATGGGTAATACTATACCAAGCCGTACTTTTAATGATAAAACCTAGAAATTAGTGAATTTTAAATCACACAAAACATATTTTATACAAGATCATCATTCCCTGGTACAGTACCTCTGGCAAAAATCTGGCGTTCTAGGTTAGTCAGGCTGGCAGTGCTTCTAGTTCTAAGGTAGGCAAGAGGGTTGCCTGACAGAGGAAGAGAGGTGCAATTAGAGAAAAAGAGAAACTGCTTAGCTCACATAGACATGCAGGGACATAAAGGAACAAACTTGCATTACATTCAAGGGGGTACAATAGGTGAAGCTCTGGAAAGGTAAGAAAGTAAGAACCAAGAAATTTCAAGGTGGTTTAACGACAACCTTAAAAATATTACACGGAGGAACCGTTACAGTGCCCGTGTCAAAAAATAGGATGACCTTTCGGGTCGTCAGGATGCTGCAGATGTCACTTCCTGCAGGTCACACACCTGCGCAGGAAGCATTGTTAACATCACTTCCTGCATACAACGTACATGCGCTGTACAGGAAGCACCACTAATGCTACTTCATGAAGGTAGTGATGTCAGGAGTACTTTCTGCGCATTGCACACATGTACTACACACGGGAAGAAATGTTAGCAACACTTCCAGCACAACACAGAGATGGTGATGTCAGCAGTGATCCAAAGATGCAGATGTTGGACAATGTCCATGCCTCGCCTTATAACACAGCCCCTGGGATATTGGAGCCTGTGCTGTAACAAGATATTTGTGTAATACCTTGCTATCCTGAGAGTTTCAGGCCATTTAACAACAAGAACAAAGATTAACAATTCAGACATCAACGGAACATGCACACCAAACTCCTGGAGAAAAACAGGTCATGAAAACATCACCCAAAAACAACTTGCATCTGTGGAAAGATGTCAAAGGTAACATGCAAAGCTAAACCCCTATGTTGTCCTGACAATGCCTAGATAGGATGTAGCTTAAGTTGATCTTCATGAGTACTGCGCCTATTGCAGGTTAACGTCAATGTGCAGAGAAGGAAAGATATTGAAATGGATAGACAGGACCAGTGCGTGAGCTTTCAGTGAAGGGAGAGAGACAGAAATGGTGCAAAGGACAAGGGAAAAGAATGCCAAAATCCACAGGAGAAACAGGAAGAAGCTGAAGCTAACACAACAATATCATAAACTAATTTAGATGCCAGAGCCCTGAAATTCCAAGTAAATTCCTTAGTCTGCAAAACCATTTTCTAATTTCAGATTTGGAAATTTGTAGGGCCGATACTCCACAGTTCTAGGAACAAAACTGGTTTCCAAATTAACAATAATAATAATCCTTGCATTTGATATAGCTCCTTATTGCATCTTCAAGAAGTCTCAAAGAGTTTCACAGAATTTCTTGGTTAAGTGAAGATTTAATTGGACTTTTGGGACCAGTTTCTGACCTTAGAATGCTTGGTCAGAATTCAGTATCAAGCACACAGACGCAACATGGGTGGTTTAATCTTACTCTAAAAGATGAAATGAGACAAGTGCCCATGGAATGCGTCAGAGTGCAGTGGCAAACATTCCTCTTCATTAGATTATACCGCAACAGATCCAAACCCCTTGGCTGAGAAGTTACACTTTCAGACTCCTCATTAATCCAGAAAATCAGAGGGTGCTTTCACCCACACCCGATGTAGGTGGAAAGGAGATGGTAGGTTCATTTATTATCAACGCATTCCGAGGGGAAAGTGGTGCTAGAGATAAGATAAACAGCAGTTATTTGATTGGATAAATGGTCCTGCTGAAGTGTGGAATATTATATTAGCTAAACAAGAGACTGTGCAGTTGCTAAACAAAAATAGTCCTGGCTTGTAAACAAACACAGGGTAATCAGAGGTTTACCAGCGATTCAAAATGTAACAGGCAGAAGCTGGTATCAGCTCTGTGACAACCTTGGAATGGATCACATGCCATGAAGAGGACGTTATCTTGGCCCAAAGCCTCAGCTAGGACATGAGCTGTGAGTGACACTTCGCAGGGCAAACACAATGTGTAAGGTGAATGAGTCCCTCTCTGGTTGTGGAGTAGGCTACAGTACTGATCATACTGAATGAGAATTGTTTTTTGAAAATATTATTTAAAAAATATTTATAGATTTAAAAGTGGAAAGGGAAAACACCTGGGATACAGATGGTGCAAAGCACGGTTTCCTATCGCAGAAAATCTAACAGATTAGCACCGTGACAGCTATATAGGCAGCTTGGACAGGATGGGTCATATGACTGATGTCTAAAAGCTTCTTAAAGGGCAGGGATGCTTTGATATCTTTCCCAGTAGTGTGGATGATGCTGATTGGGGACGAACAGAGTTGATCACTGTTCTGAGATGTCATAAATCTTAAGAGAAAGTTGTCTTTGTAGGCTAAGGTCATAGAAATTTACAGCCCAGGAGATGGTCATTCCGCCCACTGTCTTTATTCATGGTGACTAGGCAGGTGGAATTTCAGGCCTTAGAACGCAAATCATATAAGACACACTATTGTAAATTTTATGAGCACAAAACTTCTTACAGCTGATTAGACTAATCTAATCCGTCCCACACAATCCCTGCTGACTTAGTAGGTGCAACTCTGATGTGACTATGGGCCAAACGAATGGCAGGCTGTGTGCAACATCCCGGGAGGTGCTCTTCAGGAGAACACGTCGCCCACTGGCAGATTACTAGTCAAGACTGTGAAACTCAAACCCCTTCGCTGGGGTGGGGGATGCTGAGCAGAATTGTCAATTCAGTTTTAAACTGATCACTGCAGCCACTAAGACAGCAAACAATCCCAAAGAAGTGATTCTTAATGCTCACGCTAACAATAATTCCCTCTAGCCTTTCTCATTTTGACATAGAAAGCTTAATGTCCACATCCCGTTTAATTTGACACAAACCATCAACTGTTCCTTCTCTATAAAAAGTTGCAGCACTCTCTCTTTCGTTCCCAATAGACTGTACAGTCTGAACCTTCACCGTAAATAATCCAAAGCCGAGTCTGTGTGCCCTGCACTTACTCTGTCCAAGCATTAATGGATCCATGTATACACCTGTCCTCCATTGGAGTCTCCCTGCGCTGCCGCTGTCCTTTTCCACCTGTTTGCAGTAATCAGCGATCCAGGAGGCCTTTGTCCTTTTGCACTGCTCTGTAACGCAAGACAGAGAAGAACGTGGATATTTGTACTGTCTTATAGTGCTTCAAGGTGATTAGTTAAGCGTAGTAACTTTCGTTGGCAAATATGGCAGCCACTTTGAGCACAGAAAGATCCTACTGTAAATTATGAACTAATCTGGAGGATTACTGGCTGGCACACCAAGGGAAAGCTTTACTTTTTCGTTCAAATAGGGTGACAAGATCTTTAACCATTTATCTGAACAGGCAGGCGGGACCTCACTTTAAGTGCTGCCGTCAAATTCCCAACAATCCAGACGTCGGTGGTCTTAATTCTATGGTTTATAAAACAAATGATCTTGTGGAGCATGGGCGCTTGTGGGAAGGAGGGGCTGGTGCTGTGAGGAGGCGGGGCTTGAGTGTGTTGGTGGGGCTGGTGAGGGATGTTGGATGACGTGCTTCAGACTGAATGTTCAGTGAACGTTACCTATGAGCACAGATGTGATGTTGATGTCGAGCCGCTGTTTGGCCTGCAGATCCAGCTTGAGGCGCGGTGGGTGAAGGCGACTGGCCACCTGCTGCTGCCAGCTCAGGAAACAAGTCCAGGGCTCAACAAACGGCTCCCAACCTACACAAAGGGAAAGCCATTAAAGCCCAATTTTTGTGGGTGTCACCCAGGTGGATGTCTGACACATGCGGAAACCATGCTTAAGAGTATTCAAACCAAGTTGAGAATTCCATGCATCCCACCAACATATGGAAATTCCAGAGATAGATTGTTGGAATGGAATGCACTCTCTCTCCCTGGAGCGATGCAGCCTTATTACCTAATTCTGGAAAGTATTAGGCGCAAGTTGGCAAAAACCAAGGCTTGAGGGGGAACCCAGAGTGTGCGTTGGGGTAACTGTTGAAGTCTAACCAACTAAAACCGCATAGCTTGCCATTGATAGCACTGTCTGGCAAGCTTTCCCTCTGCTTGTCCAGCTTGGACCAACCTACCTGTTCGGGCTTTGCCTTGCAGGGTTAATAGATGATTGGGCCGACTCTATGCCCCCAGTGTCTGCCATTCTTGGTCCTACCGGTGAGCCAGGCTGACTGTGATGTCATCAGCAGTGCCCTGTTATACTGTGGACCCTCCTGGCTCAAGAACCAGACTGCCGAGACTGCCAGAGGGCTGGCTTGATTCCGACATTTCATTGCGAGATATGTCACCTTGCAGCCAGTTCAGCTCCAAAGAGACCCCGCTTACCTCCCCATCTCTTTATTCCACTGGTGCTGTGGGATCTTTAACATCCACCCGAATAGACACAGATGGGCACCTGGTTTAAAGTATCATCTAAAGGACCTCCAACTGCAGCACCGCTGCCCCAGCACTCCAACTGCAGCAACAATCTAGACTTTGACCTCAAAGTCCCAATGTGGGGCTTGAACTCACAACCTTCTGCTTCAGAGGTGGGAGTGAGCCGGGCTGACACACAGATTAAAGTAGACTCTTTCGGCTGGTTAATGTGGGTTATATTTCCTCCACATCTAACCTTCATCCGAACTAGTCATGTGATCTTCAAAATAAAGATACCAATTATAATTTTTTTTTTAAAAACTCTGCTACATCATTAATTTCCTGGAGTCCTGTAGCTCAGTGGTTAGAGCACTCGCTTTGCAAGCGAGAGACCTGAGTTCAATTCCAGGCAGAGGGCGAAACCTTGGGCAAGTTTCCTTACTCCACACAGAGCCTAATAATAATCCCTCCAACACCAAAAACAATAATAAATTGGTCATTTTCAATCTACGACTGTTTGTGGGACATTGCTGTGCGCAATTGGCTGCCGCGTTCGCCCACAAATATAGTCAATTCACTTTACAGTGTGTTCTGTGAAGCGCTTTGGGACGTCCTCCCGACGTGAAAAGCGCTATACCAAATGCAAGGATTATTATTATTATTTCACACAGAAATGTTAGTGCTGTACTTGGATTGGATGTGAAAAACAACATTTTCACACAAACCTCTTAATCACCGAGTGATAAATAAACATGGCTTTAAAGATTCCCTGTCAGCGTGTCCTGTACATCCAATACAGATAGCCGTTTCTTTAAAAGACACACACATAAAACCACTCTGTTCTTTGTAAAAAGATTTGGCCGGTGCTAAAAGGCCTTCTTGTGTGTATACAGACGCTCTGGCTTTGCTGCTGGAAAATCCTACCCACCAGTCTGGTGGCGATTCCGCTGGATCAGCCAGAAAATCAATAGAACAAGCGCTAAGCTTCCTCTGCCCCACATTCCACAGTATTGTAACTTAAACGGTGCAGATAAACGTCAGATTGGGGGTGCATAAACTGGTTTAAAATAAGCTTTAAAGCCGACAAAGGCAGAACAGGACCCATGCTTTCTGTATTTACAGGAAAGACAATGGACGCTTAGAAATTTCTGGGTCATGACATTTTCCAGGTCTAATTAAACGTTTAGTTTAACACAAGAATTGTTCCCAAGTTTCCAGTGTGATTTTCCTCAGAGAAGTCTGAATGAAAAAGAACACTCAATTAAATCAATTGCAAAGTACATTGTTAAATCCACACATACAACTCTTTTAAGAGTTTAATTCCCCAGCAAACCTGCTTAACCATAGGGGTCATGAAAGGGAGCACCTTCCTGCCCTGATGGCTGACTGAGTGAGACACTGTCTGCTGCAGGACTATACATACCACAAGCCACAGGCTCAAATTCCAGGTCTGTGCAGTTACTTAGACGCATGAAAAATATCCAACGGAAACTGACCCTGAAAGTTTTCTGCCTCACAGTATTGATCAGATTAACCATGCAAATTTGTGACTCACTTATAAAGAAAGAATGAAAGCAGCAGGTAAAATAACACACATGCTCAGTCTTTCATGCTTCCTATAAAAAGTCATGTAAAAACTCACATTATTTCGGTGACGAGCAACACAAGACCTTGCCCATAAAGGACACACAGCATTTAGCATCCTACCTGACAGCTCACGGTTGTAGTAATCTCCAGAGAGGGTGAAATGGGCTGAGCCCCCTGTGTTTGTCCCCACTCTCTGCAGGAAATACAGCCCTGGAAGAGAGAAATCATAAGACCAATCACCAAACTTTATTACATGTCAGCCAGGCTCAGTTGCTAGCACTTGCACCTCTGGGATAGAAGGTTGTGGGCTCAAGCCCCACATCGGTACATGAGCTCGCAATCCAGGCCGACATGTGCTGCAATGGCGGGAGGTGCTGTCATTCGGATGAGGCATTGAACCATCTGAGATTTATCAATCACTGCTTTAAACTGCGCTTCATCTATGGAACCCACTTGAAAAGGTTAGCTCTGCAAGGGGAACGTCACAGTCCATGCAGTCGTCAATCAGGCAGATACAGATACTTTCGGCTTTCACCTCGACCCCCGAGACCAGCATCCCTGAGTTGGCTCCCCGGCTCTCCCCAGCACTAGCCAAGGCAGCTGACATTGGCTCGGCATTCTTAAACAGCCATGTAGCTGCGTGGTTCAGCTGACCTGCAGAAAAAGGAGAAGAATAATCCTTGCATTTGACACAGCGCCTTATCACATCTTTGAGACATCTCAAAGTACTTCACAGAATATACTGTAAAGTGAATTGACCGTGTATTTTGTCGGCAGCCAATTGAGCACAGCAGTGTCCCACAAACAGTCAATGTCATCAAGACTGCCATCTTTCATCTCCGGAACATCGCCCGATTATGTTCCTATCTCAAGCTGAACTACCAAAGTCCTTATCCACTCTTTCATCACTTGGAAGAAATTTCTCCAACAATTTTCTCACTGGCCTCAATACAACAACCACCACTTGCATTTATATAGCGTCCTTCATGCAGGGTAACGTCTCAGAGTGCTTAAAATAGACTTGATGCTATACTTTTTAATTTTATTATCCTCTTCCCGCTCCTCCCCTCCCCCTCTCTCTTGCCTTGTACTGACATCCATGCGGGCTGTGTTTTCCATGATAAAAGCATCAGGAAAGTTCTAGCCACTAGCTTGGTGAAAAGCCAAGTGGCTCATGTGTTGGAAGCCGTCAGTGCTGGCTAAGGAGGCTCGTTTCCATCTGCAGCATTTTGTGTTTCATTTCCATCTTGTCTGACTTCATAAGAATTAAGGTGCTACATGAAACAACAACAACTTACATAGTGCCCTTCAAGCAGGTCAGTGTCCCTAAAGCGCAAAGTAATGAGCTCCAGGGATCAATACGAGGTCTTTCCTGTGTATTCTGTACCTTTGCACGTCAGCAGCGCTTTGCGGCAATCTTCCAGACTGAAGCCCAGGTCCTGCAGGCGATCCAGCTGCAATTCTGTAAAAAGAAATGAAACCGGTGATAGAACGAGAGAAAAACGGGCACCTGGGCACACGGACACATCTCTAAATGCTTTACACTAAGTCTCCTCACGTAGGGTTCATCTGATTGCCAAAACAGATATGAGGTGCACAGCGATTTTTTCCTGTAGCTTGTTGGGCAGAGCACTGGGAAAAATTGCTTTCTCTTTCCAACCTGTGACATGGAAAGTTTAAGATGCACCTGAAGAACAGGCAGACGGGCCATCGGTTTAATGGCCCCTCCAAAGGACGACACCTATGACAATGCTATCTGCGTGAAAGGTGTTATAAAATGCAAGTTGCTGTTATTATCGTCAGCTTGGTCAGTGACTTCATGTACCAATGTGGAGACTTCAACACACAATGTTGTATCCCAGAGGTGAGATTCTTGAGCCAAGCTAATGCCTCATAGGAACTTAAGAATTGCTAGACGAAAAAAAAGACCATCTAGTACATCTAGTTTGCCTTCCACCATCCTTTCCTGGCAGTCACATAATAATGGAGATGTGGATGAATAATGGCAATCAGTTAGTCTACAACAGACTCAGGCAGGAGGCGAGGAAAAACTGTCAGTGGTGGAAAGCTTTGGGAACCTGACTAGATGTGCATCGTCTCTCTGTTGACTGCTTACCAAGAAGTGGGTCTATTTGGCGTTTGGTCTCTCTTTTCCCTGATCCTGTTGCCAAATTGCCACTTGAACGGACTGAGCAAGAGGCACCATTCACAAGCTCGGGATCAGAGGCCATGGGCGTTACAGTGGTTTGCTTAGGGATGGACTTCAGAATGGCCAGGAACAGCTGCACATCATTGTATGACAGCCTGATGTCAAGGGTCGAGAACTGAATCTGAAGAGATACAAAAAGGGACAAGGCGCATTTTTTTTAAAAACAGAGAACTTAAGCTCTCAAAACCAGACTGCTCAGCACTGAAGTGAACAAAACCGCATAAAACTAGAGAGAAATTAATGGGTGACTGCTGACAGCAGGTCTGTTGTAAGATGAACACAGTTACTGAAAGCATTCAAACTCGTTACATGAGTGAACTGATTCAGAACACTCCAGCTGGACTCTCTCAGCCCAAGTTGAAGCTGTGGTTGAATCGATCTGATCGCTGAACTACAACCACTGCTTCCTGGAATATGTTTTGAGCAAGGTCACCTCGAGTACTGGTGGGAAATCATCGCTGCTGAATGCGTCCAGCAGGCCGGAGCTCTCCTGGCGGGTGGGGTTCCCCATCAGCTCGATCTGCACGTTCACAGGGTCGATGATGGACAAGGCAGTCTCCTGTTCATTTCCAAGTCGGCATGAGAACACCTGTTTCGTGATTTACATTAAAACAGCTGTTACATAACAGTAAAAAGAGAGATAAATACAGTTATGTGCCATTATGTAAAGGTAATTAAAACTAGCCTAAACCCGCGCTTGTTTATTAAATACAGCAGCACACAGCCTCTGAGGCATCACAAGGCTGAATGAGTACTTGAACCTATTTTAGTCTCAGTTACACCATTGCTATCTCCTTCAGTCTGATCTCCTGCCTCTACCGTCCACTCCTCCAAGTCTCGTCTTTGAAAGGCAATCCCACTATCTGTGACAGGGCTCTCTCGGCCTCTTCATTCTTCTTGACCCCTCTGCCGTCTTCGACACTGTCAACCATTCGCCACCTCCTCTCCTCTCAGCTCCACCTTCACAGACTGTCCTATCTGGTTTCACTCCATCCCAACGTCTCCACTTCATATCTGCCAACAGCTTCTCCTTCCCACCCTCTGCACCATCGCATGCGGCGTTCCTCTGGACTCTGCCCTTGGTACTCTCCTCTTTAACATCTACATGCTACAGCTAAGCGAAAGCATCCACAGACATGGGATTAAATTCCACATGAATGTGGATGACCCCGAACTCTCTATCTCTCTTCCTCCACCTTTAATTCCAGGACGACTGCTGTCCTTGATAGATTGCCTGTTTGAGCTCTAACTTTCTTCAGTTGACTGTGGACAAGACAGAGACTCTCTTGCTGGACTCCTGTCAGCGCCTTCTCACCTCAGCTACGATGCATTCCAAATCCCAACATAGGGAAGGATCACACAGCCCATAAGAACATAGAACATAAGAATTAGGAGCATGAATAGGCCATTCGGCCCCTCTAGCCTGTCCTGCCATTCAATAAGATCATGGCTGATCTATTCTAACTCCACCCGCCCGCCTTATCCTCATATCCATTAAACCCTTTATCCACAAGAAATCTATCAATCTCAGTCTTGAATATGTACAAGGACTGAGCATCTACAGCCCTTTGGGGTAGAGAATTCCATAAATTCACTACCCTCTGAGTAAAGAAGTTTTTCCTCAACTCAGTACGAAAGGGCTTACCCCTTATTTTAAGACTGTGACCTCTGGTTATAGTTTCTCCAACCAGGGGCAAAAGTCTCCCACTATCTATTCTGTCGTGCCCCTTAATAATCTTATAGGTTTCTATAAGATCACCTCTCAATCTTCTATATTCTAGAGAATACAGGCCTAAATTGCTCAACCTATACTCATAACTCATCCCCCTCATCCCTGGTACCAACCTAGTGAATCTACGTTGTACCCCCTTCAAGGCGAGTACAATCTTTCTTAAAGGAGACAAAAATTGCACACAATACTCTAGGTGCTGTCTCACCAGGGCCCTATACAGTTGCAACAAGACTTCCCTACTCTTATATTCTAACCCTTTTGTAACAAATGCCAACATACCGTTAGCCTTCCTAATTGCTTGCTGTACCTGCAAACTAACTTTTTGTGACTAGCGTACAAGGACACCCAAGTCCCTCTGAACACTAACACTATCTAGTTTCTCCCTGATGCTGACCTGCATCACTGACCTGCACTTCATTTCCCCCATGTCAAGCGATAAGGATGCTTACCTCAATCCCCCCCAAGCTGCCGGAGAATGGACGATCCACCAGCCGCGGTTTGTAGGTGAGCACCGTGGTTGCCTTGAGGATCACGGCATTTGTGTCAAGGCAAGAGACATCTTCAACCACAACAAACTCAGTACCTGGGGGGTGGATTCCACAAGCTCATTAGACGTGATATGGGAGGGAGGAAAATGAGCAGAAAGCTGAACAGGCAAATAAATTTAAAAAAGAAAATTCCATTGGGCCCCTAAGCCCTCACCTCACCTGAGATCCTGGATACTTCCTCCCTCCCCCCACCCTCTCCCCCCATCCCTCCCCTGGATTGAAGGTTATCGCTCACCAGTCACATTGATTTTGACTTCCAGGTACTTGTCACTGGGCGCTGGCACAGAGGACCTCTTGGTAATGATTCCACTCTTCACAGTTTGAGGAATCAAGATTTCGCTGCAGTTGTTCCTGTGTTCCCGGGCCGGCGAGGATGTGTCTGGCTTCTTCCCAGTGCTAGACGTTTGCAGGAAGTCCCGCACCAGCATCAGCCAGTCAAATATAACAAAAACTCGCAGGTTGTTGAGGACCACGGTGAAACAGGAAGCATCTCTGGTTGATCTTAGGAAATGAAGGTGAAAGGTTTCCAATGGCACCAAGTTCACAGGTGTTTCAAAGTGTCCATCCGTCACAACTCTGATTTCTAATTAACAAAGCATTTGAATTCAACAAAAAGAAGCAGCAGATTTAGAGGGACTCAGGCTCCTCTTCAGGCGGTCTGAGATGCTACCCTGCATAGAGGGCGCTATATAAGGGAAGTTGTTGTTCTAAACACCCCTTGCTCTATTACCACAGTCCTCACCACACGGGGAACTGAATGTACGTTCACCAATCCTACAATATTCAGCCCAGTCTTATATTTTTAGATATTAAGATTCATATTGTTAAAAAATTAAGGTCTTTAAAATGATGAGGAGTGACATATAGTCTTGAATATATATACACATGCAATGCAAAAGGTGCAGAGTAAAATCCCTAGGATGCCAGCAGTATGAGGTGTTTCAGTTATGAAGGCAGACTTGAGAAGTTGGAACTCTTTTTACAAGACCAGGGTAGAGTAGGGAATAATAATAAATAATAATCCCTGCATTTGATACAGCGCCTTATCACTTCTTTGAAACTTCTCAAGCACTTCACAGGATATACTGTACTGTGTAGTGACTGTATATTTTGTGGTCTTCGAGATTATGAATGTTCTGAGAGGGTAGATAGTCACAGATTATTTCCACAGGGGGTCGGTGACTCAGTGATGAAAGGGCAGAATTTAATGATAAATCAGAAATAGAATTAAAGGGAAATGATGAGGAGTGACATATAGTCTTTTAGGTTAGAGAAAACAATGATTTTACACAGAGGGTGCTGGCAATGTGTAATTTTCTGACACAAACCAGTTACATTTAAAACAGAATTTATTTTAAAAAGAAGAAACAGAAATGGGCACAAGCCCGGGGGTAATAATTTTCGTGAAAAAAAAATTGGTCGCTCAATCCCTGACTGTTTGTGGAACGTTGCTGTGCGTAATTGGCTGCAGCGTTTCGCTCACAAAGTATACAGTCACAGTATACAGTATATTCTGTGAAGCGCTTTGAGTCGTCTCAACAACATGATAAGGCGCTATATCAAATGCAAGGATTATTATTCTTATCATTCTGTGACTGTATACCTGTAATGGAGCTCCATTTGCAGTGAACCTCGGTTGCAGCTACTCTTTGACGCATCCAAAATGCACTGAAATACATTTGGCTTGAGGTCAGGATTCATCATTTGTCCTGGACTCCGTGTGTCATGTGCCATCATCGAGTGCGACACCAGATTTACAGACTTTGTTGCATTTGAAAAACTCTCATAGAGGAGCTTGGATTTTTTAAAATCAAACCTGGAGAATAAAGCCTTTAGTTAATAGGGAAACTAGTGGACAGTGATCAGCAAACCTTTAAAAATAACACATCAAAACTGCTCTATCGCACCAGTCAGTAAGCGCTCTGAGACGCCGTCCGGCATAGAGGGCGCTACATAAATCCAAGTTGTTGTTGTTGTTGTTGTCAGTAGGCTGCGAATAAAGGCCACTATTGGGAGCTGGGGCTCAAAAGATAGGCTGACAGGGCCTTGGGACGTCGTTGTTGTTGACATTCCAGTGTCCTGGAGGGGAGGGGCGGGGAAGAACAACACTGTTTGAGATTATCAGCTCTGAGTTGCTAGTTAGTTATCAGGCGCAGGGAAAGCAGTGGTATGTTTATTCGTTCTCTTCAGTGACTGTTCTCAGATCCTGAACACTGAGACACAGGTTTATATATGAAACTCCAAATAGTGTCAGTCATTGATAGGCGAGAGGTTGACAGGAAGAAAGGCAGGGAACCTAGATGGCTATTTCACCTTGGATAGCTCTTATGTCTTTTGTGTCTTTCAGAGTGGCAGCTGGTTGGGAGCCAGTATGCACTCTGAACCTGTGTCCACTCCAGCACCAGGCTCTGCGATCCTCGTCCAGTTCCACTGGCTCCCCATCAATCAGAGGATAGTTTAAGAACCTGGTGCTCAACTTTAAAGCTCCATGGCCCTGCTCCTCCCTACCTCTGTGACCTCCTAACCCACCAGCAGCTAGTGTGCGGTTCCCTGACTGTCCAGCACCTTGGGACAACAACAACAAATTATATTCGTATAGCGCCTTGTCGTGAAAGGCGCTATACAAAAGGAGGTTGTTCTTGTCGTCATTCTAGCTATAGAACAATATGGAAGCAGTGACAGAGAGTAACTCAGAACTTATTCAGGAAGACAAACCTTGCCAGTGAACTACCATTTCCACTCTTGCTTTTCGACTCCAAGAGTTCCAAGCTAACATTCATCATGTCAATGAGAAAGGACATGGATGTGTACACCTCCCCAGTGAGAACCGTCTAAAACATCACAAAATGATAAATCAGAAAAGTAGAGGTATTTGAACAAACAAGACAAAAACAGATCTTTTCAAGATCCAATTTCAGAATTTCTCCCCAACTGTTTAAACCTTTGAGGACAGTATGAATGCAACGCATGTAGAATTTCAGGCCTGTGGAAACCACATTTCAAAGTGCATAGAGTATCTTGGCTTAGAGGCACAAACAAACAGAAATTCTGGCCCAGGATTCTTACACATTCGGCATCTGTGGCAGTCTCTAATTAAACTGAAGGAACCGGGGATAGTGGGTCAAGCAGTCTCAATGAAATGGAGCTTTGACACGACTCAAGATGGAAGAAATTCTAAAATCATATTTGTTGCAGAAGCATCAGAATTCAGACTTCACAGTAAGAACGTGGCAAAAGAGAGGAGCAGTTAGCAATGGGAAACAAGACCACTGAAGAGCACTCTGCGGTAACAATGCATCTCAGCACTGCCCTCCTTAATAATAATTCTTGCATTTGATATAGACTGTATATATTTTGTGGGAAAACCTGGCAGCCAAATGCACACAGCAGTGTCCCACAAACTTTTTGGGATTGAGTAATCAATTTGTTTTGTTTTTTAAAAAGGAATTATTACTCCCGGAAAAGCGATTCGTCAATCGAATAACAACCAGGTCCCTACTTACTGCTAGGTAACAGAGGCGTGTGGAGTAAGAAAACTTGCCCAACGTTTCGCCTTGCCGGGAATCAAACCCAAACCGTGGCTCTTACCAGCCTGTGAGTAATACTTTCCAGAATTAGGTAAGTAGGAATGCATCCCTCCAGGGACAGTATGCGCATTCAATTCCACACACAGATGGTATACACATGTGGGACTCAGAATCTGGTTTGGATACTCTTAAGCATGGTGATGAGTTTCCACAAATATCTACAGCTGTGCCCTGCTTCGCCAAAAAAAACAAAATGGGTCCCAGGCTCCCAAGCGCTCCCCTCTTTTATACTTACATGGATGCTGGGATCCTGCAGGTCAAATGGTCGCATGAACTCCTCAATTGGCTCCCCCAAGTTGTTTTGAATTAATCCGCGGATCAATTTGTATTTACTGAGATCGAGCGAACAGTGCACAGACGACAGGCTACCATGGATAGACACGTCAGGGACAGCGTGACTAATCTCCCTGAAACAACACGTGGTTATACATGCACTCATTGAACTTGAAATACAGTAGAACAACAAGGTAATAGGAAAATTGGAAAGAACATAACATAAGAACATAAGAAATGCTAGACGAAAAAAGACCAAGTTCCATCTAGTTGGCCTTCCTCCTTCCTGGAGGTCGCATGCACATATGTCCCAAACTACCTATGTACTATATCCCATAAGGTAAAATAAGATGAAAAGATGGAAATTGCTCATCCATGTGTGACTGTAGGTCAAGTAGAATCTTGGTGTGTGGGCAACTTTGATACCTTGGATAAGGGGATTAGCTATGGTGAGATGTTCAGTGCTCAGATCTAAAGGGGTTAAAGGGGTGATATGACTGAGATTTATAACAACGAATGAAAATGACAAGCTAGACTGGCAACTCTTCCCTCCAGTAGAGGGATTCAAGAAAAGGGGATGTCATCTCAAAGACACTGGGGAAATCAGGGGATTAAAAGTTATAAGGGAAAAGTGGGACAAAGGGATGAAAAGATAATAGTAAAATGATTAAGAGATTAGGGTTGATCTAATAAATTTGAAGAATAGGCTTGACGGGCTTCTGTTTCTATGTAAAATTCAACACTCACTTGTCCAAGTTTCGCTCCACCTGTAGCTTCAGCCAGCATCGCTCTTTCAGCACGTTTCCATCCAGTTGGCGCACAAGATAGGATGGGAAGAAGATATCTGAGATGCTGCACTCAGCACCTGCAGCCTTCTCTCTGGAGCGTCTCTCTGCAGTGAAGATGTCCATGTCCTGCAGATCAACCACGATGCAGTCCAGCAGGCAGACATGTTCCTCTGAACCTGAACGGGAGGACTGGCAATAAGGTCTCTGCGACACTGCTAGAATTTTATTGCAACAGCAAGAAAAGGATACCTGATAATGCTGGTCACATTACCACAAACTCGGGCCAAATCATGCGCTTTGCCAGCCACTGGGAAGTTTTCACGTCCACTCATGGGAAATCCACTCTGACAGGATCTATTTCTATGTTGGAGTTCAGGCCAGTCAGAGTGATGCATTTCAATTATTGGCAAGTTACTGTTTGGGATGTTCTGAATCACTCCATAGTATACTAAACAGATTCACACTCCAGCCAGAGTATCAAGAAAACTTTAACTTTCTCAAGGGTTTCTGAACTTAAATAGAATCTCTGAGAATAGAATTCTTCAAACACTTCATTTTTTTACCTTCGGATTCCTCTGGATCTACAATGGGCGGCTGCTCAGGCTTCCCCTGCTGTGACCTACCCAGCGTCCTGAGTTCAGAGTCACTTTTCAGCCTGTGCTGACCTGCTTTGTTGGAGGAGGTGGGGGTGCTAGACATCCTGTCCTGGTGGCTGGGAGTCAGGTCAGGCTGACTTGCAGTGGTCATCTTCCTCATGTTTTGTACTGGCATCTCAGGAGGCTTGGAGGAACTCTCATGATCCTATCGCAAACAAAGTCAGGAGGCATTAGAAAGTGATGTATAAAATGTCTGTAATCTCACATGCCTTTAGTTTTGTGTAAACCAGAAACAATTACCAAGGCAAGCAACTCCAAAGCATGATTAATGGCTGAATTGTGCAGCGCCTGGGGACGTCCTCCCGACGAGAAAGGCACTATACAAACGTAATTTGTTGTTGATTTTCACTTCAAATCCAAAGTTTGTTAAACTGAAAGCACAATATGCTGAGGGGAGAAAAGGCAAAGAAACTGGATTTAAAAGAATTTGCTGCGATCTAAAAGAACAGTTCCTGTGGCACTAATTGATCTTGTAAGCTTTTATCTCAGGTGAGCCAGGAATCTATCCATTTATCAACAGTGAGAGGAAATGGTTTCAATTTGGTTAAAGAGGAAGAGGCTGTCAAAGGTAAATGTGGGTCCGCTACAGGCAGAGACGGGGGAAATTATAGTAGGGGACAAAGACATGGCAGAGTCATTAAACAAGTACTTTGCTACTGTCTTCACCTTAGAAGACACTAAAAACCTACCAAGAATAGAGGGGAACCAAGAAGAAAATGTTAGTGAGCAACTTGGGGGAATTAATATTAGTAAAGAAAACTGATAAATCTCCTGGACCTGATGGCCTACATCCTAGGGTTTTGAAAGAGGTGGCTACTGAGATAATGGATGGCTTGTCTTTGATCTTCCAAAATTCTCTGGATTCTGGAACGGTTCCCATTGATTGGAAGATTGCAAACGTAACACCACTATTTAAGAAGGGTGGGAGAGAAAAGATGGGGAACTATAGACCAATTAGATTGACATCAGTGGTAGGTAAAATTCTTGAGTCCTTAATTAAAGATGTCATTATGGGATTCCTGGAATACCATAACAAGATTAGGCAGAGTCAACATGGCTTTACAACAGGGAAGTCATGCTTAACTAATATTTTAGAGTTTTTTGTAGATGTATCTCGAGGTTAGATAGGGGGGAACCAGTAGATGTAGTATATTTAGATTTTAAAAAGGCATTTGACAAAGTTCCACACAAAAGACTATTGCACAAGGTTAAGGCCCACGGGTTTAATGGGAACATATTAGCATGGATTGAAGAGAGGCTAACGGGTAGAAAACAGAGAGTAGGGATAAACGGGTCATTCTCGAATTGGCAGGAGGTGACTAGTGGAGTGCCACAAGGATCAGTGCTTGGGCCTCAGCTATTTACAAATTACATCAATGATCCAGACGAGGACATTGAATGTAACGTATCTAGATTCTCGGACGACACTAAACTCGGTGGGAGAGTAAGCTCTGAGGATGATGCAAAAAGATTGCAACGGGATATAGATAGGCTTGGGGGGTGGGCGAGTAGGTGGCAGATGGAATTTAATGTGGGGAAGTGTGAAGTTATTCACCGAGGTAGAAAAATAGAAAAACAGATTATTTTCTAGAGGGGGAGAGATTAGATAATGTTAGTGTTCAGAGGGAATTAGGTGTCCTTGTACACCAGTCTCAAAAAGTTAGTTTGCAGTGCAGCAGCAACTAAGAAGGCGAACGGCACGTTAGCGTTCATTGCAAAAGGTTTAGAGTACAAGAGTAGGGAAGTCTTGCTGCTACTGTATAGGGCCTTGGTGAGACCGCACCGAGAGTATTGTGTGCAGTTTGGTTTCCTTATTTAAAAAAGGACATACTTGCCCTCGAGGGGGTGCAGCGTAGATTCACTCGGTTAGTTCCTGGGATGAGGGGACTGACTTACGAGGATAGGCTGAATAAACTGGGGCTGTATTCTCTAGAGTACAGAAGAATTGAATTGAAACATATAAGATTCTTAAAGGGCTGATAAAGTAGACACTGAGGGTCTGTTTCCCCGGTGGGAGAATCTATAACCAGGGGTCACAGTCTGAAAATTAAGGGTCAGCCTTTTAGAACAGAGTTGAGGAAACATTTCTTCACTCAGAGGGCAGTGAATTTATGGAATTCACTCCCCCAGAAGGCCGTAGATGTCAATCCTTGAAGATCTTCAAGGCTGAGACTGATAGAATTTTAAAAAATAGAGGGATTGGGGGATATGGGGATACGGCAGGTAATTAGAGTTAGGTCTGAAGATCAGCCATGATCTTATCAAATGACGGGGTACAGGCTTGAGGGGCCGAATGGCCTACTCCTGCTCCTAATTCTTATGTTGGTCAATTTCACATGGTTTCTGGTGAGTATCTTAGCAATGGCATTGGGAAGAGGCTTAGCACAATATTGCTCTTATCTTTTCAACTACAAATGTCAAGTGTATCAGAAGAATGTAGGAGAAATGGCAGAACACTTCCAAAAACAGACCTGTTAACTTGCACCTGGCTACAAAACATTTGTCAGGCTTAACAGCAAAACAGGGACAGCAGGAAGATATCGAAAGGTAGGGGAAAGACTTTCAAAGTGAGGATGGGGAAGAGGAGGAAGTATGTGATTACAATTTAAAATTAAAGTGTCTTTTTTTCAGCAAAACAAATTGAATTATATGCAACACTATGTCAAATCAGCAGTGGAATTTCACATTTATACTTTATAAACACCTCAGGCTCTCGGACTGTGCTAACTTTACTCTCAACTCGATAAACGAGGGTTTATACAGGGCTTCAGTACTGAACATCAACAACAGGACAAATGTGCTTGATTCATGTTTGAATATAGAGTAGGAACACCCCAGAGTTAGCTTGTCCCAAACTAAAGTTGAAAAATTAAAACTATCAAATAAGAGGCTAGTTTGCATACATCACACTTTCCATGTCATTACTGTAATATGCCATGAGGAATATTCAGGTATAAAGTTTACCACTCAAGAGGAAAACTCGTAATCCATTTTATACTTCCCTGTGGATAAGTGCCTTTCCCTCACTGGCTCTCTATATACTTAGAACATGTAACATATATCAAAACCTGACATTTGCTCCTTGAAAGCAGGACACAACCTGCTCATACACCACAGGTATAAGTGGCTTATGTAAATTTTTCTCTCGAGTGCAACAAGCTTTGTGCGTGATCACAGTGATCCAATATGCAATGCATATTGTAAGGTAGTCTTTATGGCACTCCAGTAAAAAGGTCTACCCAAAGGCCATGCACAACAAGCTCATAGATTCACAGACAGCGTAGAGTGATTTTCATGCGGGGAAAGAAGATAGAAACATGCAGCATGGGTAAGACTGTCAGTGCAGGTAGGAGAGGATATGTTCCACATGCAGAAACAAACTTTCACAAGGTCTAAATGCATTATAATACATGCTTAATGATTGTTGAAAAATTTCAATGCGCACACCAGAAAATCACTACCAGACTTGAGAACACACACTCTCCATCACATATGATTGTATCTCAAGACCACAGTTTAAACATTGGGGACAAGGACAGCACATTACTTGTCCTTCAGGGGTAGTTCTATCCATTAGGGCTTTACTTTGCAGGGTTGAGTATAGGTCCACATCTCTGAGTTGGATTGCTGTTGCCTACCTGAATGCCAGTTCAGCCTTAGCTAGGCCCCACTCACCTTCTCTTCTCCTATCAGGGAGAAGAATTCTTACTGGACCCCAAATGAACATAGTCAAAGATTAAAATATCTTTGGATTCATTTTTGAAAAAACAAATTGAACCCTATGACTTTCTAACACAGATCTGACCAATTTTCCACAAGTGACTAGAAATTAATTTAAATCCTAAATATGTTCAATAATGGTATTAAATCAATCTAACTTTTTTTAATATTTGGGTATATTTGGAGTACAACACAGTATTTGGAGGTTTATTAGGGGTCTCACAATCCACGACTGTTTGTGGGACGCTGCTGTGCGCAATTGGCTGCTGCGTTTCGCCCACAAAATATACAGTCAATTCACTTTACAATATATTCTGTGAAGCGCTTTGAGACGTCTCGAAGACGTTTTAAGCCGCTATATCAAATGCAAGGATTATTATTATTTTAAATCCAATGTTAAAGCTCCAATAGGTGAAACACTTGAGGGGGAAAAAAAAGCACAGGAGAAGCACATCTCACACATACACACAGGATTGCTAACACCACCACATCAACCCTCTGCACAACCTTCAAAAGACAAATCTGGTCTGCTGTTCTGTACCTCCAGGAATGAAGGGTCCGTGTAGGAATTGGCATGTAAAATCAGATTCTCAAGAAAAACAAAATCAAATTAATGAAACAAACAAAACGTTTAAATATGCATCAAATCAAATATCAAACATACTCGTTTGACCAAACAAACTGATAAAATGTGATGTAGGCATTCAGTGGGAATAAGAAGCTGAAATGACTGTGTATGTGCCAGTCATCCACAACCCCGGCCCTGGACTGAGTGTGTAAACTTTACACATTTACCTATTTAAACTCTCAGATCTGTAAGGTACATAGAAAATGATGATCAGACCTTTTTGCCCAGGCTCTCCATTCTTCTAACTCGGAGCTACTGCTCCTCCTTCACTCCCTTGAACCCAATCTCACTCCAAAACCCTTTGACCTGCATCTTCTCTCCCTGCTTTCAAAACGTTGCTCTTTGTCCATGTATTTCCATGAGGCAGAAAGAAATAGAAGGTTATGCTGATAGGCTTAGTTAAGGAAGGGCAGGAGGAGGCTCATGTGGAATATAAGTGCTGGCATAGACCAGTTGGGCCGAATGGCCTGTTTCTGTGCTATATATTCTATGTAATTTCCAAATATCTTCTCTGATCTCATTGTCTTGTTGAAGTGATTCAAGACACTCATTCTAAGCGCAAATCGCTATTTTAAACTTTCTGATCCCAAAAGTACTCAATACCACCATCTATCTAACATTGTACATCTCACTTCTTCTTGTCCACAGATAAGGAGCCTGATTGTAAAAATTCCTACATGGTTTGCGGACTGGCACATCCAAAATGTCAATGTAAGAACGAGCAAAAGCAGGTAATGAGAAATGAATTACAGAAGATGATAATAAAAGAAAATTTTAAACAAACAAGGAAATCTCACCAGGAGAGAGAAAGAGCTATGAACCATGGTGATTGTATTGTACCTTGTCTCGCAAGGAGAATGTACCCGGTGATCTGACAAACAAGAACTGGTTCTTCACTTTCAGTTTCCCGAGGTTTGCCACGATCAGCTGATTGGACTTTGAGCTCTCCGGGATCAGGAGAACGGGAGCTCCAGCCTCGATGTCCAGGAGAATTCGGGAGGCTCTCTGAGCCCGATCTCGCACCTAGAATAAGAACATAAGAAACGCTAGATGAAAAAAAGACCAAGGTCCATCTGGTTCGCCTTCCACCTTCCTGGCTGCATATATGTCCTGAACTACCTTTGTCTATATCCCATACTGTTATTTCCTAAAAGAAAACTATCTAATCTGCATTTGAAGGAATTGACATTTCCTGCTTCAACCGGCTCCCTAGGGAGCCTGTTCCACAGGTTTACTATTTGTAAACAAAGGAGAGTTGTCTTAAGGCCCCTCTACATTAGTTGATGAAAAAATACTTGGAAAGTTTATAGCAACTTATACTACAGAAGTACCTCATAGTGCTTCACAGTAATTACTGAAAGTTATAGTGTCTGTTTTCTGTAAGTAAACGTGGCAACCATTTTTCACAAGGCAAGATCCCCCTTAACAGAATGACAACAACTTGCATTTATAGGGGGTATAAATGGGGTAGTGTCTCGGAGCGCTTAACAGAGGCTACTTAATGGCCAATTATTTGGGAGGGTTGTTGGCAGACATCAACAAAAAAACTCCCTTTTCTTTTCAAAAAATGCCAGAGATCTTTAATATCCACCTTAAGAACGGGCAGACAGGATATTGGTTCAACAACAAACTTCTAGAACGTGTAGAGGATAAGATTCTGAAGTGCTTTACAGGGGTGCGTAGATGCCTGAGCAAGCAAGGGTAGCAAGGCTAGGCTGAACAAGAAGCATTTTAAGGAAGGTTTTGAAAGTAGGGAGAAGGGAGGCAGAGGCATTTGGTGAGAGAGCTTCAGAGAGCTGGAGTATAGAGGCTCAGTCACTGATGGTGGAATGGAGGAGCGGGGGGGAGGTACGGAGCAGAGGGAGTGGCAGGAGAACAAGGCTGGAGATGTCGCGGTTAAGGGATGGCACCACGAAGAATGCTTTCACATAGGATCTTGACACAGCACTGTCTCTAAAGCTGGGACTGCCATCCACAATAGCACTGTTCAGCAAATTTTCAGGTCATTAAACTATGAATTCTGTGAACTGTTATCTTTTAGTCTTCACTGCTGCCCTGAAAAACATACGTGCAAGCGACACGCCAGGAAGCAGGTTGCTGGAGCTGTCCGCTTCAATAATAATAATAATAATAATCCTTGCATTTGATATAGCGCTTTTCACGTCGGGAGGACGTCCCAAAGCGCTTCACAGAACATACTGCAAAGTGAATTGACTGTATATTTGTGGGCGAACGCGGCAGCCAATTGCGCACAGCAATGTCCCACAAACAGTCGTAGATTGAAAATGACCAATTAATTATTGTTTTTGGTTTTTGAAGGGATTATTATTAGGCTCTGTGTGGAGTAAGGAAACTTGCCCAAGGTTTCGCCCTCTGCCTGGAATTGAACTCAGGTCTCTCACTTGCAAAGCGAGTGCTCTAACCACTGAGCTACAGGACTCCACAAATGTGATAACGCCTGCCTCTCTACTAATCAGTAGAATTAGCTTCAGCATTCGTTCGAGCCCAGGATCTTTCCACTAAGAACCTTCAGTATCAGATGCCCATAATCCATCACCCACTCAGCACAAAACCACTTGATCTACATTTTTAAATAAAGTAGCTTTACACCTTTATTGTTGTTCTGCAGCCCAGGTGGGGCAGGTAGTGGGTTTCCATTGGGTGACATTCTTTAGAAAATTGTTCCCTTGCTCAGGGTGTGCTGGTGAATGGCTCTTATCAAAGAACCTGCTAAATAAAAAAAATCAAATGTCAGCCTAGCTCAGTCTGTAGCACTCTCACCTCTGAGTGAGAAGGTTCAAATCCCATGTTGGAATTTTTAAGCTCACAGACTAGGCTGACAGTACGGTGCAGGGGGTATGCTGCAGTGTTGAAGATTCTATCCATTGAATGAGTTGTTAAACAGATCCCATCTGTGCCTGGGAATTTCAAAAAGTGAAAGGAATTTCTCATGGCGTCCTGGCCAACTATACGCTAGATAAAAATTGATCATTCACTTCAGCAGCGGGGCACTGCTGTGCACAAATTGACTGCTACGTTCCCTCACAAATACACAGCCGCAGTGCTTCACAGTCAATCCTGTGAGAAGTGCTTTGCAACATTTCAACTAAGTGATAAGTTGCTCCATCAAATGTAAGGATCATCATCATCATCATCATGGAGGTTTGTTCAATTTGAGTGGCAAAAGTAGAAGTGAAGAAGAGGAGGTCAAACGGAGGGTTTTAAATTACTGAAAGGTTAATAGCAACAACACTGAAACAATACCATCAGTTAGTGATCGCTGAGGAGGCAGGGAACTAGGATTAAAAGATCCCGCATTATCTAATACAACTATGAAACTGGCTTAATGGGCTGAATGGCCACATCAAGTTCCTATGTTCCAAATTCACTTTTTGGTAAATCTAGGTGCTGGGTGTAATACACCAATACATTAATCATTAGGATGGTTATTGTTGTGTTGAGTGGCCTATAAGGGTACAGGGAGTCTACTCATTCAACACAAGTGATGAATCCCATCGGTTTCTTATTAGTTTTAATCATAGAATTCCACCCAGATGTGAAACTCCCAGCAACTGTAATGGAAAATTCCACATTGGTGCCACTTGACTGTTGAGTATGAAGTGACCCAGAACAATTTATGGGAGCAGAGACTGAGGCTGGTATGGAACCGAGAACTGACTAATCTCACAGCACAATAAACATTCACATTGCAAAATCACTTGCAGCTGGCAGCCTTCCAGCTTTGGAAGGTTGAGGGGAAACCTGATCAAGGTTCTTGAAATGATGAGGGTTTTGATAAGAGTCAATGAGGAGAATTTCTTTCCATTATTTGGTGAATCAGTGATGGGAGGGCATCAACTTAAAACAATTCACAAAGGAGCAAAAGTGGAGATTTGGAGGATTTCCGTTTGCACAGAGCTGTTACACAAGAGAGCTGTTAGGCTGTGGAATGTGCTGCCAGATGCAATGATGGATGCTGGATCCCTCATAACTTTCAAGAGGGAACAAGAAAGAAATCTGAAAATGAGTCATTTGCGCAGAAGTAGGGAAAAGGGTAGGTAAATTGGATTGAATGGATTGCTCGTTCAAAGAGCAGACCAGACACAATATGTCGAATGGCTTTCTGTGCTGTACATTTCTATGGTTCTATGAAAGTTTTACTGTTAACCATTAATCCTTTGGGAGTGCAGTTTGCTTTGCCAAACTTTATAATATAATCATAATCCTTGCATTTGATATTGTGCCTTATCATAGCGTCAAAGCGCTTCACAGAATATATTGTAAAGTCATGCAACTGTGTGCATTTTGTGGGCAAACGCAGCAGCCAATTTATACACAGCAACGTCTCACAAACAGCCCTGGAATGAGTGACATTAAACTGTAGATGCAACAACAACAAGATTACATTTATATAGCGCCTTTTACGTCGGGAGGACGTCCCAAGGCGCTGGACAGAGTACAGCATTTCAGACCCGAGCTGGGTTCGGGGGGAAGAGGGGTGGCGGATGGCATGGTCGAAGAGGAGGGTCTTGAGGTGGGACTTGAAGGAGGCTAAGGAGGGGAAGAGCCGGAGTGACTGGGGGATGGAATTCCAGAGGTTGGGGGCAGAGTGGCTGAAGGCTCTCCCGCCAATGGTGGGGCAGGTGGGTTGGGGGACGTGGAGCGAGCGGAGGGAATGGGCGGGTTGGTAGGGGGTAAGGAGGTCGCAGAGGTAGGGTGGAGAAAGGCCATGGAGGGTTTGTATGTGAGGACCAGGATCTTGAACTGGATAGGGAGAATATGGAGCCAATGGAGTCGGGCACTCTCATCACAACACATTACACTTGTTTTACGCAATGCAAGTTAGTTGAAGGATTTGAAGTGATTTTACAGATAGAATAAAAAAAACATTTTTGGAGCACAATATAAAAAAATCCCAAGATGCTTTAAGGTAAGTGTAGTGACAGTTTCTGTAGGCACACAGAGCAGCCATTTTGTGCTCGGCAAGGATAACACTAAACAACATGAGGTGAACGACCGATTTATCTGGAGGATTAATGTCCAAAAGATTGCAATTTGTTGTGTTGAAAACACCCGAGAACCTTAGTTTATCTGAAAGACAACCTTGCTATAATTGCAGGCCTCCCACAACACTGCACTAGCATGTCAGCCTTGGCCATGAGCTCAAGTCCAACAATAAGGGGCTTGAATGCACAAACTTCTGACTGCGAGGTGGCAGTGTGACTGACCAGGATATATAAACGCCAAATGGAGATTTCAGGATGGACTCCAGGAAGTATTTTACTCAGAGGCTAATTAACAATTGGATTGTGTTGCCAAGAACAGTGGTTGAAGCCAGGGCACTAGACTTATTTAAAAAGCAGTTTAATGCTGTGATGTAGAGCAGCTATTCTGGAAGAATGAGGTCAGATGGGGCCACAGGGTCTTCACCAGACCTAAACTTATGAAGTTGTTACCCATTGTTCAAGAACAAATGAAAGGACTGAAAAAATAGGTAGTCGGTTTCTGGCTCTCAGATCTCAGCCTTCAGTGGTGGTAACAACAACAATTTGCATTTATATAGTGGCACTCATGCAGGGAAGAGTCCTAGAGTGCTTGATAGTGACGGGGCATGATGCTGAGCTGGGAGCAGGGGGAGGTGACCTTAGGCAAGATTGAACAGGAAGGTCTTCAGGCAATTTGCTGCCGCATTTCGCCCACAAACCATACAGTCAATTCACTTTACAGTGTATCCTTGAGACGTCTCGAAGACGTGATAAGCTGCTACATCAAATGCAAGGATTATTATTATTATAATAAAACAAACTTACCGCTTGTCCCTCGCTGGCAGCTCTCTGCCGTCCCAGCACGTCCTGTAGCTGTGTGAAGTGCTGAATGAAAGCCACCACCTCGGCCTGGAAACGCTGGGTGTGGACATACTGTACTGACGCCATCTGAAGACTCACCCGCACGTCACACTCCCGCTTCAGCTTGGCATCCGCTTTGCCGTACCTGGGTTCAAGTAAAGAACTGCTCTCCATTGCTGAATAACACGCAAAGATCCCTAGATGTCAGACTCCATTTACACCTAGCACAAAGGGAGCTGAATTGAAATTGGATTACAAGTCATAGTTATAGGTCAGTGGTGCAGGATGCATTCACTAGGATTTTACTAGGGACAAGGGCTTTAATTAAGAAGACTGAAGGAGATGGGTCCTATTTTTAAACAAGAGTTGAGAGAGTAAGGGGTGGCGTGATAGGGGTGCTCAAGGTAGGCTCAGTACAGTCAGATCCCACGATAAAGCTTTATGACGTTATACTGTGAGAGCTGCAGACACGTAGCTAGCCTTTCACTGACAGTTAATGGAAAACTGGCTTATAACTAAACACACAGGCCCTTAGGCAGGATTGCCTCATTCCGAACCAACCTGGCCTTTTTATTAATAATAATCCTTGAATGTGATATAGCACTTTTCATGTCTTCAAGACGTCTCAAAGCGCTTCACAGAAATATACTGTAAAGTGAATTGACTGCATTTTTGTGGCCGAAATGCAGAAGCCAATTGCGCACAGCAGCGTCCCACAAACAGTGGTGGATTGAGTGACCAAATTATTATTCTTTTTTTCTTGAGCGATTATTATTAGGTGTGCGGAGTAAGGAAACTTGCCCAAGGTTTCACCCTGCTGGGAATTGAACCCAGGTCTCTCGCTTGTGAAGCGAGCGCTCTAACCACTGAGCTAAAGAAAAGAATGAGACAAAACTCCTTTTCACGAATGGGAGTGCGCCTTCCACTTGTCTTTGTAATTTTTTTAGTTTCCATTGAAAAAGAGATGCTCAACCATCATAGTTTTTCCATCCTTTCCACTGCAGGGAACCTGGGCAGGAAGTCACTGGGTGACATTGTAATCCTGGAAGTACTAAATACGCACTTGTAAATGTCAAACACGAGAGCCTCCTTGCCGCTGGTGGTGAAGCGTTCTCTGTACAGCTCGCCATGAGGGGTCAGGTCACTGAGTGAAAGGCTCCCCAGGCTTCCCTGCAGGGCAAAGTCCCCATCTGTAGAACAAGGAGACAGTTCAATCACAATCAGCACAAACACACAGGGAGACGGTAAGTTTGTGTAATATCAGTAATTAATTCCAGACATTGGGACATTGAGCTCAGATGTTGACGCACCAGCACAGTGCTGGGGGGAGCACTGCATTGTCAGAGATGCCGTCCTTCGCATGAGACGTTAAACCAACGTCCTATCTGCCTGTCCAGGTGGTCACGAAAGATCCCATGGCACTATTTGGAAAGAGAAGGAATCTTCTCGCAGTATTCTGGCCAACAATCCTTCAAAAACTAGTCATTCATTTCAGAGCTGTTTGTTGGACCTTGTCCATAAAATACCTATAAATACACAATCATTACATCTGACAGCAATTGCCTGTGAAGATCCTTGAAACCACAAGTTGCATTTCCAAAGCCTTTCATATTGGGAGGATGTCCCAAGGCAATGAGAGGATTGTGGCTTGGGAGACCTTTCGATATTACAGGTGACATATCAATTATAGGGATCATTATCATAATCTTCAATCAGCCTATTTGAATGGCATGAATTCCCATTATTGTGTGACTTTTTAGTATCCATTCTCTCTACTTCTGTGAGGGTAAAGGTTTTACAAGCTTTCCTCCGTGTCTCCTGCCCCAGTACAGAATCTGCATTTTAATCTGCATCTCGCTTTATATTATCTAATCCTTTTCTCAGGCAGACACGTATCCAAATACCATTTGAAAGGGTTCATTGATGGGAGCACGGACAGCTTGGCAGATTGTGTGTTGCCACATATTCTCTGCAAGGAAAAAAAAGCTTCTAATCTCAAGATCTGCTCAAAGCTTAATCATTTAAACCTGTGCTCTCCAGTTGTGCTCCAATAGTTTGTCAAATATCCTTCTGCATCTACAGAATCTCCTGCATTCCCTCCAGTACTCCCCCACCAGCCCCTGAATTCTGTAATGTAATGAGTAAACTCTATGATCCTTTCGCAAGTGTGGACATGCTGGGTCTAATGGATAGTGTTTGAGCTGCACATGGGAGATATTTTTATAAATTATACAAACAATTCTCGTTATAATATTAATAATCCTTGTATTTGATATAGAGCCTTATCACATCTTCAAGACGTCTCAAAGCGCTTCACAGAACATACTGTGAAGTGAATTGTCTGTATACTACGGCCGAAACGTCCACAAAACACTTAGTTCCAGTTCTTATCCACCCTGGATATGTTGCTCATTTACAGTTTAACAATTCAATAACCTTAGAATAAAGGCAAAACGATGCAACCCACTCACATCGGGAGAAGAAATTCTAGCAGGCCTCTAGCGACCCCTAGTGGCATAATTCAATGAGCCTTTTTACATGAAAATAACCATTGCATTTGAAAATCAGGTCATCAAAACATCTCCAAATGCTTGATAGGATCCACAGTAAAGGAATTAAGTTAGAGTAATATCAGCCCGCACGGGTACATTAACCCAACATTTAAATTCACTCGGAAGCAAAGAGGGAATGACAAAGACACAGTTCAGAAGGCCAATCAGGTTGAGGTACGCTACAAGCTTCGACACATTGGCTTTGGCAATTTCATTTGTCTTTTTGTGCAGCACCAGAGACAGTAAAGGGAAGTAATTGTATATTTGTAGATGCACACCTACTATCTGTCCCACACAAAGCCACAAAATGAATAATCAATTTTAGACGGGGGACTATCAGCCAAATTGTCGCTAAAAACCTGCTTCCCATTCCAAACCATGGGATCTTTAACATCCACCTAAACAGGCAGACAGGACGGTGGGGGTGCTGGCTATTTGGTATGGTAAGTGCCCCCCGCTGCCCGAGAGCCTCGTGAAAATAGCTGTCATTGACGGGGTCCCCAGGAATCGAGTGACACACACACTTACCCTTGGCACAGTCGTCACATCGGCATTATAGGCACTTACGCCCAGGTCCAAATGGGGCAGTCTGGCCTAGCACAGGCGCAGATGTTGCTACCCCTCTCCCTGCACAGACACGCTCCGCACCGGGACTTGGCACGTGGGGTGATAACCAGGAGCCTGGAGGAGAGGAAAGCTGCTGCCATCGCCGCCAAGAGGATGATAACTGTGCTCGCAATCTGCCGCTGTGCACACCCTCACCGCAAGCCAGGGTTCGGGTAATACCTCTATGGTAGGCGGGGAAGGCATTTGTGCCTTGTTTTATGCTTTCTCGCTGACCCTCACCCCCCCCACCCCACGAATAGATGCCTCCCACCCTTTTCCTATAACAATCCCGAGTTCTTTTGAGGAGTCAGTCTGCCACTTAGCGAGACCTCAGTTTAACATCTCATCAAAGGATGGCCGGGACCTCTGACTATGCAGTGTTTCCCCAGCACTGTAATGAACTGTCAGCCGAGACTGTGAGCTCAAAGTCCTCACGTGGGGCTTGAAACAGCAACCTTCTGACTCAGAGGCGAGAGAGTTACCACTGAGCCAAGCTGACACCAATTTACATCTTCTCAAAGATGCATTTATCTTCACAGCCAGGCCTATCAAGCCTTCTTGCCTATAGGTAATTACACTCAAGAACTTACATTTACACAGTGCCTTTCATTTCAAAGAAATGTCCCAAAGTGTTATGCAGATTGAGATTCATTAGGAATGAACCAAAACGTGCAGTTGATCTGCACCAATGAGATATAATGGTACAACTGTACAAAGCCTCAATGCGAAACAATGACATAAACAGTCAAATTAGTTTGTATTAAGGAAGAATTATGTCAGCCCCGGATGGACACATTAACTCGACATTTAAATTCACTAGGAAGCAAACAGGGAATGAGAGACGCGGATCAAAACTCACCAATCAAGTCCAGGTGCGCGGCAAGCTTGGACACATTGGCTTTGGCAATTTCATTTGTCTTTTTGTTCAGCACCAGAGACAGCGAGTGAACCTGGAGGGAGAGCCATCACATCACTGTACAGCAAGTGTGAGCAAGAACAGGAGTGACATATGAACTACAGTCACCCTGAGCGAACCCCAGGCAATCACACTGAGCAAATTGCTCTAATTATACTCAGCGTGAACAAGCAGCAATGACAAGATCAAACTGTCCTAGCCTCAAATTGACTGGCTTTTTAATAAATTCTAACCTGAGGAAATTGTGGAGTTTGTTGGCACACCAAACACCACCCTTCCCCCCCACAAGCCTCTTTACAACAAGATTACATTTGTATAGCGCCTTTCACGTCAGGAGGACATCCCAAGGCGTTGGACATTTCCTGATGCTCAGAACCTCACTTTGATCATCAGATAAATTTTCTAACCGTGCGATTTTAAAGTCTCCGCTCATAAAACTTAATTACAGCTCTTTGTTTTATACATTCAAAGTTAAGCAAGAAGTCAGTGGCAAAACAACAACAACTTGCATTTGTGTAGTGCCCTTCATGCGGGGCAGTATCTCGGAGCGCTTGACAGTGGCGTTTGATGCCCAACCAGGGAAAGAGGGGAGGTGAAGTAGGCCCATTGGAAGAGGAAGGTCTTCAGAAAGCACAGCCACTAATGGTGGAGGGGAGAGGGCGAGGGGCATGCAGGAGGCTGGAGACAGCTGAGCACAGGTGGTGGCGGGTAGAAGAGTGGGATGTAAGCAGGTGTGAGACATCGGGAGGTGCCAGAGAGTGTGAAGATCTTGAAATCAATCTGCAACAGGCCCTGAAGCCACAGAGACCAAACCTGCACACGGCACTGCAGGTGCATCCTGACCAACCTACACAGCACGAGCATGAGTTTGGGAGAGAGAGAGGCAACAAGATTCACCTAACAGAGCAATGCAGCTCAGCTTGTCATTAGCCCCGTTTATTGCTGCCTGACACTGTGACTTCACGCACACTGGAATAGAATCCAATCACGTTTCACTTTTTTTTAAGAACAAAAAAAGCTTCAAACCTTCAAGTCCAGTTTGGTGTTGCTGGGCTCCTGGCCTGGGGCTGGCAGGACGTGGCTGGCCTCTGACTTGCTGAGTTGGTGCAGCTCCTCAGCGGGCAGCTTCACTGCGTGGTTGTTGGCCGTTGAGCCGATGCCAAAGAAATCGAGGATCATCACCCAGGTCTGCAGAGTGATCAGTACGTCCAGGCAGTTGAAGTCCACGTCCACGTTGCGGTTGATCCTGCCGTAGCGTGAGGCAAATTCTGGGTGCTTCCTGTCCACCAGGAACATGTTGATGTGGACGAGCGAATCGTCAAAGTTGGTTGGGTTGCCGGGGGCCCTGGAGCTCCTCGAGGTGGGGGAAGGTGGCGGGGTTAAGGGGTAATCGTCCTGCTCTTCCTTTGGCTTCCGCCGGGTTGTGGACGTTGGTCTCTGGTAGAACTGGAAGACATTCTGCACCTCCTCTACGTGGGCTGGCAGGGAACGTGGCATCTCTGGGTACCTGGCGTTGGAGGTGGACGGGCAGGACTGTGAGAGGTATTCTTTGTGGGTGAAGCTGGACGCTTTGGGGGCCCCTCGTGACACCATGAGACGCTTGTGTTTAGAGTTGGGGTTCTTTTCCAGCAAGTCCTCCATCAGCAGGGAACGCAAGGCGATCTGAATGGACAGTGTGTGAGGCTGATCTTTACTGAATTCCACTTCAAAGTCCTGGAACACTAAACTAATCAGGCCTTGAGCTCCCAGGGTCAGATCTCCGCACAGCTGCACTTGTAGCTCCGGGATGCAGAAGTTGGCTTGAATCTGGGTGAAGGATCTGGACTCTGGGATTGGGAACGAGTCGACCGGCGTCGATGGGTAACTGACTCGGCCGAAGAGCCCGCTCTCTTTCCACTCCCGCTGGAGGTCCGAGAATTTGGGGCTTCTCAGTGCTGAGGAGGTGCTGAGCGGGTCTGGCGTGGCAGCAGCCGAGCTGTGTGGCATTTTGCTGAGCTCCTCACTGTACGTCAGGTTATCCAATGTCTGCAGCACCTGCTCATAAACGTGCTTTGCAAACGTCACCTGCAAACAACAAAGGGAAAACAAACACAGAGATTATTAAAACTCAAGTGTAGTCAGCGTTTATGAAGACAAATTTAGCAGCCATTTCCTTGAGGCGTGCTGGTGAAAATGGTCGGTGCTGACACTCTCCAGTGCAATGCCCTACCTTAGGGGAACAATTAAGATAGGGAATTGAGCAGTCAGAGGGACCTTGGTTGAATGTATTCTCCGATGGAAAATGCAGTGGCTCCCTGAGTATTGCACTGGAGTGTCAGCACCGATTGAGTATCATCCCCAATGAAGCACTCAGGGAAAGGCCCATTGGCATGCATCGGAAAAATAATAGAACCATCAAAATTCTCAACCATTCAGCCTTTCCTGCCTGGGCCCCTGCTTCCTGTTTTTCTAATTCCTATCTTTAAGTTAATCTAATTTCCCACCTCCTTCCCTCATATCACTTAATATTTTAGGCTGTTTATTTAGTTTCCCATTTGAATGTTTCTATAGCTGCAGGCGATGATGAATTTAAGACCCCAACTTAAAAACAGGGTGTGAAGAAATTCCTTTCAATGTCTCTCCTAATCCTTCTGCTCTACACACACTGCAGACAATGGGGAAATGCAATCCTTTTTGAACAACCTTTTCTCCCGGGCTAAATGACTGCACAAAGCCCAGTGCTGTGCCATGTACCTCCACTTGGGAGCTCTTCTGACCCTGGCCCCAATCTGTAGAACAGAATGTTGTTGCTTCACCTTAAGAGGATTGACGAACTTCCCCTCGATCTTCATTTTACTGGTGGTCTCATAGGAGTCAGGAGAGCTCAGACTTGGGAAGGATAGATGTTGATCCAACTCCAGTGGAATTTTTTCCAAGATAAATTGGATTGTAGTGTTGTTCAGGATGTGAAAGGCTAGAAAATTAACAATGAATAAGTGTTCGTAGCACCTTACAATCATGTCTTCAAATAGCTTTATAGTAATTAATGTAATTTTTGTAGGTAAATGTGGAAGCCACTGTGTGCTCAGCAAGGTCACACAACCATCCATGAAGTGAATGACCAATTGATTTGGAGGATTGTTGGCCAGGACACCGGGAAAACTCCCTTCTCTTTTTGGATTTTGAACGTCCACTTGAACAGGCAGATGGGACCTCAGTTTAACAACAACAACTTTTATATAGCATTTAGATGGCGCCTTTCACATGGAATAGCGTCTCAGAGCGTTTTTTTTTACATATGGTCAGCCGGGAATCTGACACATTCGGAAACTCATCAGCATGCTTAAGAGTATCCAAACCAAGCTGAGAATTCCATGCATCCCAATTACACATGGAAATCCCATAGAGAGATTGTTGGAATGGAACACACACACACTCTCTCTCTCCCTGGAGGGACGTATCCTGCTTACCTAATTCTACAAAATCTAGGCGCAGGTTGGCAAGTGCCAAGGCTTGGGAACCCCAGAGTGTGCGATGGGGTAACTGCTGGAGTCTAACCAGCGAAAAACTATAGGTTGCCATTGATATTGCTGTCTGGCAAGCTTTTTTGCTGCTGGTCTAGCTAGGGCTTTGGCTTGCATGGTTAACAGGAGCTTGCATGGTTAACATGACTCCCTGTCCTCAGTGGCTGATCTGCCCTTCTAGGTCCTGCTGATGAGCCAGACTGGCTGTGGTGTCATCAGCTGGAGTACTGTGGACCCGCAAATTCCCAACATGGGTTGGAATCCACACACCCTTCTCAGACAAAGATGAACTTGGAGAGTGACCGACTGAGCCAAGCTGTCACTAAGTTATCGAATGTTTCCTCTTAGAACTGACCCTGACCCTTGTGTACGGATTCAAAGAAGTCTTGTCGGGTGAAGTGGACCTCCTCCTGGCTGGAGATGCTGGCAGATCCCGAGCCTGGCCGTGACGATTCACTGCCGTCTCCCCTGGAGCCACGGGGCCCACCTAGAGTGCTGCTGTTCAGAGAGTAGAGCTTGATATCTTTGATTTCCACCTGTAGCCGATCCCTTTCAGAGTCGTCCTCACCCGTCACAAAGTTCTGGATGGACGTTCGGCCCAGATGACCCACCAGCAGCTCTGAGCTGCCTGGCCTCCGTGGGATAGCGACCACCGGCGACTCGATGTTGATGTTTAAGATGAGCTTGATTGGTTTCTGCCGCGGGGATTCCATCCCAGAAGTCAGTTCTTCACCGTAATCAAAGGTGAACATCTCCCGGGACCTCCGCGGCAGCTCGAAGAGCATGACCATCTCACTGTACTCTGCTGTCTTGTTCACCAGGACGGTGGAGACTTTGGAAGCCGCGCTCTTCAGCATGTTCTGGAAGTTGTCCTCCAGCTCGTCCATGGACAAGCTGAGCTCCTTCAGGAACTTGGGCGAATGGTTGTAATGCAAAGATGCCATGTGCAGATTCAGCGAGAATTCCTCTTGGGATTTCTCGAGCAGCTTAAAGCTCAGTGCTTCACTGAGATTCCCTTCGCTCTCGGGTCTCATGAAGACAGGCCCAAAGAAACCAAAGTCGCTGACAGTCTCGTAGGCTTGGGTGTTCCCAATGCTCACCACAAAGTGGTTCTTCACATCATCCTGGGTCAAGTCCACCAGCTGGAGGCAGCCGAGAGATCCATTGACCTCGAACCGGCTACCCATAGACACGTTGACCTTGGTGCCGTTGATGCTCGCGGTTGCGATCTTCCGCCCTAATTTCTCACCGCTTGATAACCTCACGGTCCGGAGGAGCAGTACGTTAAGCCGATGGATTTCAACGGCCACCTCAGTGTTCTGATCATAGGTGGACTGAATGGATTCCTTGTCCCCAAAATCCATTTCCGCATCATTCAATAGTGGCTGAGGACTTGCATCCTCTTTCCCCTTGGGAAATGACTTCTGTAGGAAGCCGATGAGTTCCACCATGGTTTCTGGGTTGAGGATGATGTCCAAGTTATTGACCTGCAGGGACATGACCTGCAGAGAACTGTCAAGGTTCATGGAAGGACAGTCGGAGCTCACAAACTGGTATTCCAGTTTGATCAGGACATCTTGGTCCTGAGCAAAAAATACTGAAGGGACCTGTTCACCTGGCAACTGGGAGGATTTGCTCTTATCCGGCGAGATGGTGTTGTTGAGCACCGTATTGAGCAAAGGGAAAGGGGACAGGAGAGGGGAGGCGGGAGACTGCGGCCCGCTATCCCGGAGGCTTCCGGTGGGAACGTCGAAACTCAGGTTCTTGTGGGATGCCATGAGCAGGTCAAAGTCAGAGCCGTACGTCTGGACGGTGTCCACCAGGAGCAGCCCATGTACGGTCAGCGTCACCTCTGTGTCGTAGGGCCTCTTCACAAAGTTGGAGTTGATGCCAAAGACCTTCAGCACCGAGATGTACCGACCGCAGCTCTCCACCCCCAGTTGCATGTAGTTTACTCTGAACTCGGCCAGCAGTAGCTTGGATTCCACCAGCATCTCTCGGGTGTGCTGCTCGAGAGCTATCACGCTCTGAGTCAGGCTCATCCTGGAGTCCAGCAGCTTTCCCTGACGCCCCTCTTTAGTGAAGATCTTTTCTCGCCTCAACGATTGCGGCTCTGCCCAGGTCTGCGGCGTCTCGGCCGTTGTCATCCTGGACAAAAAGTTGCTCAAAGCTACGATTTTGTCTTCGTTTACGTGGATTTTGAGATCGGGCAGAGTCCCCGATAGCATGGCGCTGGGGCGGTTTGGATCTGAGGTGTACATTAATCTCCGTTCTAGTTGCAGCAGCACGTTAAACTTCTCCACAACATGCGTTGGCCCAACCTCGCTATCTTGAGCGTGCTTCCAATTGTCCTTCACTCGCCCGACCATAATCTGCATGTCCATGAAGGATAGCGAGTATTTCTCGTAAAGCTTATTGTTGAGAAAGCGTTCCTGAAGCTGCTCCTCAGTGAAACCTATGCCAACAATGTTGGGAGTCTTGGCGGTGGGCTCGGGGGGAGGCGTGTTGGGTGGTGTGGCGAGCGGGGTCTGGTATTCATCATCACTGAATTCATCTTCTTTCAATGACAGCCTGGTTTTGGCTTTAACTTTGGATTCCTCTGCAAAGAGGACAGGAAGACATGAGGGCCAGATGATTTCATTGTAAGACAATGGGGGAAGATGAATGGGGTGGGAAGGCAGAAAAAAAACTTCCAAAGTTGCTAACATCTGAAAATCTAGGGGTCTTGGCACATGGCTTTTTTGCATTTCTGCTATAGGGTAATTCGGTGTTATGTGCGTGTGGCTATCACCGTGATACTTGTGTAAAGAGATCAAGAAGTTCACTAATGGGTCAACTTGCTCTGACTCCGCCATCTTTCACTAGAAGCGGAGGAATCAGGTGATCTGGTTGAGGTTGGATCTTCCCAGATCCAGAGTCAGGAATACTAGGTGCTTTACGACTTGCCTCTAGAGCCTGGCTTATTATTTAAAAGCTGTGTAAAACAACAGCGACTTGCATTTACATGGTGCCCTTCACACTGCATAACGTTCCTAAGACAGCAACGACACTGGCATGAGCTATTACAACGAAACAACAACAAGATTACATGTGTATAGCGCCTTTCACGTCGGGTGGACGTCCCAAGGCGCTGGACAGAATACAGCATTTCAGACCTGAGCTGGGGTCAGGGGGGAGAGGGAGGAGAAGGGGGGTGGCCAATGGCATGGTTAAAGAGGGTCTTGAGGTGGATTTGAAGGAGGCTAACGAGGGGTGAGGCGGCGTGACTGGGGGATGGATTTCCAGAGCGATATTAAACCATGATCTGCCCTACAGCACTAAAGGAGAAACTAAAGATTTTTGGGAAGAACTTTTAGGGAAATTACCTTGCAAATTTGTCAGCAGTATTCGTCCGAGATCCATGACGACTAGTACAGAATCTGGGGATTTGAAATCGTCTGGGAAGATCACCTGAGGAGCAGAGATGTCCAACTTCATAAGCCAGCGTTTATCCTTCTCCTGTAGGAAGCAAAATTAAAAGTTTACACTATTTGCAGATCTTTGGATCAGATTTTAGATCTTGTACTTGAAACCCTTATGAAAAAGCTGTAGAAAGAAGAAACTCTATTCTTATATCTCACAAAACATCTCAGAGTAATTTATAGTAATTATTACTGTAGGCAAATACAGCAGCCATTTTTCACACACCCAAATTCTACAAACAGCTGTGAGGTAAATGATCAATTTATCTAGAGGATTGTTGGTTGAGAAAAACGTCCTTTCTGTCATGTGATCTCCATTACCCACAAAAGAGCAGATCTTGGTTTAATATTGCTTTCGGATGTTAAGGCTTTAGAGGGGTTACCGAGGTGGCTTATGAGATACCAGTGATGAGGAGTTATAGTTATGAGGACAGATTGGAGAAGTTGGGTTTCTTTTTATTGGATGGGAAAGGTTGAAAGGGGACCCGATAAAGGTGTACAAGATGATAAGGGATTTTGACATGTTAAATAGGGAGAAAGTATTTCTACTGGTACGAGAGTCAGTGATTATGGGACATAAATATAAGAGCAAAAGAAGATTTATTGGATCATGGAACTACGACTAAGCTAGTAGAGGCAGAGTCCATTGTGGGTTTCAAGAGGGAAGTAGACAAGGACATGAAGGACAGAGGCTTGAGAGGGGGTGTGGGGATAGGGCAGGGTAGCGAGATTGAAAGTGCAACTTGCTCGCACAGCTGATACAGACTCAATGGGCTGAATGGCCTCCTTCTACAATTCCCCAGTACAAGCTGGCTCGAAGAATCAGGTCCAGAAGTGAAGGTGTGACCCACAGGCTTCTTTCTGACCCAGAGGGCAGGAAAAGTCTAGCTGAGACCCTACAAGTCTAGGAGATACCAATTTCCATAGATCGGGGATCAAGTATCTACTTTGTTGTAAATGTCAACTGTACAACTTAGGCGTAAAGCAGGTTGGGCCCTCAGCCAATTGGGAGCTCATTACACTAGTTTGCTGTTGCTCTTTACGTAAGCCACTGATGGCCTCTTGTGGATGAAACCTAGTATTTCAATTACTTTCCACCAGAAAATCACACCATATTCTTTTAAGAAAAATGAAAGCGACGCAACACAAGAATTTTACAGAATGGCTGTCAAACTTACAATGAACTCTCCCTCCAGCAACTGGTCAATGGTTTGCCTGATCTCAGCCTTTGTCTGCATTTTCAGTTTGTTGTATTGTCTCCTGGCAGCCTCTGCCACCCGTAGCTCAAGCTCCGACTGATACGCAAAGCCTGTAGTCAGAGAGAGGGACAAATCACTTTAGAATGATGCCATTCATTGCCGGTCACCATGTACACCATTACTTTAAAACTCTTGTTTCCTTACAAATTTCAGACACGAAATACACAGTTAATTCAGGTTAAAGTATGTTCTGTGAAGGACTTTGAGACATCTCGAAGATGTGATAAGACGGCATATCAAATGCAAGGATATTATTATTTTAAATGCAAAAAAACCCAGCAAACACTGCTTTCCCATTCTAGTTGTTCTATTCTATAAATTTCATTTAAATTGATTTAACTGGAGGAACTGTCAGAAGATTATGTTCCCTAACAGCCAGGAAACTTCTTTGCTTTCTGTGTTGTAACATTCAGACAGGCACCCAATACCTGCAAGCTGGATAACTAGCCTCTCGTAAGGGAGAGACAGTAGTACTGTGGAGACAGAGAGAAAATTATATATTAGGTGCCTGCACTGTGTCGGGGATAAGAGATGGGACAGCTATCTAAGGAACTGGCACTGTGTGGCGGAGAGAGAGACAGGACAAATATCTAAGGGAACTGGCACTTTTGGATTTCTGAGGCACTTTAAAGATTTCCAAATTAAGACTTAAGTTCAGAATTTTCCAAATTTCTGCACAATCTTAAATATGAAATCTTAAGGTCTGAGTGAGAGGAATCTGAAGTTTCAGGAAAGCAATTACTGACATCAATAAAGTGTCCTTCATGTAAAGGAAATCGCTCAAAGTATTTCACAGAACGAGATGAATTAGAAAAGTTAACGTTAATGCAGCAACGGCGAAAGCTAAGTTGCCCCAGTAAATGTCCCATCTAGGTTCACATCATTCAGTCACATAAATTCACGTCCATCTGAAATCACAAGACAGATAGATAGAAATTGATACTAACAATCCTTGCATTTGATCTAGTGCCATTTACATCGGGAGAACTCTCAAAAGTACTTCCCTGGAAAGTACACTGTAGCGTGTAGGTGAACGCATCAGCCAATTGGCACACAAACAGCCATCAAGTGAATAATAATTCTTGCATTTGATATAGTGCTTTATCACATCTTTGAGACGTCTCAAAGAGCTTTACAGAATATACTGTGAAATGAATTGACTATATTTTGGGGTGCACAATTTAATTGTTGGCCAGGACACCGGGAGAAATTCCCTTCTCTTTTCAAATAGTGCCATGGGATCTTTGCTGTTCACCTGAATAAGCAGACAGGACGTGAGTTTAGTATCTCAATAAAAGGACAGCACCACTAACAGCACACTCGCATCACTGAATTAGAGTGTGCGACAGACTGTTTGAGTTGACGACTCAATTGAGGAAGGGTTGATTATCTGGAAATAAAGGTCCCTATGAGTTTCTTTCCACTTTCTCTCCCGTCTCCTGACCTGCGGAATGCGCTTTGCCCTTGTAGAAGAAGTCAGCCACCTTCTTGATCGCCTGGGGGTTGTAGATAATATTGAGGGGTCGAGTGCTGACTTCCAGCCTCCTCTCATAATTACTCCGCACTGGATTCTTCTCGTAAATCATTTCGAAGACAGGAGGCATCTTGCCTGGAGAACCAGAAGCCAGAACACAGGACAAGGAAATGAAAGCAATCTAAAATACTTCCTGTACATCCTCGAAACAATTATGACAGGTAACTGAGTAAACAGTAATCAACAAGTGCAAGAGATTTATCTACAAAAGAAATCGAAATGGCCTGACACTATGCCTCACCTGGGTTGGGACTGGGAGTCTCAGCTGAAGCAGTGTGCAGACCCAGGGTTTGTGATAAGCTCCCAGCATCCTTTTCCTTTCAAAACAGAACAGAACATTGCAATATATTTACATACAAATGACATTTCTACAGCACCTTTCACATCCATCTAGAGGATGTCTCAAAGCGCTTGACGTGGCTGACTGGGCACCCGAGGGGAGGGCAGAGACGACGGAAAGCACTAAACCTTGAATGTACAGGACTGAAAAAGACTATTGCAGGCAATCCATCTGGTCAGCCCAGAAGAGAAACAGAAATTTAGGATTCCCGGTCAATCACTCGGAGTGACTTCTTTGAGACGTCTTAATAATAATAATAATCCTTGCATTTGATATAGCGCTTTTCACGTCTTCTAGATGTCTCAAAGCGCTTCACAGAATATACTGTAAAGTGAATTTGTGGGTGAACGCGGCAGCCAATTGCGCATAGCAATGTCCCACAAACAATTGTAATTGAAAATGACCAATTTTATTATTTTTTTTGTTTTGGAGGGATTATTATTAGGCTCTGTGTGGAGTAAGGAAACTTGCCCAAGGTTTCACCCTCTGCCTGGAATTGAACTCAGGTCTCTCACTTGCAAAGCGAGTGCTCTAACCACTGAGCTACAGGACTCCATGAGTCTTAAAGCGCTTCACAGAATATACTGTCAAGTGAATTTACTATATATTTGGGCGAAATGGCAGAAACTATGGTTGATAAATGAATACAGTTGAGCTTTATTGTACATCAGAACTCACCGGCTTGGGAGAGACAAGAACAGGGAATAATGTTCCCTGTGTTGCCAAATCTCGCAGAAACAGACCACCTAGCTGGACTGAGAACAGAGTGGATTCTGTGCGAGGCGAAGACTCCACTCCAATCTTCACTCCTAAACAGAAAAGACTTAAAAATACATTGCAAATACTTCCCCTCAGATTACAATATCCAGTAATATGTTGTGAATCTGCATTTACAAGGCATCAGGCTATTCCTAGTGATTCAATTTTTATTATTACTAATCTTTGCATTTGATATAGCGCCTTATCACGTCTTCAAGACGTTTCAAAGCGCTTCACAGAATATTCTGTAAAATGAATTATCTGTATATTTTGTGAGCGAAACGCGGCAGCCAATTGCGCACACGAGTGTCTCACAAACAGTCATGGATTGAGTGACCAACTTATTATTATTAATTTATTTTTCGAAAGGATTATTAGCACGGAAAAGCGATCTACCAATCAACTAACAACCGGATTCCTACTTACTCCTAGGTAAACAGAGGTATGTGGAATAAGGAAACTTGCCTAACTATGTAGTGTCTTTCATATGAGTTAGCACCTTGGAGCACTGAACAATGGTGGACTTTTTGACACCGATTCTGGCAGAAAGGAGGTAACTATAGGCACGGCCAAACAGGGGACAAGCCAGAGAAATTGAGGCAGGTAGCGCCTTATATTTGGGGTGTAGTGGTAGCAGTTTAATTGAATAATGATGCACTTGTCTTCAAAATACAAAGTATATCCAGTAAAGTGCTTTGAGAGACATCCTCCTGATGTGAAAATCATAGACACTGGGTTATTATGCAAGCATATATCAGCCTCTGGCCAGCTAACCTGAGAACTCCAGTTCCACGAAAGCTGCCTCTTTGACGTCCAGTGTGGTCTCCTTCACGTGTCGAAGGAGACTCACGGTGCCACTCTGCAGCAAGAAGTTCAGCTTAGCAAACACGTGGTCCCTTCTCGTGATTGTGTTCATACTCGATGTGTCAGCCATTGGGTCAAAGATCTCATCAGCAGCTAAAATAAAGCAAACAAAATCCTGTTAATTACTTAATAACACAGAAGAATGTGTGTCTATATAATATAACACAAAACCTTTCAAAGAGCTTCCAGTGTTATTATTGTGCAGGTAGCGATTGCTCTGTCGGCCATTGTGCCCAGCAGTCACACAACAGCTGTGATTGAAATGACCAAAGGTATCTGGAGGATGGTGGGCACGATGACCAAGGGAAAGTCCCTTGTGCAGGCTGAGCGGGCCTCAGTTTACCGCCCTATCCAAAAGAGGCTCAACAATGCGGCGCTCTCTCCCGGACTCAACTGGGAGTTTTAGTCTAGTGTGAATTCAAATTCCAATCTGGTACTTAAATATTTTTCCACTGCACTCTTAAAAGGAAGTCTGCACAATATAAGCACGGAACTACGTGGAGCCAGCTAGCTGACACTTTAGTGTATTACTGAGACTCGATCATTTATTGGACCATTAAACTGAGGTCTCGTCAGCCCCTTTTGGTGGATCAAATATAATTACAATACCATTTGCATTTAAGTTTTTTTCCTTACTACTCACACACTATCTGTTTACCTAGCAGCCACGTTTCGCCCACAAAATATACAGTCAATTCACTTTACAGCGAAGACGTGATAAGGCGCTGTATCAAATGCAAGTATTATTATTATCATTATTAAATAATGTCTCGCTGTACGTACCGAGCACCTCTTCGGGGTTCCACTGCTGCTCTTCGGCTGTGAGGCCCTCAATGGTGATGCCCTCGCCCACCTGCTGAGGGTTGTGGTGATAGCCGTACCACCCACCCCACCCAGGGAACCAGGACTGCAGGTACTTGATCACTCCGCTACGTCTGCCGGCAACTGGGTCTGTGCGAGGGCAAGCCGTCGGCGGGTCTGATACAGGCTCACGCACACTCTGTGGCGCAAAAGAGAATGGGAGCAGGTTGAGATCTTGTGGCTCCCATTTTGTTCCAGCAAAATTAAAGTAGGCTGAAAGTTCCTTATTTATAAAATCACAAAATGAAGAAATCTCCTGGGCCCATTTGGCCTCCACCTGAAACTCTGGAACTTTCTCTCTCAGTCCCTCTGCCTCGCCTCCTCCCTCTCCAATTTCAAATCCCACCTAAAGACCTTCCTTTTTGATCATGCTTACGATCACTTTCAACCTCCTCTCCCCCTGACTCCGCCACTGTCAAGCGCTCCGAGATGCTACCCCACATGAAGGGTGCCATGTAAATGCAACTTGTTGTTGTTGTTGTCTCATCCTTCGAGACGACCATCTCCCCTTTACACCATCAGGTGAATTGGGCGCCCCAGCCTCCACCACCCTTCCTGATGACCCCATTCCAGCCATTAATTACTCTCTATGAAGAAAGACTTCCTTGAGTATATTCTAAAATTGACCTTCACAAGCCTGTGTGCTGTTGTCCTGCTGCCTTGGCGTATCTGCAAGTATTATTCAGGGATGACAGATGGGGGTGGGTGATAATCAAGAGGTGAGGTAGAGACTAACAGGAGAAAGAAACTCGTTCACAAAGTATACTGAAATTTATACTAACAGCTCTCTACTATAGACCTTCATTGACTTCTAATAACCTCGTTCCTGCTACCTGTCTTGTACAACACTACTGGATGCCCTGGGAGATGTCTCTTGTCAAGGCTAAACATTGATAAGACACTGTTGGGAAGTTCATTTTTCAGCGATGCCTCACTCCACATCACTTAGTCTCCAGTTTTATTCCCGTCTGGTCGCATACTGCACATTCCTCTAAACACCAATACTATATTTGCAGATTTTAGGGTCAAGTTTGCTGTCTTGGTGATATTCATCAAATGGGCAGGAGATAGCCGCAGACCCCTGTCCCCTCCCACACCCCCTCTATCCCCGTCCAACACCATTCTCAATGCCTCCAGGATCATTACAAGACATATCACACGGACCCAAAATACGAGCCCCATTTTGTGCAAGAAAGTCCTTGTGCAGACCTCTGCCAGCTCGTCCTGCTTCCTCAAGTGCTCATGAACAATCTCCCGCAGGATCTTCAGCTCCTCCAAAGTCTGCTCGTCCTCGATCCTCTCCAGCTCTTTCTGCAGAGATAGAGAAACAAACCCAAACTCCGTCAGTCAGAGCTGTACGCTGGCGTAAAGGCTCAGCTATGGTTTCTTTCTGAGCTATATTTGGATTTTTTTTTAGGTGTATGATTGCTGGTACAGGATAAACAGAAAATATTTTATTTCTCAGTGCTGTTTCGCTGTTTCCCTTCCCCAGCCTTACCTGAAAAGTACAAACCTGCAACAACTCAACTAATAAAACAAAGCTTTCCAAACTATTCCATTAACAAAACCTTCCAACAACCCCACAGCAAACAGAACTTACATTTGCAGGTTTCAGGTCATTATGCTTTACGGGAATCACCGTCCAGTGTTATGACTGCTTTTGCCAGCAAATAAGGCAGCCATTCTACACACAGCAAGATCCCACAAACAGGCACAGAGGATCTGGGGGATTGTGAGCTGGGTGTTTACTTGCAGAATGGGCAGAACAGACCTACCAGTTGGAGACCCCTGCTGTAGGGCATAAACCCACAATCTTCAGGCCTGGAGACAACAGTGCCACCAACCGAGCTGATAACTGAACACTGACCAGTGTGACCTTTCCCCCTTTCTCTTCCGACAAGTGCCCCATGTGTTCTTAATGCAAAATTGTGCACGACTTGTCGGCAGTCTCAACCAGGCCAGGATTACCTCCTCCTCAGGGGTAATCAGACCCCCTTTCAGCTTCTGATAGTATTTCTCTGTGTAGAAGACAGCGTCCCTTGCTCGTTGCAACACAAAGGACCAGTTTGATCTCAGCCTCTGCTCACGGATCTCAGCGAGATTAGCGTTCAGTGCAAAGATCCACCACTCTCGTGAACTATTTAGAAGGAAACATAAATAGAGAAATCATAGGTTCGGCCTCAGATAGAATACTGCATCGTTTTGGGTGTTCACTTTAGGAAGGATGACGACCCTATGGATAGGGTAAGGGGAAATTAACCAGGGTGAGATCAGTAAGGAGAGCCTTTAATTATCTGGAGAAACTGGGGTTGGTTTGCTGGAAGGTTGAGAGAAGAGAAGGTCAGATCGAGGTGTTCAAAACTATGAAGGGTTTTTATGAGAACTTGAGATATTAAATGGAATTGAGAAACTAAAACTGGAACAACACTAAAATACACTATGGGAGCAGGATACGATAGGCAGAGGGGCGAGGAGGATAGGTGAAATGAGCAAAAAACCTCATTTAAAAAGATAATTACTTTTCTGCAACGGCAACTTTTGGCCTCCATTTCCTCAGTCGGAGTTGCCTCTCTTTCCTCTCCATTTCCTTCAGGAATGTCACCAATTGCTGGTACTGCACCTGAAAACACACGCAAATCAAGCCACACTAACACAGACTAATGTGCATTGACAAATCAAACTGGAACATTACAAATATTACAAAGAACAGCATGGAAACAGGCCGCTTGGCTCAACCATTCCTTCCTCTCTCCCACACCCATCTATTCTATTCTCCCTTATGTGAAGGTCTAGCTTCCTCCTGAATGCATGTACACTGTCTGATTCAACCACACAAGCCCCTTGCCCAGTCTAATAATACCCAACTGCATTAAATCTGAGCCCAAAGATCACAATTAGCTGCAGCCTGTGTATCAACTGTGTCCAGGTTAACTGTTGTATCAAATCCCTAACTCAAACCATTAGTACAAACAAAATGAGTTAACAAACATCTAGTAACCATGGCTTTAGAAGAGACAGACCTGCAACCTCCTGGACTATTTTTTGACTAACTTGACATCCCAATTTGACTGTTTGAAGCCATATGTACCTAGAGTTACAAAAGACTTTCGCAAGCAACCTGATGGTTGCAGTAGCACACCCTAACCCAGAGATTGACAGGTCACATCCCTGTTCTAGCAAGTAAGCAAATGTTCTTGTTCTATCTCTGAAATTGTCAAATCCCAACTGATCGATATTAAATGAGACAAAGACCTGAGAGACAGAGAGAAACAGAGACACAGAAGGAGAGACAGAGACAATTAGCAGAGAGAGAGAGATACACACACACATAGAGGGAGAGAGGGAGACAGAGAAAGACAAGATGAGGAGAATCCCATCACAAAGTTCTCCTGTGTGGTCCAGGTCATAAGAACATAACATACAAACATATGAAACGCTGGACAAAAAAAAGCCAAGCTCCATCTAGTTTCTCTTCCATCTTCCTGGTGGTTGCATGCACATATATCCCGAACTACCTATGTACTGTATCCCATAAAGTTATTTCCTAAAAGAAAACAACTATCTAATCTGTGTTTTAGGAATCAATAAGGTCCTTTGTTACCTGTGACAGTTTCAGTGGGATGGTCTCCAGCTTGACACTGCACTCGATGCGTGGGGTACTGCGAGAGCGAAGAGACTCCTTCGAGCAATTTCGCTTTAACAGGGCAGAGGCGCAAACAGGCTCCAGCACATACTTGTGGTTTCGGTTCTCCAGGCAACAATCCATTGCCTCCTGAAAAATGAGTGAGAAAACTGTCAATGTGAAGCTTTAACCTTTTTATTCCCCGTGACAATCACTAGAATCATAAAAAACCTTTTCCAATACCAGGAACATAGGGCAAAATACTGCAGATACTGGAAATCTGAAATAAAAACAGAAGTCGCTGGAAACACACAATTCTGCAAAAGGTCATCAAACGTTAATTCACTTTTCTCTCTCCACAAATGCTGCCTGACCTGCTGCTACATAGGATTGCCCATACAAACAGCTGGAGAACAGAAGGGCTCCAAACATACCCTGCCCTCTGTGAAGACAGATGGATTTGGTGAAAGTATATAGACACTGTGCAGATCAAAGTGGTGACTTTAAACTACTTAAACTCTGGAAATAAACATCAAACCTGGACTTCAGAGGGAGGCAGGTCACCCAGTAATTCACAGTCCACATCCCAGTAAATACTGAAATCCTCAATCTGGAGCCTCTTCTTCCTCATGGACTTCTCAACCTGAGGGGGAATGATGCAGATTACACAAAGCCAAACACTGAGCTCATCTTAGTGTTCTCTTTTAAACAAGATTTGTACCACGTAGAACAACTAATTACATTGGTATAGCACCTTTCATGTCACTGGGCTAATCGGAGGGATTTTTGAACAGGATTCCTCATTAGGGAATAGCCCATGAACCTGCGAGAACGCTGATACAGAAATCGACAGCATCAAAGCTTTGTTCCGCGAGTTGGCTTGAGGTACCATTGGTTAGCGCAAGGAGCCTCCAAGTGTGCCACTCATATTACTTATTAAGGAATCCTATGAGGATATACAGTAAATTAGACCCCACTGACTCAATATTTTAGCCCTTTTCATTCCCCCATATTATATAAAGCGTGATATTTCATCCAGTTTAAAGCTGCAAGATTATTTTCTCTTAAATTTTTTTAAGTTCTTACATTCAGTTTCAACTTGAAAACTGGTTTTCCTCAGCTCTTGTAAGGTTTCCTTAACTCATTTCCAAATCAAGGCTGGACTGAAGAACAATTTTTAGAGTTATCCATCTTTCAGATGAGATAACAATAATAATGATTCTTACATTTGATATATTATCTTGTCGTTGAGACGTCTCAATATACAGGATATACTGTAAAGTGAATTGATTGTGTATTTTGTGAGTGAAAGCCAATTGCACATATCAGTGTCCCACAAACAGTCATGGATCATTTTTTGGAGGGATGATTAGCCCTGGAAAACGATCTGCCAATCGACTAACAACCGGGTTCCTATTTACTGCTAGGTAAACAGAGGCATGTAGAGTAAGGAGAGTTTTGCCCTGCCCGGGAATCGAGCTCGGGTTCTCTTGCTTGCGAGGTGAGTGCTTTAACAAATAAGCTACTGGACTCCACAATGTTAAACTGAGGTGCTGTTTGCTTGTTCAGGTGAATGTTTAAGATCCAATGGCACTGTTCAAGAAGAGAATGGAGGCCAGGGATCTGGACCACTTGTGAAATGGTGTCAGAAATCCACTGGACTGGAAGGTGACTTACCCAACAGGCACATCAGACTTCATAACAAAGCTGCGTGATTTGGGGTCAAATGTGCCTAATAGGCAAATACCAAATTCAACTGACCTGTATGTGCCCTGTATATTTGCTATGTAACTATTTTTGGATCATGTCAAAGGTGCTCTCGCCTCTGAATCACAAGGGTGTCGGTTGAAGCCACACTCACGACCTGAGCTCACAGTCCAAGTTGACATTCGAGTGCAACTTTATTAGAGGTGCTATTCTTTACAAGTGGTAAATAAAGGCCCTGTCTATCTGCTCAGATGGACACTACAAACCTGTCATACTATTCAAAAAAGGAGTTTTTCCTGATTTTGTGCACAATTATCCCCAGATTAATCGGTCCTTTGCCTCATAGCTGACCATAAGATCTTGCTGTGGTTAAAATAGATGATACGTTGGCTCACCTACAAAATGGTCCCTACACTTGACAATAATTATGTCTGAACAGTTTTGAGACATTGACGTGAAAAGGTACCATAAAACTGATTCCTTTGATGAGAAAAATTCATTCCTGTTACAATGAAAATATTCGTGAGAACATGCCAACAAGCATAAGAACATAAGAATTAGGAGGAGTAGGCCATTCGGCCCCTTGAGCCTGTGCCCCGCCATTCGATAAGATCATGGCTGATCTTCAGACCTAACTCTAATTACCTGCCCTATCCCCATATCCCCTAATCCCTCTATTTATTTAAAAATCTATCAGTCTCAGCATTCTGGGGGAGTGAATTCCATAAAGTCACTACCCTCTGAGTGAAGAAATGTTTCCTCAACTCTGTTCTAAAAGGCTGACCCTTAATTTTAAGACTGTGACCCCTTGTTATAGATTAATAATAATAATAATCCTGGCATTTGATACAGTGCTTTTCACGTCGGGAGGACGTCCCAAAGTGCTTCACAGAATACACTGTGAAGTGAATTGACTGTATATTTGTGGGCGAACGCGGCAGCCAATTGCGCACAGCAATGTCCCACAAACAGTCGTAGATTGAAAATGACCAATTTATTATTGTTTTTGGTTTTGGAGGGATTATTATTAGGCTCTGTGTGGAGTAAGGAAACTTGCCCAAGGTTTCGCCCTCTGCCGGGAATTGAACTCAGGTCTCTCGCTTGCAAAGCGAGTGCATGTCTGCAGTCTGTCTATGATTACAGTGGTGAGACATCACCTTGTTGACGAGTATCAACAAGATAATAATAATCCCTCCAAAAAAACCAATAGACAATAATAAAAAAAAAATTGGTCATTTTCAATCTACGACTGTTTGTGGGACATTGCTGTGCGCAATTGGCTGCCGGGTTCGCCCACAAATATACAGTCAATTCACTTTACAGTGTGTTCTGTGAAGCGCTTTGTGATGTCCTCCCGACGTGAAAAGCGCTATATCAAATGCAAGGATTATTATTATTATAACCACTGAGCTGCAGGACTCCACTTCTCCTACCAGGGGAAACAGTCCCTCATTGTCTACTTTATTCAGCCCTTTAAGAATCTTATATGTTTCAATAAGATCCCCCTAATTCTTCTGTACTTTAGAGAATACAGCCCCAGTTTATTCAGCCTATCCTCATAGGTCAGTCCCCTCATCCCAGGAACTAACCGAGTGAATCTATGCTGCACCCCCTCAAGGGCAAGTATGTCCTTTTTTAAATAAGGAAACCAAAACTGCACACAATACTCTCGGTGCGGGCTCACCAAGGCCCTATACAGTTGCAACAAGACTTCCCTACTCTTGTACTCTAAACCTTATGCAATGAACGCTAACTGCCATTCGCCTTCTTAGTTGCTGCTGCACCTGCAAACTAACTTTTTGAGACTGGTGTACAAGGACACCCAAATCCCTCTGAACACTAACACTATCAAGACTGTGTCAGCATTGTTTCTGCTGTTCATAAACATCCAACTCCCTCTTCAAGCCCCATGTCAGGCCTTTGAGCTCTCCAGCCCAGGTTAACACTCCAGTGCAGTGCTTGGATGAGCGCTGGATTGTTGGAGGTGCCATCCTTTGGGTGAAATGTCTGAGCTTGCTCAGGTGAGCGTTACATATCCCATGACCTTGAAAAGAGAAAGGGGTTGTCTCTCCCAGTGCCCTGGCCAACAATCCCCTTAGTTAAAATTGATCATTGACTGCCCCCAGCTGTTTGTGGGACGTCGCTGTGTGCAAATTGGCTGCCCCGTGTGCCCACAAATACACAGCCACTGCATTTTACCAAAAAAAAACTTGTGAAGCGTTTTGAGACATCTCGAGGACATAATAAGGTGCTATATCAATGCAAGGATTATTATTGTATCAAGTCACTTGATACTCCCTTCAACAAAGACTGTCCTTGTCATGTAGATATAACGTGGAGTGATGCTGCCCTCCGTGCTGTACTCACCGGCTCGTCCTCAGCATTCTGCATAGACACGCTCTTGATACAGAATCCGAACGCAAAGGGGTGCTCGGGACTGGTCACATCATCTTCAAAACGCAGATGAACATCTTGCACCTTCAGCTGCAGAAATACCTCGGGTTATTTTCCAGATTATGACCTCACATTCCAGTCACACCAACAGCTGTTTCTCTATTATACTAGTTCATCATATAACAATAACATACAGACAGGAAGAGCCATTCAGTCCATCAAGCCTCTTCTCCCTTTCTCCCTCTCAAAATAATAAATAAAATAATAAATTGGTCACTCAATCCATGACTGTTTATGGGGACGCTGCTGTGCGCAGTTGACTGTTGCATTTCGCCCACAAAATATACAGTCAATTCACTTTACATTATATTCTGTGAAGCGCTTTGAGACGTCTAGAAAACGTGATAAGGCGCTGTATCAAATGCAAGGATTACTAATATTTTAGTAGATGGTGATATAGCAGGTGGATAGATCGATCGTTCGCGTGTATGTTAAACATGGGAGATGAAGTAGTTTTATGAAACTCACCTGCACATTCTCTATAATTCTGGTCACTAAGGAGGCAGTGACTGAGTACCAGTAGGATTCCCCTTTCTGCTGCTGTTCACTCTGAAACAAAATTCAACCCAGGATTCTGAAATAACAGGTTCAAACTTCACATCAAAATCACAATGCTCAGCTAATCACAATGCTGAGATTTAAATACATGGAGCTGACCAACAAAATAAAAATGATGAAACTAAAGAAAATAACAAACAACATGAAAGAGAAAGAAATGAGTGACTGATAAAACTGTATTTTAAATTAAAAAGCACACCAAGACTATAAAACAATTGACTTTTGATGTAAATTACAGACTTTACCCAGGAATGTTACTTTTCAAAATAATTCTATAATCCTGTGCAACAAAAGAGTTCCATTGGGTCGAATGCAATCTTACTGCTTCCCCTTTTCTATGCTTTTTTAAACTTTCTATGCTTATTTTGGAAATACTTCCTGATCCTGGGTCAGTTCAGTGTTGGTTAATGTGCTGAAGGAAGCTCAATAACAGTCACTCAACAACTCGGGTACTGAGCAAAGGTGGCAGCTTGGCTAAGCTGGGAACCCTTATATCTTGGTCAGAAGTTGTGGGCTCAACAGAAGGCTCCGGGCTTCTGCATGTCCCTTGTGCCCTCAGTTCCACCATTGGTGGCTGCACTTTCAGCTTCTACGCCCAGAAACTCTGGAACACTCTTCCTCTATTCCTGTTTCTCTATCCCTCCACCTTACTCCTTCCTTCCCATCTTCAGGTTGCACCTGAACTCTCCCTCAATCCCTCTGCCTTGCCCCCCCCCCCCTCTCCCCTTTTTCAAATCCATCCTTAAAATCTTCCTCTTCGACCGTGCTTACGGCCACCTTGCCCCCTCCCTGGCTCAGTCAGGTTCTGCTCTGCCACTGTCAAGTGCTCTGGGATGCTACCCTCCGTGAGAGTCACTGTATAAATGCAAGTTGTTGCTGTTTCAGTTCAGTCTATTCTGATTCAGTGCATTACTGAGAGAACAAAGCAGTGCATTGTCGAAGGCACCACCCTCGATGGGAAAACAAAATGAGCTTACATCAGGTGTTCAGGTGGATGTTAAAGATACTCTGACACTATTGAAGAGAACTGGATTTCTGGGCAACAATCCTCCAGATAAATTATGTATTTTATGCTGTTTGTGAGTCCTTTCCCAGCACAAAACGGCAGCAGCATTTGCTACATAAGTCACTACAGATACCACTAATTACTGTGAGATGCTCTGAAAGTTGTTACCTGAAACGTATAGTGTACGAAAAATTTCCGAGCGAGCTACAGCAAACATTTGGAGCACTGCTCCTCAGATCAGCAGAGTAGAGGGGGTGGGGATCAAACACAACACTCCGTCCCTGACACCAACCTTCCAGCGGGCCTCCAGAGCCTCCAGCACTGCTCGCTTTCTCTCGCAGCCCGCCAAGCTCTCCTTCTCTTCATCAAATTCTGTGAGTTTTGCCTGTGCGCCAATAAGGTGGAGCCTGGAAATGGAAATGACCCACGGCTCCACATGAGGTCGATAGAAGGGGATCTGGAGAGTTATTTTTCCAATAAAACCTGAAATATGAAAGGAAACTGAGAAATGCAAACCCACAAAGCACCAGTCAATACAGACATCATCACTTATGGTTTTGGAAAGGAAATGAATCAATTTGAAAAGGACAATCACACAATGCTACAGCACATGGGACATTCAGCTAATCATGACTGCACTGAGCTTTTTTTCCCCATTTGAACTACCCAGTCTACTCCCACTCTCTCCCCCACACAGCCTTTATAATATTCCTGTACAATATTTAATACAATATATAAAATCATAATAATCTCTCAAAAAAAGTGGTCACTCAATCCACGAGTGTTTGTAGGATACCGCTGTGCCCAATTGGCCACGTTTCGCCCACAAATATACAGTCAATCCACTTTACAGTATATTCTGTGAAACGCTTTGAGACGTCTAGAAGACACAATGAAGCGCTATACCAAATGCAAGTATTATTATGATTATTTCTAATTGTCATTTTCTAATTCCTTTTTAAAAGAATAGAATGACTCATACTGGCGGGAAGAAATAGTAATAATAATGATTCTTACGTTTGGTACATTTGGCCTTTCACGTCAGGACGACATCCCAAAGCACTTACAGGACATATTGTAAAATGCAGTGACTCTGTGTTTTGTGGGTGAACATGGCAGATAATCTGCACCAGCAATGTACCATAAACAGTACTAACATGGGGATTGAACCCACAACAATCTGAATCAGAGACAAGAGTGCTACCAAATGAGTCCAGGAATAGGGGTATCAAATGAATACCTGGGCAGGACGTTAATAAATCGGCAAAAAGGATAGCTCAGTGATGCCAATCAATTACGTGGAGTCCTGTAGCTCAGTGGTTAGAGCACTCGCTTTGCAAGTGAGAGACCTGAGTTCAATTCCAGGCAGAGGGCCAACCTTGGGCAAGTTTCCTTACTCCACACAGAGCCTAATAATAATCCCTCCAAAACTAAAAACAATGATAAATTAGTCATTTTCAATCTACGACTGTTTGTGGGACATTGCTGTGCGCAATTGGCTGCCGCGTTCGCCCACAAATATATCAATTCACTTTACAGTGTGTTCTGTGAAGCACTTTGGGATGTCCTCCCGACGTGAAAAGCGCTATATCAAATGCAAGGATTATTATTATTACTGTGCTAGTACCATGCATACATAAGGAGCAAGGGAATATATGGGTATAGTGAGAGGAATGGGTGGTTTGGGGGCTCAAATGGAGTATAAACATGACCTGGTTGCGCCAAATGACCTGTTATCATATTGCATCTCTATGTAACCCTGCTTCAGCAAGAGTTTGCAGCAGAGAATTGCACATTCCAAGCACCCTCGGTGTAAAGACTTTTTGCTCTAACCTCCCATTTAATTCATTAATGAATTCTTAAATTTGTGTGTCTTGTTTCTTCTTTCTTACACACTCGCACCCTGGCTGTGAGCTTGGTTTTGACTAAGATAATGATCCGTAGTCGGTCAATCGATTTGGTGCGTGGGAAGTCCGTTTTACCTGCCTTCACCTCGAAGGGTAAATCCAACTCCTTCAGGGCATCTCGTTTCAGAGGGAGGTTTTCCAACTCAACCGCACCTACACAGAAGTGATATTAGTTATTCCAGCAATTGTTTAACTGCATTGCTATTAACAAACAAACTCCATGTACGTGTTGTGCACAGAAAAATATTAGGGTCGTATTTCCAGAAATATCAACCACTCTCTCTAATCTCCGGGAGAGAAGGTTGCAGGTTCAAGTCCTACTTCGGGATTTGAGCTCACAGTCTTAAGGTATGTTAGAAATCCCGAAATCCCAACATGGCTGTCTTCATGGCTGTTTGTGGATCTTTGCTATGTGCAAATAGTTGCCACCCTTGTGTACAAAAACAGTGACTACACTTGGTAATTACTGTAAAGACTTTTTAATGACTCAAGCTCTTTCTTGCCCAGATCTCACGACTGCTCCAACTCGACTGTGTCTCAACCTTAAACATATTTAAGACTGAAACAGATAGATTTCTTATTGCAAAAGCGATTAAGGGATATGGGGATAAGACAGGGTTAGGTTATTAGCTGGAGTTAGATTAGAAGATCAGCCATGATTGAATGGCGTGGCAGGCTCGAAGGGCCAAATGGCCTACTTCTGCTCCTACATGTTATGTTATGTTAACCTCTAAGCAGCATCCTTTGTTGCACCTGTTTTCAGATCTTTCTGGCTTCCTTGAGTGAGAACAGCAGCATTCAGTGCCGGGCCACACTTGGTTTCCCCCAGTGAACCCAATCCACGTAGAGCATTGTCCATTTCATTCCAGTTACCTGGATCAGTTTACACATCAATGGAAAATGAATGTGATTTTTTTTGAAGTAACGGAGAGGGTGGATGAATGTAATGCCATTGATGTAGTTTATATGGACTTTCAAAAGGTGTTTGAAAAAGGTGTTTCTATTTTGCTTACAAGTTTCACATTAGAGACTTGTAAGCAAAATAGAAGCCCACAGTATTAAAGGGACAGTGGAGGCATGGATGCAGAACTGTCTGGGAGACAGAAAGCAGAGAGTGGTGGTGAACAGTTGTTTTTCTGACTGGAGGGAAGTGTGCAGTGGTCTCCCTCAGCAGTCAGTATTGGGACCACTGCTGGTTTTGATCTATATAAATGATCAGGACTTTTGTATAGGGAGTACAATTTCCAAGTTTGCAGATTATACTAAGCTAGGAAAAGTAGTAAACAGTGATGAGGATAGTAGCAGACTGCAAGAGAACATAGACAGACTGGTAAAACGGGCAGACATGTGGCAGGTGGAGTTTAATGTGGAGAAATATGAAGTGATGCATTTTCAGAGGAAGAATGAGGAGAGGCAAAATAGACGGTAGAATCTTAAAGGGAGTGAAGGAACAGAGGTCTGGGGTTCATATAAGTAAATCTTTGAAGATGACAGGACAGGGTGATAAAGCTGTTAAAAAAGCATTCGTGATACTAGGTTTTATAAATAGGGCATAGAATACAAATGTCAGGAAGTTATGATGAACCTTCATAAAGCACTGGTTAGGCCTCAGCTAGAGACTGTGTTCAGTTCTGAACACCACACTTTAGGAAGGATGTTAAGGCATTTGAGAGGGTGCAAAGGAGATTTACCAGGATGGTACAGGAATGAGTTATCAGCAGAGGCTAGAGAAGCTAGGATTATTCTCCTTGGAGCACAGAAGGTTAAGAGGAGACTTGATAGCGGTTTTCAAAATTATGAGCGGATTCGATAGGACAAACATGCAGAAACTAGTTCCACTGGCGGGTGGGTCGATAACCTGAGGACACCAATTTGAAATGGTTTTTAGAAGAAACAGAGGGGATTGATTTGGATAGCTCTTTTCAAAGAGCTGACACAGACACGATGGGCCGAATGGCCTCCTTCTGTGCTGTATAATTCTATGATTCTATGATATTGCCACAGGGCCTGGGGACTTGAATCTTAGTAAATACTGACTCACTGAAATCCAAATCACCTTCACATCGGGGTCTGGAAATTCTGAGGGTTTACAATGACCTCTGCGTACAGCAGGCCTAGCCCAATGCACACAATTGTAAATGATCTGGGATGCTACCCAGCGGGAGGGGCGCTATATAAATGCAAGTTGTTGTTGTTGAAGTGTTGTTGTTGAAGGCTGTTTATCTGCATTAATCAAAGGTTCACCGCAGGGAAAGTTAACTTGCTTGGGTGACTAGTTGAGCGAGTCCTACCAAAAGCTACAGAAAGGTTTTGTTAATCGGCACCATTTCCCGCTGACACCTGGCCATGATCAAACAATAGCAATGTTGCGATTGGCTCACCAAGTTCCACAGGCCCTTCCTCCACTCATTGGTTTTCCAACAACAACTAGTCACTGTTTTTGTACACAACGGTGGCAACCATTTGCATATAGCGGCCCCTCACGCTGGGTAGCGTCCCAGAGCACTTGATAGTGACGGAGCATGGCGCAAGTCAGGGGGGAGGGGAGAGGTGACTGTAGTAGGCACATTCCTACCAATCTCACCGCCAATCCTGGCATTAAGGTGTTGACTTATGGTGGGGTGTGGGTTTCACTGCCATGTGTCAGAATGTGCAGCCATACACAGCTGAGCTGATCCTGCCACCTGATCCTTAACTGACAGCCACACGCGCACACAATGTTCTAGCAAAGAGCATTGACAAGTGATCAGACAGGAGCCCTGATTTCCCCTCCTTAGTTCTGGACACTTCTTCTGTCTGTTGACACTAAACGAGCATGACCTTCTTTTCTAAACTCCAGTGGTATTTATTATTTGTGGAGAAACAGCGTGAAATGAGCATTGGAATTCAGCAATGACTGATAAAACACGAATAGGATGGTATCTTTTTAAACTGCACAACCACTATTGTAACCACACATTGTAGGCACATGACATCAGTTGCTCACGTTACAGAACAGAAACAACAACGCCCTTCTCCAGCATCAGAGCACACCCTGGGAAACACACAGAGTTAGACTCAAATCTGAACAAAAGCAGTGTGGCAAATTAAAATAAACATGATAACACACAACGTTGCTAGGGAGTTATTTCAATACCTTCAGCTTTTTTTTATTCTCCTTTTGTAACTGTTGTTGGGTGCCCATAAGGAGAACTCTCCAAATCTACTTCAACTCCCTCCCATAGAAAAAACATTTTGCCCACAAAATATACAGTCAATTCAATTTACAGTATATTTCGTGAAGAGCTTTGAGACATGGTCACTTAATCCATGACTGTTTGTGAGACCCTGCTGTGCGGAACCAGCTGCCGCAACGCAGGACGTTGACATAAAGCATTCGTGGAGATGTGTTGTTTGGAGGGGGCTAAATCAAGGAAAACATTTCGAAAGAGAACCGGAACTTGAACTAGAAGTATTAACTGGGCCTGAACAGAAAGGCCAGTACAGACAGGTCTGTTCTGCTGCAGTTTGACAGCCGAGCAGATGGCATCTCTTGCACCGACCTGGAGATTACAAGATTCCTTTCATCCTTACCCTGATGAATAAGGCGGGGGCTTATACAATTAGAAAAGCTTGAGACAGTACACAAGGTTTGAAATTAAAACTGCCTTTCACACTAGACTACAAGTGACCAGTTAAAAAATGTAACTATTAACAAAATAGTCAATTCAAAAAGCACAAGAGAAAGTGAAAGTACACATGCAGAGATAATATGGCAACTGAAACCATTGTCAGGGGCAAAGTCTGACTTACAGATGAAAACATGAGCAGTTTGGGTAATGGTGAGTGGGAGTGGGGGGGGGGAAAGAGATGAGAAATAAAAAAAATCGGTTACTTTATAGGCAGTCAACATTTCAAAGTCAAATGTAAGGTTTGTCCATTTGCACAGACATGTAAGGATAAGTGTAGTGACTATTTTTGCAGCCAAAGGTGGCAGTTATTTTACAAAACAACAAGCAGTTACAATCATCAGCTGATTGTCTGGGGGGAGATTGTTGGCCAGGACACCAGAAGACAGGAACTCCCTTCTCTCTTGGCACTTTGGGACGTCCTCCTGACATGAAAACAAATGTGATTTGTTGTTGCTGTTGTTCTCTTTTCCAACAGCGCCACAGGATCTTTAGCGTCTGCCCTGAACAGGTGGGGAAGAGGAGCTCCGTTTTAACGTCTCAACCAAAGGAGGGCGTCTCTGACAATGCAGCGCTTCGCTCACACACTCGCCCACTTCCCCCCTACCTACCGCTGTGCTGGAGCCTCAGCGTGCCCACCGCGCGGGGGAGGGGTTAGCTCGACCTGTGACCTCTAACCCAGACTTGAGGGTGAACGACCGAGCCTCAGACTGGCAACGAGGGACACGTTTATATATTATATTATATCGCTCCACACTGTGTGCAAAAATAATAATAACTTGCATTCGACACGGCGCCTTATCACATCTTCGAGACGTCGCAAAGTGCTTCACAGGATACCCTGTAAAGTGTAGTGACTGTGTATTTTGTGAGTGAAACATATAGAGGGCATATATATACAAATATAAAGGGCAGTGAGGGAGAGAGAGAGAAAGGTGTGTGTGTGTGTTACCTCTGAGGAGGGCGATGGACAGTTGATCGGTGTTGAGGTTGTTGACGTATTTGCCGATGTAAGTGTTAAGCACCCAGGCCGCCAGTCCCTCCAGCATGGCGCTCGCTCTCCCTCCCTCCCTCCCTCCGGCCTGCCCAACCAGCAGGCCCCTTCCCGGCCTGGCCGCCGCGTTGCTAAGGCCGCGCACTGACTGTGGGAAAACGCCGGCCCCGAACCTGCGTCACCAAGGGTCTGCAACCGCCCGCCCGGCGTCTACCTCCGCGTACAGCGCCTCCCGGAGTATGGCGGCGATCTGAGGAACTGCAACTATCAACTGAACCACCCCACCGCCCTCGACCCACCCCCACTGCGCGTGCGCACACACACCCACCCACACAAAGCGTCGCCTGGAATGTAGCGGCGCCCTGAGGAACTGCAGACACAGCGCCGTCCGGAGTGCAGTGGCGGCCGGTGTGAACATATTGCATCTGTACAGCGCCTTTCACGTCGGGAGGACGTCACAAAGCACTCAGTTGGTGGGGGTTGTGCTTAAGAGTGGGGGGGGCAGTGGGGGGGGAGGGCCAGGAGTGGGGGGTAGGGGGGGAGGAGAGAGGGGCAGTGGGGGGAGGGCCAGGAGGGGGGGGGGAGGTGTGGGGAGGAGAGGGGGCAGTGGGGGGAGGGCCAGGAGGGGGGGGAGGTGTGGGGAGGAGAGGGGGGCAGTGGGGGGAGGGCCAGGGAGGGGAGGGGGAGGAGAGGGGGGCAGTGGGGGGGGGCCAGGAGGGAGGGGGAGGTGTGGGGAGGAGAGGGGGCAGTGGGGGAGGGCCAGGAGGGGGGGGGAGGTGTGGGGAGGAGAGGGGGGCAGTGGGGGGAGGGCCAGGAGGGAGGGGGAGGAGAGGGGGCAGTGGGGGGAGGGCCAGGAGGGAGGGGGAGGAGAGGGGGCAGTGGGGGGAGGGCCAGGAGGGGGGGGAGGTGTGGGGAGGAGAGGGGGGCAGTGGGGGAGGGCCAGGAGGGAGGGGGAGGAGAGGGGGGCAGTGGGGGGAGGGCCAGGAGGGAGGGGGAGGAGAGGGGGGCAGTGGGGGGAGGGCCAGGAGGGAGGGGGAGGAGAGGGGGGCAGTGGGGGGAGGGCCAGGAGGGAGGGGGAGGAGAGGGGGGCAGTGGGGGAGGGCCAGGAGGGAGGGGGAGGTGTGGGGAGGAGAGGGGGCAGTGGGGGAGGGCCAGGAGGGAGGGGGAGGTGTGGGGAGGAGAGGGGGCAGTGGGGGAGGGCCAGGAGGGGGGGGAGGTGTGGGGAGGCGAGGGGGGCAGTGGGGGAGGGCAGGAGGGAGGGGGAGGAGAGGGGGGCAGTGGGGGGAGGGCCAGGAGGGAGGGGGAGGAGAGGGGGCAGTGGGGGGAGGGCCAGGAGGGGGGGGGAGGTGTGGGGAGGAGAGGGGGGCAGTGGGGGGAGGGCCAGGAGGGAGGGGGAGGAGAGGGGGGCAGTGGGGGGAGGGCCAGGAGGGAGGGGGAGGAGAGGGGGCAGTGGGGGAGGGCCAGGAGGAGGGGGAGGTGTGGGGAGGAGAGGGGGCAGTGGGGGGAGGGCCAGGAGGGAGGGGGAGGTGTGGGGAGGAGAGGGGGCAGTGGGGGGAGGGCCAGGAGGAGGGGGAGGTGTGGGGAGGAGAGGGGCAGTGGGGGGAGGGCCAGGAGGGAGGGGGAGGTGTGGGGAGGAGAGGGGGCAGTGGGGGGAGGGCCAGGAGGGAGGGGGAGGTGTGGGGAGGAGAGGGGGCAGTGGGGGGAGGGCCAGGAGGGGGGGAGGTGTGGGGAGCCGTGGGGGGCAGTGGGGGGAGGGCCAGGAGGGAGGGGGAGGTGTGGGGAGGAGAGGGGGCAGTATTCACCCACATGTCAGCCTCACCACAGAGGAGCAGATAAGCAGCTCTCGATGCTTAATTATTTTATTCCAAGTTTTTATTAGATGCGTTAACATTTATACTTGCATTATTCTCCTTGAGGTCAGGCTCCTTTACATGAGATTAGATTAAGGGGTCTCTCACTACCTGGAAAATGGGGACCATTTAAATAAAGGTTAAAAACAGATTTATTTTACAATTCATCTGCCTCTAATAAATAAATAAACAAACAAACACAAAGATGTCAGAAAGGACGTTAGAAAATACCATAGCTCATTTGTAGCTCAATAATTGTGAATTCTAACACCTGCCCTGGCTCAAAGTCAGTTAAACTCTTGCCTGTGGGTTAGAAGGTGGAGTCTTGTAGTTCAGTGGTTAGAGCACTCGCTTTGCAAGTGAGAGACCTGAGTTCAATTCCAGGCAGAGGGCGAAACCCTGGGCAAGTTTCCTTACTCCACACAGAGCCTAATAATAACCCTCCAAAACCAAAAACAATAATAAATTGGTCATTTTCAATCTACGACTGTTTGTGGGACATTGCTGTGCGCAATTGGCTGCCGCGTTCGCCCACAAATATACAGTCAATTCACTTTACAGTGTGTTCTGTGAAGCGCTTTGGGACGTCCTCCCGACGTGAAAAGCGCTATATCAACCGCAAGTATTATTATAAGGTAATCAGCTCTAAATTCTATACTGCAACTCTGAGCTCACAGTCCAAGCCCACTCTCCAGTGCCGTACTGGGGCATGGTGTGTTGCATTATTGGAGGTCCCATCATTTGGACTGAAGTCCTGTCTGCCTGTTCAGGATTGACAGTCCCCCAGATAAAGTGACAGTCATTTGCTTCATGACAGTTTGTGTGACACAGTCACTGCACTTGATAGCAATTCCTTGTGATGCTTTGAAATGTTCCAACATTATGGGCACTGTATCAAATATAAGGATTATTATTTACAGCCAGCTCCATCATCCCCTACTCCTATTATCCCAGGTCAGTGATCCTCAATTAAAGCCCTCTGATACCTTCAGCTTCAGGAGCAGCGAGCCGCTGGGTGAGTTGAGTTATTTTCTATAAGACTCTGTTGTGTCTGCTTCACAGAGTTCCAATTGTAACCAAAAGGTGGCAGTGTCCAGACACCCACAACATGCTCCACTCGCATCACCAGCATTTAATACCGAGCATTGACTTTTGTTGACGTTGTATCAGCCTGGCTCAGTCTCTGGCACTCTCACATCCCATACCCAAGGTTGTGAGTTCAAATCCCACAGGACTTGCTGCCCATATAGTCCAGCCTGATGCTCCAATACAGGGGTCTAGGGAAAGGGCAGCTAAATGGGACTGAAAGGATTGCTCTTAAAAGAGGCAGCCAACAGACACAATGGACCGAATGGCCTCCTTTTGTACCATAAATGTCTCTGGTTCTCTGGTTTGTTTGGATTGTTGGGCATTGCATTCTTGGAGGTCCCATCATTTGGACTGAGGTCCCATACTGAAGTCCTGTCTGTCTGTCCAGGTTTGACAATCCCCCAGATAAAGCGGTAGTCATTTGCTTCATGACAGTTTGTGTGACATAGGGGGAATCTCTCTTCTCTTTCTGATAGTGTCCAGGGGTGGGGGGTAGGGGAGAGTGGGGGGGGGTGTCGTTGGCGCAGAGGGTGGGAAGGAAGATGATGGCAAAATGATAAAGAAAAAGTGATAATATGGTCCCCAGCACTTGCTGGAGCATCAGCCCAAACACAACTTGTCCCCGTATGGGGCTCGAACCTTCATTCTCAGGTTCAGTGTTGCCTGGCTGGCCTGGTCGGTCAGTCAAACTTTCCCAATGTCCCCCCTTAATCCCTCCGCCTAGCCCTCTTTCTCCCCTTTTTCAAGTGGGTCACCTCCCCACCCACCCCTCGGCTCGGAGTCAGGCTCCGCCATGTTAAGTGCTCTGAGAGGCTGTCCTGCATGGAGGGCACTATATAAGTGCAAGTTGTTGTCGTTGTCGCTGGACATTGAGACACTCTGTAAGCAATCCCAGATTGCTTGGGTTGACCAAAGTGTTAACTAAAGAAAAATTGTGAATACTCATGAGCCTGTTTTGTTTCAGGAAAGCTGTCGCTGCTTGAAAGCCAAGGACAGTGGAACCATGTTTACTGAACAAAGTTTACTTCAAAATCAATGTGGGATAAGTCCTTGGTTTGCAGGTGGTATTTCTAAAAGCACATTGAACAGACTGGCATGTGTGAACAGCAAGGGATAAAGAAACCGATTGCTCAGGTTATATTGGAGAAGAGAGAATGGATCAGCCAATCACAACTAAACTCGAGGAAAGAGGGATATACCAGAATCAACATGGATTAACAAGCCAATTCCTCATCAAAATCACTGGATTTGGTCTGATCAATTAATTGCAGTGAACTTTATTAACCTGTTGTAAGCATTAATTTGATTTGATGAAACATATAACTTTGATAAGCATTTCTTTACAAATTTTTATTAATAAATAGCAATTGATTGAATCATTTGCGTCAGTCCTTACTTCAATGCGGGGACACAAATTTAAGTAACCTTAAAACTTGTATGGTTAGCAGGCTGTTAGCAGTATGGATTGAGCTGGCGGGAAGCAAGGCTGGGTGGTCAGTCAGGGAATCATCTCTCAACCTTCAGTGGACGGCAGTTGCTGGGACTTTTCCAAACCTCAAGAAAAACAGCTGAGATCAGTGGCAAGGAGACACCAGGACACCATCTTTCTCTGCAGACTTTTCCCCTGCACATTTTGTTTCAAAGATGTATTTTTCTGCCATTATTAAATCACTGCCTCCAGCTACAGCACACAGTGGGATCATCCACTTCATAGGATTGTAGAAATTACCGCACAGGGGGAAGCCATTCAGCCCATCGAGCCTCGGCTGGAGAGCACTCCCCACAGGGCGCACGACTCCAATCCCAATTTCTGCTCTCCAACCACTGTGCTCCTTTCTTTTGTTCCTCTTCAAATACTTTGTCAATTTCCTTTTTAAACGTTACGGTCTGAACTTCAAGAGACACTTGTAGCAAAGGCTTTCACGCTCCAATAACTCTTGGTGTGATAACGTCTCTTCTCACCTCCCCTTAACTCTTCTACTCCTGAATTCAAGCCCAAATAGGCTCACAGTCTAAGATGAAGCTCCAGCCCTGTGCTGGGGGGATGTGGTGGGTTCAGTGAAGGAATTTCTCTCTCCCGGAGTATCCCAGCCAACAATCAACAACAACAACTTGCACTTATATAGCACTCTCCACGCAGTATAGCGTCTCAGAGCGTTTAACAGTGGCGGAGCCTGACTCAGTGGCGGAGCTGGGGGTGCAGATTCCTTTTCAACCGTGCCTTCAGCTCCCCTCTTGACTTTCTACCCCCTCCTCGCTCCTTCCCTTCCCTCCCCTCACCCTAACCATTTCCCCCTGCTCGGGTCCCGACCCAACTGTCCAGTGCCTTGTATGTCCTCCCGACGTGAAAGGCGCTCTATAAATGAAATCTTGTTGTTGTTGTTGTTGTTTGGGGTGGGTGGGAGATGTCTATAAGCACAATCGAAGAGGAAAGTTTTCAGGTGAGAGAGGGGGCAAGGCAAAGGGATTGAGGGAGAGCGTTCCAGAGTTTTGGGGCGTAGTGGCTGAAAGCGCGACCACCATTGGTGGGGCGGAGGGTGCTAGGGACGAGCAGGAGCCGGTGCCAGTCGAGCGGAGGTGCCGGGTGGTGGACTGGGGAGTGAGGAAGTGGCGAGGGAGGTCAGGAGGTGCCAGGAAGTGAAGAGATTGGAACACAAGAGTGAGAGGATCTTGAAGTCGATCCGTTTAATGATGGGGAGCCATTGAAGCCGGGGCCAGAGCTGGTGAGATGTGGGTGTGGAGTTTGTCCGGATCAGTATGAGGGTGGCAGAGTTTTGGATGTGGGGGAGCAAGGACAACTGGGGGTCGAAACTGGCCACCTAAATAAATCCCCTAAATAAAACTGGCCATTCCCTTCATTGCTGTTTGTAGGACATTGCTGTGTGAATATTGACTGCCATGTTTGCCTACAAACACACAACAACAAATTACATGTGTATAGTGCCTTTCATGTCAAAGGACGTCCCAAGGTGTTACGATCACTCCACTGTACAGTGAATATTGTGAAACACTCTGAGGAGTCCTCTCAATGTGAAAGGTATTATATCAGATGTAATGATTATGATTTGGATGAGACGTTAAACTGATTCCATGGTGAATTGGGAAATTGGGAAAAGAGAAGGGAGTTTCTTCCCAGAGTCCTGGCGGACAATCCCGGGATGAAATTGAAGCACGAAAAATATTTTCCTACAAAGGGAAACAGTCACTACAATTGCCAGTGATTACCGTGAACCTTTGAGATGTTTTGAAATTGCACAGTAAATGAAAGGTGTAATGACTAAGTTCTTTCTGCCTTTGCCTCTATGAATTGACTGACTGATATCCCCACCCTCCCCCCACTTCACTGGCTCCCCATCCCTCTAGAGAATTGAGTTCAAAACCCTCATTCTCTTCTTCAATCCCTCCATGGTCTTGATCCCCCACACCTCTCCAACCTCATAATCTCATAACCCCCTCCCTCCGCTCGGCACCAGCCTGCTTCAGGCTCCCCGCACCCCTGCCATTGCTAGTTGAACATTTAGCATCTCTGCCCGAACACTCTGGAACTCTGTCCCACAATCCCTCTTCCTCAGCCCCTCTCTTGCCTCCTTCAAGTCCCGTCTAAAGACCTTTCTCTTCGACCATGCCTTCCCACCCTCCTATCCTCCAAACCCCAACTCTCAGCCTGGGTCCAAAGCCCCTGATTGTCCAGGGACGTCTTTCCAATGTGAAGAGCGCTATACAAGTGTGATATGTTGTTGTTGATTGATTGACTGCTGTGTGTCAGTGAGGCTGCCTCACACTCTCTACTTTTGGCACGGGTTAGGGCCCAATGTTAGTGAAGCTGCAATGACGGTATGAACAGCACCCCCCCCTCCCCCCCCACAGTAATTGTCTTTTTAAATGATTTATTCTACACTTCAGTGAAGTGCAGCTGGAGTTGGCTTATCAAATGCTGCTTAGTTGTAACTTGGCTGATAAGATAATGCTGTTTCACAGACTCAGGAATTACTGCAGAGAGAACAAACCAGTGCAAAACGGCTTCAAAATGCAGACGAGATTTAAGAATTCTCGTTGATTCTTGTACTTGAAGACAATTGGGTCAAACTCTTTACTAATAATACTTGTATTTGATATAGCGCCTTATCATGTTGTTACAGAATATACTGTAAAGTGAATTGACTGTGTATTTTGTGGGCGAAATGTGGCCGCCAATTGCACACACAGCAGGGTCCCACAGACAGTCGTGGATTGAGTGATCAGATATTTTTGGGTGGGCGCGAGTGGTGGAGGAATTATTATCCCCTGGAAAGCGATCTGCCAATCGACTAACAACCGGCTTCCTATTTAATGCTAGGAACCAGAGGTGTGTGGAGTAAGGATATTTGCTTAAGGTTTTTTATTCCTATTTCTTATTCCTTATTCTTATTGCTATTCCCACATGTGTCAAAATATATTTGGGTGAGAGACCCCGCTCCCCCCCACCCCCCACCCCCGGCCAGGCTATCTACTCTCTGAACCGTTGACTTTGGGATGAGGTCGCACAGCAATACTTTACAAGCTGCTCAGTTATTGACGTAGTACAAATCCCTGAAACCTTCATAGCCCCAGGCCAGTCCAGTTCCCACAGCCTCCACACTACCAGCCTCATCTTTGTTTCAGTTGACCTTGTTTCATCTGTTTGGCATTAATCCATGTGAGTCTTACTCATCTACAACAGCCTTCCTCTCTGTGCTCTCTCTGCTCTCCGTCTCTCTTTTGTCTCTCTCCCATCTCCCTCTCTCTCGTTCCTCTCTTTCTCTCTCTCGCTTTCTCTCTATCTTATTCCTCCCTTCTTTCTCTCTCTTACTATCCCTTTTTTTCTCTCTTTAATTTCTCTCTCTCCCTTTTTTTCCTTATCTCACTCACTTCTCTCTCTCTTTTCATCCATCTCTCTCTCGCTCCCTCTCTCTTCCTATTTTCTCAGTTCTCTCTTTTTCTCTCTCTCTCTCTCTCTTTCTCTCTCTCTCTCTCTCTCTCTCTCTGAGCTTCGGGTGGAATTTCAGGCCAATGGTTTTCAACGGGTTGCAAGCCATACGGTCAGAGGCTGACTGAGCCTGTTCAACTGGCTCCTAAACCAACCAGTGAACTTCCCTCAGACTGAGCTAAACTGACATCTACACAATGCTGCAATTGTGGCCCAGAGTCACTCTCAGACACAGCTTGACCCAATGCCTGGCATCTGGCTCCGATACTGTTAAGTGCTCTGAGACACTGTTTGACATGAAGGGCACTACATCAAGTGCAAGTTGTCAGAAGTGCCGTCCTTCAAATGAAATGTTAAACCGAGGTCCCATCTGTACCTGTTCAGGTGCAAGATTCCATGGCACCGTTTGAAAAGAGAACAGAGTATCTCTCTTCCCCAAGGTCCTGGCCAACAATCCCCCAAATAAATTTGGCCCCACATTCCATGGCTGGTTTTGGGACATTGCTGTGTGCAAACTGGCTGTTGGCTGCATTTACCTACAAAACATACAGTAATTACACTTTCCAGTAAATCTTGTGAAACACTTTGAGAAGCCCTCCTGACATAAAATGTATCAAGGGTAAGCGCTTTGAGATGTCTGACTTGATGAGATGCAAAGATGATTATTATTATGATTATTATCCAATGTTTTGACCCGCGTTTTGCTCGCAAAATATACAGTCAATTCACTTAACAGTATATTCTGTGAGGCTCTTTGAGACGCCTTGACGACGTGATAAGGCGCAATATCGAATGCAAGATTATTTGTAGGATTATAATAAACGCTGTAAAAATTGTGCTGTGTGGTGGGCCCACAGTACTCAACAATAGCCGCCAGGAGACGTTACTCAGCTGGACTCACAGCTCAAAAGCCGCTGACATCAGCACCTTAATTTCTCAGGCACGATCCAATCCCTGGCGCTTTGCTCTTCTCTTTGTCTCTTTGTTTTGCCGACTTGGGATATTAACAACGATTTAAAAAGATATATATATCCTCCAAGAAGCCAGCTTGCCATCAATCTCCATTCCGCACTATTTGCTTGCGAAAGTCACTATGATTTTAAATTGTATCCGAATGCTATAAATGTGATGTTTGTCAAACTTTAAATTTTTTGTTGCCAAATTTTCATACAGCAAGGTTATCCCAGCCACTGGGCAGCCACTCGTGCTGATCACTGTAGCTTCTCCCTCACAACACAGGCACCTTGTCACACCAGCTCACCCAGCCCCCCACCCAGTCCAACCTGGCCCAGCCCAGCCTAGCTCCCCCAGCCCAACCCAGCTCACCCCAGCCCAGCCCAGCTCCCCCCAGCCCAGCTCCCTCAGCCCAGCCCAGCTTCTCCAGCCCAGCCCACCTCCCCCAGCCCAGCCCAGCTGCCCCCACAAGCCCAGCCCGGCCCAGCCCAGCCCAGCTCTCCCCAGCCCAGCTCCCCACAGCCCAGCCCAGCTCCCCCCAGTTCCCCCCAGCCCAACTCCCCCAGCCCAGCCCCCTTCAGTGCAACCCAGCCGAGCCCAGCTCCCCCCAGTCTAGTCCAGCTCTGCTCCTCCCAGCCATCCTTTGCCAGCTCCCCCCAGTCCAGCTCCCCCCAGCCCAGCCCATCTCCCTCCAGCCCAGCTCCCCCCAGTCCAGCCCATCTCCCCCCAGCCCAGCTCCCCCAGCCCAGCCCAGCCCAGCTCCCTTCAGTCCAACCTAGCCCAGCCCAGCTTCCCCGAGCCCAGCCCAGCCCAGCTCTCCCAAGGACAATCTCAGGCTATGGGTGGCACTGTCACTGGGCATCACTGGGTGTCATTCATATCTGAGAAATCGGAGGCAGATGCAATGAGCGAGGATTCACATGTGTAATAATAATAATAGTGATACAACAACAACAAAATTACATTTATAGAGCGCCCTTCACATTGGGAGGATGTCCCAAAGCGCTGAATAGTCAGTCGTTGGGGCCCGAGCATGGGGGAGGGGTGGTGTAGGCGTGAGGGAAGGCAGAGAGGTGGGAGGGAGACCAAAGGCACGGTTGAGGAGAAGTGTATTGAGACCGGCCTTGAAGGAGGCAATGGAGGAAGCGAGGCGAAGGGACCATAGGATGGAGTTCCAGAGTGTGGGAGCAGAGAGGCTGAAAGCCCGGCCACCGATGGTAGGGCAGGAAACATGGAGCAGACCGGAGCCCGCTGAACGGAGGGAGCGGGCAGGTTGGTAGGGAGTCAGCAGGTCAGAGAGGTAGGAGGGGGCAAGGCCATGGATGGCCTTAAAGGTGAGGATGAGAAGCTTGAACTCGATCCTCTGGGGGATGGGGAGTCAGTGGAGTCGGGCGAGGATGGGAGTGATGGGGTCACGGAGCCTGGTGCGTGAGAGTACACGAGCTGCAGAGTTTTGGATGATCTGCAGCGTGTGAACGGAAGAGTTATGAAGACCAATGTGGAGGGAGCTCCCGTAATCAAGCCTTGAGGTGACGAATGCGTGGGTGAGGATATTGGCAGCCTGAGGGGTGAGGCAGTGGCGGAGTCTGGCAATGTTGCAGAGGTGGTGGTAGGCAGTGCCGGTCATGGTGCGGATGAAAGGATAGTTCAGGGTCAAATAAGATACCCAGATTCCTGACTGGCTTAGTGAGGTTAAGGTGCAGAGGCGCTGGCATGAGCCAATCAGGAAGGCCTCAGTCTTGGTCTTGCTGATGTTGAGTTGGAGAAAGTTGGCCCTGGTTCAGGACTTGATGTGGAACAGGCAATCAGTCAGGACTCCAGTAGTCCTGGAGTTCAGGGTGGAGGCAGAGAGGTAGAGGTGGGTGTCATCCGGTATAGATATGGAAATTTACCCCATGTCTGCAGATAACATCACCAAGGAGAAGCGTATAGAGGGTGAAGAGGAGGGGACCGAGGACAGAGCCCTGAGGAACACCGCACAAGACAGTGCGGGGTTGGAGGAGAATCCGTTTGCAGAGACCAAGTGGAGGCTGTGTGAAAGGTAGGACCTGAACCAGTCAAGAACAGAACCTTGAAGGTTAAGGTGGGAGGAGAGGCGGTGGAGGGGGATTGAGTGGTCCACGGTGTCAAAGGCGGCAGAGAGATCGAGGAGGACGAGGAGGCAGAGGGAGCCCTGGTCACACATGGTCAGGATGTCGTTTGTAACCTTGACCGGAACAGATTCCGTGCTGTGGGCAACACAGAAACCCGATTGGAGGGGTTCATGGAGGGAGTGAGAGGAGAGGAAAGAGCGAAGCTGGGAGGCAACGACTCTCTCAAGGACCTTGGATAGGAAGGGGAGATTTGAGATGGGCTGGTAGCTAGATAGCTCTGATGGGTCGAGGGAAGGTTTCTTCAAGGTGGGGGTGATAGTGGCTGTTTGAGGGGGGAAGGAACAGTGCCAGATGACAGGGAGAGGTTAATGATGTCGGCGATTAGTGGGGCAAGGAGCTGGAGCTGGGATTTAAGGAGAAGGGTGGGGATGGGGTCGAGGGAGCAGGTGATGGATTTCATGGCGGTTACTGTTTTGAAGACCGAGGAGGGGGTGACAGGTTCAAAGGTGTGGAAGGAGGGATGGGTAATTGTCGGATGGGTAATTGTGCGGAGTGGGGGTAGGGAGGGGGTGGAAGTTGGGAGGGCAGTGGCAGCTGAGCGGATTCCATCGATTTTGGACTCGAGGAAGTCCAGCATTTCCTCGCAGTGAGAGTCAGAGGAAGGTATCTGCGAGGCGTGTCAGGGAGAGTGGAGGAGCCGGTTGGTGGTGGAGAACAGGAGCCTGGGATTTCCTTTTGCCTCCAGGATTAATCTGGAATAGAAGGATGATTTGGCTGAGGCGAGAGTGGAGCGGTTGTTCTTGATGAGGTCCAGCCAGATGTGGCAGTGGACTGTTGGGCTGGATTTGAGTCAAGTGGGTTTGGCAGACCACACCTGGGCCTTAAGCGGGTGGAGGTGGCTGGTGAACCAGGGTGAGGATCGGGAATGGGAGGCAGTTCGGGAGGTGAAGGGGGCAAGGACATTGAGTGTGGTGGAGAGAGTGCTGTGGAGAAGAGTGAGCACAGCGAGTGGGTTGGTGCGAGAGGTGGGCCAGAGGGGGAGGAGATCAGAGGATTCCAGGGCAGTGGAAAGGGATTGTGGGGAGATCTTCTTCCACAGGCGGTAGAAGATAGTGGTAGGTTTGGAGGTAGTGAGAGAGGGATATGGGAATTGAGGGAGATGAAATGGTGGTCAGAGATGGCCTCAGTGATGGTGACATCCGAGATGCTGAGGCCCCGGGTGATCACCAGGTCGAGCGGGTGGGTGTGGGTGAGGGTAGCAGAGTAGATGTGGAGGGAGAGGTTGAGAGAGGAGAGGAAGAGGAGAAGTCTGAGGAGGTGGAGCAGGAGGGGGTGAAGTGGAGGTTGAAGTGGCCTAGGATGATGATGAGGTTGGAGCAGAGGCAGAGGGAAGCAAAGAGATTGGCGATGTCAGAGATGAAGGTGGGAGAGGATTTTGGGGGGTAAAGAGAATTTTCAGAGCGAGGTGGGAGAGATGGCAGAGGGTAAGGTGATCGAAAGAGGAGAACAAGCCAATGGAGTCAGGGGATAGGGCAAGGGATGCCCTGGATATGAGGACCACATCACCTCCACGACGATTGGGGCGTGGGACATGGTGGTAGGTGTAGCCTGGTGGTGTGGCCTCAGTGAGGGGGAAGGTGTCACCTGGGGTGATCCAGGTTTCTGTTAGTGCCATGATGTCAATGTTCTCATCGAGGATGAGTTCATTGATGGCCAGGGTCTTGTTGGAGATGAAGTGGACATGTGGAGCGGATAGTTGGCAGGGGGATGTGTGGGATGGGAGGGGGTAGTGGACTGGTTGAGAGGGAGGGTGGGGATGTAGATGAGGGAGCAGAGGTTAGTTCCTGGGGTCCGTGGTAGCTTGCGGCAGTAGTGGGAAATGGGGCAGTCGATATGGCTGCGATGAGCCCGGCGGAGGATTCCCAGGCTGGAGCAGAGGGAGGCGGTGGGGGGTGGTCAAGCAGAGATAGGAGGTGGGGAGGGCGGAGTGAGAGCAGGACAGAGCGGGAGAGTTGCAGGGAGGAAGTATAATAATCCTTGCATTTGATGTAGTGCCTTATCACATCATTGGGATGCTTCAAAGCGCTTCACAGGATACACTATATATTTTGTGGCCAAAACTTTAATAAGTACAAATAATAAGCTGAGTTAGGGTGAAAATAGTGGAGGATTTCGTCACAAGCTTTCAATCCTTCTTGGATATGGGAGTGGTGCCAGAGGATTGGAGGGCTGCAAATGTTACACCTTTGTTCAAAAAAGGGGAGAGGAATAAACCTGGTAACTACAGGCTAGTCAGCCTAACGTCAGTGGTGGGAAACTTCTAGAGATCATAATCTGGGACAAAATTAATTCTCACTTCAGAAAAACATAAGCTAATTAATCAAAACACAAAATACTGCAGTTGCTGGAAATCTGAAACAAAAACAGATGTCGCTGGGAATGCTCAGCGGGTCAGGCAGCATCTATGGAGAAAGGAAAGTGAGTCAACGTTTCAGGTCCACGACCCTTCGTCAGTACTGTAACTCAGAATAAGCTCGTTAATGACAGTCAACACAGATTTGTTATAGGCAAATCGTATCTGACAAATTTAATCGAGTTCTTTGATGATATAACGGGGAGGTCGGATGAAGGTAGTGTTGTTGATGTAGTGTATATAGACTTTCAGAAGGCGTTTGATGAGGTGCCACATATTAGACTAGTTAGCAAAATTGAAGCCCATGGGATATAAGTGTCAGTGGATACGAAAATGGCTGGGAGACAGAAAGCAGAAGGTTGTGGTGAATAGTTGTTTTACAGACCGGAGGGAAGTATACAGTGGTGTGCCCTAGTGGTGGTATTAGGACTACTGCTCTTGGTTATAGAATGCAAAATTTTAAAGTTCACAGATGACACAAAACTCGAGAACGTAGTAAACAGTGAGGAGGATGGTAGCCGGCTGGTGAAATGGGCAGACACATGGCAGATGAAGTTTAAGGGGGTGCAGAGGCAGAGAGACCTGGGGGTTCACATACACAATCAGATAGGTTATAGAGCTGTTAAAAAGCATATGGAATCTTTGGCTTTATAAATAAAAGCCTAGAGTACAAAAGTTCTGCTAAACTTTCATAAGTCACCTTTATGGTTAGGCTGTGACTTATAAAGGTGTGTGTTTGAGTCCGCGCTTAGGTGAGGCTGTGTGTGAGTGTGTGTGTGTATATGTGTGTATGTGTGTGTCTGTGTGTGTGAGGATGTGTGTGTATATGTGTTTGTGTGTGAGAGTGTGTGAGTGTGTGTATGTGTGTGAGGGTGTATCTGTGTGTGTGTGAGTGTGTGTAAGTGTTTGTGTGTGAGACAGAGAGTGTGTGTGAGAGATGGTGTTTAATAATACAGGGATTTAGACAAAGGGAGAAGCCATGGCCAGAGGCTGTAAGAAACTGTAAGAAAAGATCTTCAAAGGAAAGAACAAGCTGTTTTACAGGTTTAAATTAATAATAATCCTTACATTTGGTATAGCCCCATTGAGAAATTGATTAAGGTTAAGGGATCAAGGGGGCCCTAAAGCATATCACAAATGGGGCCCCTTTGAACTACAGACGTAACACATGCAACAATGGAGGGGGTGTGGGTGCTAATAAAAGCGACTTTTCCTGAACTGAGCAGGAAAGTGATTGAAGACAGCACATAAACGGAAACTGAGAATGAAAATTGAATCAGATTGCTAATGGGGAATTAAACTAAACCGAGCGCAGTGAGAGCCCAGAGTCACAGCATAGGAAATTTTAAAGGAATTGATTTACTTTATGTCCCAAGAATGCTGCGCTGGGAACTGGAATGATCACATCATCAAAGCAGGTTTACTGAGGTTTAACTCAGTGTATCCACCCGCTAACTTGTGTTATGTTTTTCTCAAACCATAACCATCACCCCTCTTGCCTCGTCTCCCTCCGCAGAGTTTATAGTAAACGATTAAACAAATATTTGAGGAGTTGAGCACAGACAACGGTAAATTGAGGCACGGCAGTAATGGGGCACGAGCGAGTACAATTTCAGTCCTGTGTCTGAAACCCATCACCGTGATCAGCTGGGTGTCTGATACAGGTTGTGGTGTGTGTGTGTTTGTATGGGTGGGGTGTGGGGTGTACAAGTTGTGATGTGTGTGTGGATGTGTGTGGGTGATGGTGTGGGGGGGGGTACAGGTTTTGGGGTGTTGCCCCCCCCCCAAAACCCACCCCAACTGAGGGACTCAAATCAGTGAGCACTGAAATCACCAGAAGATTTGCCAAAACAAAGACCAGGGAAGGTTATATATAATAAATAATATAATCCTTGCATTTGTCATAGCACCTTATAATAATAATAATAATCCTTGCATTTGATATAGCGCTTTTCACGTAGGGAGGATGTCCCAAAGTGCTTCACAGAACACACTGTAAAGTGAATTGACTGTATATGTGTGGGCGAACGCGGCAGCCAATTGCGCACAGCAATGTCCCACAAACAGTCATGGATTGAAAATGACCAATTTATTATTGTTTTGTTTTTTTGGAGGGATTATTATCTCGTGAAGGGATTTTTACCCTTTGACGGAAAGGTTTGGTGAAATGGCCGTTTTGCAAGAAAAGAGCAGACATGAAATGGTAGATGGAATCCCTCTCCTTGTAAAGGCATTTTTCAAGAATCGTTAGGTCCATGTTTCAGGTCTGCACGATCAAGGGCAAGTTATTTATAGGTTAATTTTCTCCAGCCATTCCCCGTGATCCGCTGAATATTTACTCTGTAGGTACTGTCAGGCAGGAGAAATTTTAATTAATCTCATAAATATTTAATCCTGAAAAGATTATTACATTGTAACAGGATCTATGTCAGCCGCTCTGCTTCTCAAACTCTCCACACACAAACTTTTTGTTTAATCTGTTTCGGTAACTTTTAAAACCCAATGAGTCAGTAATTCGGTGTGACACACATCCACAGGGCACTAATGATCCAGCACTTCATCACGTCGTCAAGACGTCTCAAAGAGCTTCATGGGGTTTTACTGTAAAGTGTAGTGACTGGATATTTCTAGGCCAACGCGGCAGGCAATTTGTTCACAGCAATGTCCCACAAACAGCTGTGAACTGAGTGGAATGTCGGACAGGACACTGGGAGAGAGAAACTCCCTTCTCTTAATAATAATAATAAAGACCTTCATGAGGTTTTAATTAAACATTTATCCTTGCATTTGATATAGCGCCTTATCGTGTTGTCGAGACGCCTCAAAGTGTTTCACAGGAAATACTGTAAAGTATTTTTTATGTAAAGTATACTGAGCTGTCCTTTCTTCCCCACATCCGCGCCACAGCTGGCACTGCCTTCCACCACCTCTGGAACATGGCCAGACTACAGCACTACCTCACCCCTCACGCTGCTGAAACACTTGTCCACGCCTTTATCACCTCAACAACAACAACAACAACAACAACAAGGCTGGACTATGGGAACTCTCTTCTCGCCGGCCTTCCTGGCACCTCCCTCCACAAGCTGCAGGTCATTCAGAACTCTGCAGCTCGTGTACTGTCCCGCACCAGGCTTCAGGACCACATCACTCCCACCCTCGCCCTCACCCTCGCCCTCGCTCGTCTCCACTGGCTCCCCATCCCCCAGAGGATCGAATTCAAGATCTCATCCTCACATACAAGGCCATTCACGGCCTCGCTCCCTCCTACTATCCCCCTACCTTCCTGCCCGTACCCTCCGTTCCTCTGGCTCCGGTCTACTCCACATCCCCCACTCCAACCGCCCTATCATCGGTGGCCGGGCCTTCAACCTCTCAGCCCCGAGGCTCTGGAACTCTATCCCCCAGTGCCTTCGCCGCTTCCTCCCTTTCCTCCTTCAAGGCCGGTCTCAAGACCCTTCTCTTCAGCCGTGCCTTCAGCTCCCCTCTCGACTCTCTACCCGCTCCTCGCTCCCTCGATTCTCTCCCCTCACCTTGACCATTTCCCCCCTGCTCAGGTCCCAACCCAACTGTCCAGCGCCTTAGGACATCCTCCCGATATGAAAGGCACTCTATAAATGCAATCTTGTTATTGTTGTAAAGTGCGTCACAGAATTTGCTCACAGAAATTTTGCACAAGTAGCCATAGACTGAGTGACCGATTTTATTTGGGGGATTTTTGGCCAGGACACCAGGAAAGAGAAATACGCTTCTATGTAATAAATAAAATAATAAATTGGTCACTCAATCCACGACTGTTTGTGGGCCGTTGCTGTGCACAATTGGCTGCCACGTTTCGCCCACAAAATACGCAGTCAATTCACTTTACAGTATATCCTGTGAAGGGCATTGAGACGTCTCAAAGACATGATAGGGAGCTATATCAAATGCAATGATTATTATTATTATTATTATTATTATTATTATTATTAATTTAAGCCAACTGCCTTTCTGCCAGAATGGTTAAGACTCAGAACAACAACAACTTGCATTTGTAGCGTTTTGGTTTGAGCCCTCGATTGGCAGATTGATTTCCTGGTGTAATGATCCCTCCCTCCCCTTTTCTCTTTTAAACAGCGTCACGGGATCTTTAATGTTGAGACCTGGATGTTGATGTCTCATCTGGGGACGAATACCATCAGCTGAGCTCAGACAGGCAGGCAGGTTGTGGCAGCTCGGTACCCAGTAAGAGAGTTGTGCGATGTGAAAGATGTGGGACTGAGTGTAAACTATAACTCTGCGGTGACGGAGCGAGGAGGTGAGCAGGGGGTGTTAATGATGGACTTGGGCTGGCACTGTGTTGCCAAATTAAGTCACCTGCGGACAAGCTGAATATCTGACCTTTACACTTGGCCTGTTTAATCGCTCGGTCTATCTCCGATTGAGGATGTCGGATCACAAATGCATTCATTACTGCTTAATTGTCAGTGAGCTGAAAGGTCGCCTGTAGTTAGAATGGTATTTGTGTCATACCAAGGTTCTCTCTCATTCAGCCAACTGTTCCTGTGTTCCTCCTAATTGTTTAGCTTCACAGCGAGGACCACACAGCAGTGGCAGCCCCACATTCTGATAGGAATTTTCTCCCGTAAAATTGGGTCAATCAATCCACGACACTGAGACACTACTGTGCGCGAATGGCTGTTGCATATCACCCAAAAAATACACAGAAACTCTACAGTATAATCTGTGAAGCGCTTTGAGACATCTCAATGACATGATAAGGCGCTACATCAAATTCAAGGATTGTTATTATTATTTCTTGCTGAACTGTGTTGCCCAACAGGGAGCTCTTGGTACCTGCCATCCAGCTAGTGAGGGCTTAAACAATACAATGCAAAATTACATTTGCAAAGCACCTTTCAACAACAACAACAACTTGGATTTATATAGTGCCCTCCACGCCGGATAGCATCTCAGAGTGCTTCACAGTAACGGATCCCGGGGCCGAGCCAGGGGGAGGGGGAGGGGCCAGGGGGTGGGAGAGGCCGGGGGAGGGGGAGGGGCCGGGGGAGGGGGAGGAAGGTGACCAAGGGTGCGGTCGAAGAGAAAGGTCTTCAGCAGAGACCTGAAAGTAGGAAGAGAGGGTCGAGGCGAAGGGAGTGAGGAACGGAGTTCCAGAGCCTCGGGGCATAGTGGCTGAAGGCCCGGCCGCCGAGGGTGGAGTGGAGGATTTGGGGAGAGGGATTTGGTGTGCGTGAGAATGCGGGCGGCAGAGTTTTAAATGATTTGGATTTTATGAATGGTAGTGGATGACAGACCGACGAGGAGGGCGTTAGAGGAGTCCAGCCGAGAGGTGACAAAGGCATGGACTAAGGTTTCAGCGGCTTTTGGAGAGAGGTATTGGCAGATGTCGGGTGGGGGTGGGGGAGGGAAGGGGTTGGGATCAGGGAGGGTAGAGGGCAGAGAGAATAGAAGGGTGGCCGTAGGAATGGTTGAAGGGGTGTGCCTTGAAGGAAGCAAGGGAGGGAGCGAGGAGAAGGGAATGTGGGATGGAGTTCCAGAGGGTGAGGGTAGAGATGCTGAAGGCCCGACCGCCAATGGTGGGATGGGATGGGCGGGGGACATGGAACAGGCAGACAGGTTGATAAAGGTTAGCAGGTAGGAAAGATAGGAGATGCCAAATAACTAACTAGTGACTGTCCTCTTTGGGGATTGGCAGTGGTGGGTGGGGGAGGGTTTGGGGGGAAGAGTTAGTGTTAGCCTGGCTCATCAGCAGGACTTGGAAGGACTGACCAGTCAATGGGGGCAGAGATTCTTCCCACTCAGCCCCTGTTAACCCGACAAGCCAAAGCCCTAACGAGGAGGGTGGTTCTAGCTGGACAAGTAGCAGGAAAGTTTGCCCGACAGCAACATCAATGGCAAGCTATGTGGTTTTAGCTGATTAGACTCCAGCAGTTATATTGCTGATATACCAAATGCAAGGATTATTATTATTATCTTCCCTGAATCCCCCTCCCTTCCTTTCCATCACAGCATCAGGCTCTTTCTTCATGAATCCCAGCGTCGTTGGGGCCTCAGCCACCCTCCCTACTCATGCTATTCCCAACTGGTAATTCCCCTCAGTGTAAAGAATACTTTCTGAAGGGTATGTGTGCCAAAATTGCCTTTCACACCCACCACCCCTTGCCCTTGCCCTCTTGTCCTGCTATCTCAGTGGATCAGACAGTTTTGTTCTGGGTTCATGTTCTCAGTGCTGTTTGTAATAATAATAATCCTTCCATTTGATACAGCGCCTTATCACATCTTCAAGACGTCTAAAGCGCTTCACAGAATATACTGTAAACTGAATTGACTGCATATTTTGCGGGTGAAACATTGGATAATAATAATAATTTTTGCATTTGTGTAGCATCTCATCATGTCAGAAGGACATCTCAAAGCGGGCAAAACGCACAGCCAATTGCATACAGAAGCGTCCCACAAACAGTCGTGGATTGAATCTTCACACACTCTGAGACTCTCCTCTGAAATGTTTCTTTTCAAGGCTGCGGAGCTCTGTGTCTGTTCCCATTCCTTCCTCATTTCAATCTCTTTATCCCTGGGCTTTGGCTGTTCAGAGGAGACAATGGCAGAGATATGAGATCTGTACCTGTCAATCAGGAGATAAACCTTCCACAATCCCTCCTCTGATTTCCTGCTCTACCTTATTACAAGCTCCTCTCCTTGCCCTCGGCTGCGACACGCTAATTACACGGGTGGCGGCTAATAGGTAATGATCTCCACATAAATCGCTGCTAATAATAATAAAGTTCCTGTGACAGTAGCAATTGGCTTCCGTGGAGATGTAATCAATAAAGCTGATGGTGAGGACTGCAACGTTGAGTGCCAGACCGCCCGCCTGGCGATGGTTCAGCCACTTGCATTTTTCCCACGATTTATAATCCGTGAGTTTGTAGCTGTAAATATTCTACCATTCCCTCCGCGGACACAAACACTTGCTTGAAATGGCCCTGACAGCTCTGAGCCATGGCCTCTTGTCTTGAATTATCGGTGAGCGTTGCTGTAGGTATTAATTCTCAATCCCATTTAGCATTTTATACACCTCCGTAAAGCTTCCTCTGAGACATCTCTTTTTAAGACTGAAGAGCTCAAGCTTGTCTAATCGCTGCTCAGTGCTCATTCCTCTAACACTGGGATCAGCCTTGCTGCTCTCCAGTCTCTGGAGCTTGGGCAGTGGCCAGAAGTGTATACAACCAGTCAGGGCCACTCCTGGACAAAGTCTCTGGGATGCTGCTCGGTATGAAGGGCGCATTGTTAAATGCAAATTGTTGTTGTTCATAAATGGTCAGATGGTCCCCTCAACTATCCTTTCTACTCCATATTTCTGCCTTTCCCCCACCTCGGCCATCAACCATGAAGTGAATGACAGGATTAAGATTATTTGTGATTATAATTGATTGAGATTACACCACATTAATTCACTTAATCCCATCTCACTCTAACCTTCTCCCCAGCACCACACTGGCCAGGCTCCCAGCAGTTTACCCCAAGCACAGTGACGGGTTTTGGCAAGTGTCAGACACCTGGCTGACCAAAAAACAAGCAATTAAATAAAAACATTTCAGTGGCGTCAGCCTGGACTGTGAAACCTTCAGCAGCTAGAAATGATCAGTAAAGTTTCTTTAAACCATTGATTGCAGAGTGTCCCGAACAGTGTTGAATGTTGAATGTTGGACGTTGGTATCTGCAGTGGTTGGGGTGTGAGATGTTTGAGTTTCATTAAATATTGACAGAGTCTTACGCCCAATGCTTACATTATTCAGAGTCCCGGACGAAGGGAAGCAAAGTGCATTTTAATTAAATGTCCTTTGTAATTAATTGAGGATAATTCAGAGGGTTTTGCTATCATTTATTTATAACGAATGTCCTTTTGTGCCCCTGGGTTTGACTCTTGGAGGATTTCACGCTGGGGCTTTTAGTCTGTCTCTATGTTTGTCTCTCACCAGATGGGTGGATGAGACACATCAGGGGATGAAAAAAAAATAACAATTTGAATTAACAATCTGCTTGACTGTCTTCCCATCACAGCCACCTGACATTTCTTCAGTAAGAATAATAAATAATACTAATAATACTTGCATTTGATATAGCGTCTTATCACATCTTTGAGACGTCTCAAAGCGCTTCACAGAATATACTGTAAAGTCAATTGACTGTATTTTGTGGGTGAAACAAAGCAGCCAATTGCACACAGCAGAGTCCCACAAACAGTCGTGGATTGAGAGACCAAATTATTATTTATGAGTCAGAAGGTTGTGGGTTCAAGCCCCAAAGTCAGGATTTGGAATCACATAGTCTAATCTGATGCTCCATTGCACACGGATTGTGCCATCCCTGACCACTCCCTCCGCCTTTCCCTACCTGCCCCACACGGCCGGCCTCAGGGCCTTCTCCAGGCATGTCTGCCCCCCCCAATCCCTCAATCCCACCCCACCACACTGTGAGAAGTGATTACATCAAAAACACAGCAGTAAGCAAAACAATAGGAGTTTGAGTTCTAACAGCAATCGGAAGTGGGGTGGAATCACTGGGCTTTAGCCTCGAGCTATCATAGGGAGACAAGGGCAAGACATCCACAGCCCATCAAGTCTATTTCACCAGTTTATTAATTCTTGGATCCATCACCCTGTGATGTGCTTTCGTTGCGTTGCTGCAAATCTTGACACAGACCGTTTGTTAACAAAGCAGAGGCCGGGTGGTGATGGAGTGGATCATCACTCCACTTCACAGGGAATCGGCTGCCGGTCTTTAGCAATAGATCGGAAAAATGCAACGTTTTGTAATGGGTTCGATAACACTTTGGATAATTATCAAACCTGTGTGAGACAGCGTACCCTTTGCCTACGTGTCGGGCGACTGTTGTGGCATTTAAAGGTGAAGACGAGGGTCTTGAGCTCGATCGGCTGGGGGGGTACAGGGAGCCAGTGAAACCAGGTGAAAGGGGAGTGGGGAGAGTGGGGGGTGGGCACGTGATCGGCTCACGTTGATGGGTGAGGGAGAGGACATGAGCCACAGAGTTCTGGATGGTCTGCAGCTTGTGGACGGAAGGAGCTGAGAGTCTGTCAAGTAGAGTGAGCGTTAGCGTAGATAATCAATAAAACAAAGTGAGGCAGCTTTATTCCATTATCGAGAGTTTAGCGGCAGCGTGTTATTGATTGTGAGGTTGGTCTAATCAATCACTAGACTCCTCTCTTTCTTCTCAAACTATTTCTCTTTTATTTGGGTGTTGCTGAGCTAGGGGTTGTAAATCCCTCTTTCTCCCAATTTGCTTCCCACCAAATCTGCCTGGGATGTGACTCTGGCTTCAACCCAGGTTGTCTCAGTGCCCGGATCAGACGGGAGAGGGTCTCCACAGTAACAGCAGAGGGTCATGTGGTGGTGGCCGTTTAATCTCCTGCCAGGATTCCTATCATATCCGCCTGCTTTACGCACTGCAAATTTATAATAGTAATAATGATAATAATCCTCAAATTTGATGCAGCGTCTTACCACATCAGAAGGGTATCTCAAAGTGCTTTGCAGGATTTACTGTGAAATGGATTGACTGTGTATCTTGTAGGTGAATTTGCACTCAGCGATGTCCTACAAGTAACCATGAAGCGAGTGACCGATTTCATCTGGGGGGGATTGTTAGCCCATCATGTCTGTGCTGGTGCTCACTCCTCCACTGAAGCTCTCTATTCTAACCCCATTCCCTGCTCTTTTCCCTGATACTCTGAAATATAATTTTTCTTGGAAAAAAGAAGGCTGGGTTTGAAGTGCTGGGAGCACTCTTGAGTAGTGAAAATGCAATAATCCAAAGTCTTTCAGCAATCCTCTGAGATTTAGTATTAAAACTGCAGGAGTTAGCTCATCATCCGATCAATATTATCACATTTAACATGCTGAAATTCTGATGGTGTTTCCAGCTTACAACATACCGTACTTTTTATCTCACTGATTGTTCACCTCACTGATCCTAAATTATTCTGTTTAAGAATTCAGTCAGATGACCAGGGGGCTTGTGGGGTGGGGGCTGGGATTCTGTGAGCTCGCAGGCCAGGCTAATGCCCCAGGACAATCCTGAACGTACTTTCAGCAGAAGCGCCCCCTGTTATCGGAAGATTAAAGTTCAGTAGAGAACCTGAACGTGAATGTTATAATAATAATCCTTGCATTTGATACAGTATCTTATCACGTCTTCGAGATGTCTCAATGCGCTTCACAGAATATACTATTTTGTATTGTATTGTATTTTGTGGGTGAAACGTGGCAGCCAATTGCACACAGCGGCGTCCCACAAAGATTCATAGAGCGAGTGATAACATTTTTTTGAAGGGATTATTACCCCCGGAAAGCAATCCGCCAATTGACTAACAACTGGGTTCCTACTTACTGCTGGGTAAACAGAGAGTGTGAAGTGTGTGGAGTAAGGAAACTTGCCCAATATTTCGCCCTGCCGGGAATCGATCCCAGGTCTCTCGCTTGCGAGACGAGTGCTCTAATCACTGAGCTACAGGACTCCACAAGCCTAGGTTTTGTTTGGGATCCCCGAGGCGTGAGCTCCGCCATTGACTGGAGAGGCTCCTGAAGCTGATGGTGCAATAACCAGAGACTCCCCCACCACCCGACTCCTGCTCGCTTCTCCCTTCAGGACCCTCGGCCTATACCAGGGACGAGAGGTTATGACCTTAACATTAGAGTGAAATGGGTGAGTATGGAGACTAGAAGGGTGGTCGCTCAAAGCGGGGCTGGGATTGCAGGCTGCACAGCCCAGAGAGTCAGAGTGGAGAGATGGGACACGGGATCTTAGACAGCGATAGCTGCTCGGGGAGTAAACGGTACCGAGGGATGTGGCGGGTGGAGGGATCGGGGAGTGGGACGTGTGTGTTGGAGAAGGCTCGATGGGCTGAATGGCCTCCTCCTGCTCATGTGAATGGTGCTGTGAAATGTAATGACTGTGAACTCAAGCTGAGAGATGCTACCTTCACACAGTGTGTGCCAGGGTCTCATTACGGTGGTGTGCTGTGTGAGGGTCTGGCAGCGACTAACAGAGACCGGAAAAGTCTGCAATGGGATGCTGCCCCTTTAAGACCTCTGTGGCCTTTACGTTGGGAAGGTGGCGGTGGGGGGGAAACTGCTTCGGCGGTGGGGTTTTGTACCTCTGATCCCCGACCTCTGAACTCCACTGTATGAAAAACCTCAAGTGGAGGTACGAGCGAGAATGAGAGAGAGAGAGACAGACACCGGGGGACAGATACTGAGAGTGAGAGACCCACATCTGGGTTAGTCCTGGCAGAATATATAGTTTGCTTGGACGTGCTGCCCACAATGAAGTCTGTGATGCAGGGCGAATAGTATGCAAATCCCATTTAACTGCTCCCCATCCCTGTACATTATGACTGATTCAGGACTGACCCACCTCGCAGACTGAGACTAGGGTGGGTGGGTGGTCCATGACTGTTTGTGGGACGCTGCTGTGTGCAATTGGCTGCTGCATTTTGCCCACAAAATATACAGTCATTTCACTTTACAGTATATCCTGCGAAGGGTACTGAGACGTCTCGAAGATGTGATAAGGCGCTTTACCAAGTGTAAGCATTATCATTAATTTAAGCCAGCTGCCATTCTGCCAGAATGGTTAAGACTCAGAACCATAACAACTTGCATTTGTAGCATATTGCTTAGAGCCCTCGATTCCTGGGCAGGGCAAAAAATTAGGTAAGTTTCCTTGCTCCACACGCCTCTGTGGGACACTGCTGTGCGCAATTGGCTGCCACATTTCACACACAAAATATACAGTGAACGCACTTTATAGTGTATCCTGTGAAGTGCTTTGAGACGTCTCGAATAAGCAAGGATTATTATTATTACACAGAAGAGTCACACAAAGCCTCTCCCCACCATGTTCAATTCCGTACTGGTACATGTGTTCCTCCTGCCTCATCCCACCACCCTTCCCCCCACCCACACACGAGGAGTGCTAACCATTTAAACAGACAGAACCTTTATTGAGAAACACAGGAAGCAGGCAGCACACCTTCAGACTCCAAGAATGCTATAGGAAATGGAACATCACAAACTCTTAAAAAAAATGAAAATAAAAAACATCTTGTGATGTGGCATCTATGAACTGTCACCGCCCTCCCCTCCCCCACCGCCCCATGCTCCCACTCCTCTCTCTCGGCCACACCCGCCTTGAGTGGGGCATCACGTCAAGTCCAGCGTGACTGCGAGAACCATCGCCATGGTGACTGTCACACTGCCGGGGGGCCGACTCCCACCTGCAAACGGGAACAGCGTTAGACTCCGCTTGACACACAGACAGGAACAGCCTGACACACACACAGCAATGTCCCCACACACAGCAATGTCCCCACACACACAGCAATGTCCCACACACACAGCCTGACACACACACAGCATTGTCCCACACACACAGCAATGTCCCCACACACAGCAATGTCCCCACACACACAGCAATGTCCCACACACACAGCCTGACACACACACAGCAATGTCCCACACACACAGCAATGTCCCACACACACAGCAATGTCCCACACACACAGCAATGTCCCACACACACAGCAATGTCCCACACACACAGCAATGTCCCACACACACAGCAATGTCCCACACACACAGCAATGTCCCACACACACAGCAATGTCCCCACACACACAGCCTGACACACACACAGCAATGTCCCCCACACACAGCCTGACACACACACAGCAATGTCCCCACACACACAGTTTGACACACACACAGCAATGTCCCCACACACACAGTTTGACACACACACACAGCAATGTCCCCACACACACAGTTTGACACACACACATCTCCATGCACACAGCCTGACACACACACACACACACACGTCTGACACACAGGGCAGGGCTCAGAGTGTAAACTCACTGCCGGACTCGGTAGTTGAAGTAAAGAAAATCAATGTGTTTAAGAGGAAACTTGATGCTATACGAGCGAGAAGGGAGTAGAGAAGGATAGGAGAGGTGGCGGCTTCTGTAAAGAATGGATCCTGGCATGGACGAGTTGTTTGGATGGTCCATGTTGTATCATTCTATGTCTCTGTAACTCAATTTCTGTGCAACCCAATCTCTCTTTAACTCTACGTATCTCTCTGTATCTCAATAATAACAATGATAATAAATAATAATGTAACTCTGTGTATCTCTCTTTTACGCTATGTATCTCTATGCTGACCTGTCCCACAAACATAACATTTAAGCTAGAGATGGAGAAATCAGCAGCAGGAGGCTGTTGGTACCATTGAGTCAGGGTTGTTTAGACACAGGTTAAAGCAGGAGGAGGTGAAATCCATTGTAGAATTAGCTCCAAATCTTTATCATTCACTGGTTGGAAATTGGTGCTGAAACCCAACTTTGGATTGCCAACATTAGTGGCCCTCCAACCACTCCTGCTGGTGAGCTTGTGAATAAGGATGAAGATGGGTCTCAACCATGGTGGCTCTGAGCTTCCCACCCTGTAGCAATGGTGGCTGGGGTCGGCCTGAGTTGGGAGGAGGATGAAGGTAGAACGGCACAGGTTAAGGACAGTATTGTTAAGGACAGTATCTAACGGACTCCAGACTCACCACTTTTCTGATTTCTGCCTTGAGGAACGTTTGGATTTTCTGTAAGATGAAAAATGACAAAAATGTACATGATGGAGGCCGGAACGCAGTGATGACAGGCGAGAATCTTTAACAAGCAAACGTGTGTTCTGGGCCACCGTCAAACTCGAGGCTGGTTCCTCACCTCCATGTTAGAACCTTGGACGAGGAGGTCATGGACTTCTTTTCATCCAAAATATCAACATCCGCCAGGCAGCCTCATCCTCCTGCCTCTTGTCACCCACCACCACTCCCTCTCCATCCCCCTTACCCTCCCCATCATCAGCTCCTACCACATCCTACATTCCTTCCTCCCTCTCACCCACGATCATCTGTATGAAACCCACCACCTGCTGCCTCGACCCTCTCCCCACCAACTTGCTAGTCACCCAGTTCCCCCTCCTCTGCCCACTACTGGCTGATGTCATCAACCAGTCCCTCTCCTCTGGTTCAGTCCCTGCCCCCCTCAAAACTGCTGTCATCACCCCCCTCCTCAAAAAGCCTTCCCTATATCCCTCAAACCCCAGCCATTACCACCCCATTTCTAACCTGCCCTTCCTCACCAAAGTCCTAGAACGCGTTGTTGCCAATCAACTCCGCGCACACCTCTCCTCCCACTTCCTCTTCGAACCCCTCCAGTCCAGTTTCCACCCACAGTACAGAGACTGCGCTTGTGAAAGTCACAAATGACATCCTCTCTATCTGTGACCAGGGCTCTCTCTGCCTCCTTGTCCTCCTGGACCTCTCCTCCGATTTCGACACAGTTGAGGGGGAGACAGGAGCTATTCCAAAGGAATGGATTCCACCTAAACAGGGCTGGGACAAATGTCCTGGCAACATGAATAAATAGGCAGGTAGACAGGGCTTTAAACTACTAAGGGGGTGGGGGGGAGTGTGGTAAATTCAATCACATGTAATCCGTTACAATTAAAATTAGGACTGATGAAAGTGGGAGAGCAGTTTAACCAGGGAGATGAGCAAAGGGTGTCAAGTGGGGAAAGGAAGCCCAGGGATAGGGTACTGGTGAATAGGACTAATAGCCTGAAGTCAGAATTAAAGGTGCTATATCTGAATGCGCGAAGCATTCGAAACAAGATTGATGAGTTAAATGCACGAATAGAAACAAACGGGTATGATCCAGTAGCCATCACCAAGACACGGTTCCAGGGAGATCAAGGGTGGGAGCTAAATATTCCAGGGTATGTGGTATATAGGAAAGATAGGCAATGTGGTAAACAGTTGGGAGGGTGGACCTGCTAATAAAGGATGGGATAAAAACAGTCGAGAGGAAAGATTTTAAATCAGAAAAGCAGGAAGTGGAGTCAGTATGGGTAGAGGTACGTAACAACAAGGGACAGAAAACTCTAGTGGGAGTAGTTTATAGACCCCCGAACAACAGTCACCGTATCTCTCAAGGTATAAATCAGGAAATTAGCGGAGCATGTAGTAAAGGAAAAACATTAACTGTGGGCGATTTTAATCTGCGCATAGATTGGGCCAACCAAATTGGGAAAAATGTGATAGAGGAAGAGTTTATAGAATGTGTTAGGGATAATTACCTGGATCAGTATGCCGAGGAGCCAACCAGGGAACAGGCCATATTAGACCTTGTTTTGTGCAATGAAGCAGGTGATCAGCAAACTGGAACTTAGGGCTCCTCGAGGGCAAAGTGATCATAATACAATGGAATTTAGCATTAAGTTAGAGAGAGAAGCAGTTAAGTCCGAAGCAAAGGTTTTAAATTTAAGTAGAGCCAACTTTGCTGCTATGAGAGAGGATTTAGCCAAAATAAACTGGGAAATTAGACTTAAGGATTTGACAGTAGACCAGCAATGGCAGAATTTTAAGGAGATAGTGCAAAATTCCCAGCGAACACATATTCCTTTGAGGAATAAGAATGCTACGGGAAAGGTGGCCCAACCGTGGCTAACTAGAGCAGTTAGGGACAGTATAAAGTTAAAGGAAGAATCCTATAAAACAGCTAAGATGAGCAGTAAACCCGAGGATTGGGAGAACTTTAGGGATCAACAAAGGAGAACCAAAAAAGTGATTAAGAGGGAGAAAATGGAATAAATGTGGGTCTGCTACAGGCAGAGATGGGGGGAATTATAGTAGGGGGACAAAGACATGGCAGAGTCATTAAACAAGTCTTTGCAATTGTCTTCACCTTAGAAGACACTGAAAACCAACCAAGAATAGAGGGGAACCAAGAAGAAAATGTTAGCGAGCAACTTGGGGGAATTATTATTAGTAAAGAAATGGTTTTAGGTAAATTATCAGGTCTTAAAACTGATAAATCTCCTGGACCTGATGGCCTAAATCCTAGAGTTTTAAAAGAGGTGGCTACTGAGATAGTGGATGGTTTGTTTTTGATCTTCCAAAATTCTCTGGATTCTGGAACGGTTCCCATTGATTGGAAGATTGCAAAAGTAACACCACTATTTAAGAAGGGTGGGAGAGAAAAGATGGGGAACTCTTGACCAGTTAGTCTGACATCAGTGGGAGGGAAAATTCTTGAGTCCTTATTTAAAGATGTCGTTATGGGATTCCTGGAAGACCATAACAAGATTAGGCAGAGTCAACATGGCTTTACAACAGGGAAGTCATGCTTAACTAATATGTTAGAGTTTTTTGAAGATGTATCTGCAGGTTAGAGAGGGGGGAACCAGTAGATGTAGTATATTTAGATTTTAAAAAGGCATTTGACAAAGTTCCACACAAAAGGCTATTGCACACGGTTAAGGCCCACGGGTTTAATGGGAACATATTAACATGGATTGAAGAGTGGCTAACGGGTAGAAAACAGAGAGTAGGGATAAACGGGTCATTCTCGAATTGGCAGGAGGTGACTAGTGGAGTGCCACAAGGATCAGTGCTGGGACTCAGCTATTTACAATTTACATCAATGATCCAGACGCGGACATTGAATGTAACTTATCTAAATTCTCGGATGACACTAAACTCGGTGGGAGAGTGAGCTCTGAGGATGATGCAAAAAGATTGCAACGGGATATAGATAGGCTTGGGGGGTGGGTGAGTAGGTGGCAGATGGAATTTAATGTGGGGAAGTGTGAAGTTATTCACCTAGAGTACAAGGTTTAGAGTACAAGAGTAGGGAAGTCTCGCTGCAACTGTACAGGGCCTTGGTGAGCCCGCACCGAGAGTATTGTGTGCAGTTTTGGTTTCCTTATTTATAAAAGGACATACTTGCCCTCGAGGGGGTGCAGCGTAGATTCACTCGGTTAGTGCCTGGGATGAGGGGACTGACCTATGAGGATAGGCTGAATAAACTGGGGCTGTATTCTCTATAGTACAGAAGAATTAGGGGGATCTTATTGAAACTTATAAGATTCTTAAAGGGCTGATAAAGTAGACACAGAGGGTCTGTTTCCCCGGGAGGAGAATCTATAACCAGGGGTCACAGTCTGAAAATTAAGGGTCAGCCTTTTAGAACAGAGTTGAGGAAACATTTCTTCACTCAGAGGGTAGTGAATTTATGGGATTCACTCCCCCAGAAGGCTGTAGATGTCAATCCTTGAACATCTTCAAGGCTGAGACTGATAGATTTTTAAAAAATAGAGGGATTGGGGGATATGGGGACAGGGCAGGTAATTAGAGTTAGGTCTGAAGATCAGCCATGATCTTATCAAATAGTGGGGCACAGGCTCGAGGGGCCGAATGGCCTACTCCTGCTCCTAATTCTTATGTTCTTATGATCACGCCATCCTCCTCCACCGTCTTTCCTCCGTCATCCACCTCAGTGGGACCGCACTCGCCTGGTTCGAGTTCTACCTCATAAACCGCCAGCAGTACATCTGCACAAATGGCTTCTCCTCCCGCTCTCACCCGGTTACCTGCGGGTACCCCAAGGATCCATTCTTGGCTCCTCCTCTTTCTGATCTACATGCTCCCTCTTGGGGATGTCATCCGCAGACATGGGGTACACTTCCACATGTACGCGGACGACACCCAACTCTATTTTTCCACCTCTCTGCGACCCCCAGTCCCCTGATGTTCTGTCAGCTGCCTGTCAGATCTCAGGGGCTGGATGAGTGCAAATTTCCTTCAGCTGAACGTTGACAAGACGGAAGCCATACTCTTTGGCTCTCATCAACGTCTAAAATCTCATGGCTCTCACCTCCTCCACCTACCCGACCTCCCCCTAAAACTCTCCGAACCGTTACGCAACCTCGGCCTCAGGTTCGACCCCCAATTATTCTTCCTTTCCCCACATCCGGTCCCACACCAGCACCGCCTTCTTCCACCACCGACGCATCGCCTGTCTCTGCCAACACCTCTCCCCAAAAGCCGCTGAAACTCTGGTCCCTGCCTTTGTCACCTCTCGGCTGGACTACTCTAACGCCCTCCTCGGTGGTCTCCCATCCACTACCATCCATAAAATCCAGGTCATTCAAAACTCTGCCGCCCGCATTCTCACCCGCACCAAACCCCTCTCCCCGATCCCCCCAGTCCTGGCCCTTCCCCCCAACCCCAAACCCCTCTCCCCGATCCTCCCAGTCCTGTCCCAGAGAGGATCGACTTCAAGACACCCCGAGGCTCCGGAACTGCTTTCCTCACTCCCTTCACCTCACCCCCTCTCTTCCCACTTTCAGGTCTCGGCTGAAGACCTTTCTTTTTGACCGCACCTATGGTCACCTTCCTCCCACTCCCCCTGGCTCCTCCCCTTCCCCCTCCCCGCCCCCAGCCCCTCCCCCCAGCCCCTCCCCCTCTGCCCGGCCCCAGGATCCGTTACGTCAAGTGCTCTGAGACTCTGTCCGGCGTGGAGGGCGCTATATAAATCCAAGTTGTTGCTGTTGTTGGATGTGCCAATGAGGTCTGCCTCATCCTCCCTTCATCAGTGTATAATTCTAATACAATTTACATTTATACATTGCCTTTCATGTCGGGAGGATGGCCCAAGGTGCTGAACAATAGGGGCTGGGCACCAGAGATGAGGGTGAGAGCTGATCTGAGTGTGTGTGATTTGGGCACAAAATGTTCAAAAGTGCAGTCAAAGGGTTTGTGCCTTGAAAGAGGGAAAGGGTGGAGGGGGGGAGGGACGGAGACGGATGGGAACAGAGTCCCAGCGAATGCACAACAAGCCGCTGAAATGCCATCTCTCGATGGGTAGTGTGGATTGAGTGAGCGACATGGAGTCCAGACAGTGTCAACCTAGCGAAGGAAACGGCAGGCGTGGTCAGGGTGAAGGAGGATGCAGAGGTGGAAATGTGTGCAATGAAAACAATACGATCCGTACATTTGCCCTCATCGCTTCACATCCAGAGCTTCACAGACTCACAGCAGTGAAGGGCAGCGACTGTGTGCTTTGCAAACAATCATAGAAAGAACCTTGTAATAGAATAATTGTGATGTGCGATGTGTTAATTAACACCAACGGTGCTAATTAGCCAGTGACCAGTTGATGCGCTAATTATGGTCTTTTTACGCAGAGGGTGGCTTCCCCTCCTGCCTGCCCGCCTGCTCCACAACAATAACTTGCCTTCACACAGCAGGGTAGCATCCCATGGCACTTAAAGTGCTCACTGCCCCAGCGCTCATGGCTGCTCAGGGAGAGGGAGAATCCGGCTGCACTTACCGAAGATGATAAGCCTGGTGTGGGTGTCGGTGGAGCCCAGGGGGTTCTGTGTGGTGCAGCGGTACATGGAACCATTCAGCTCGGCCGGTACCCGCTCCAGGGTCAGTAACTTGCCGTCGTGGTCCTGTCTCCCGTCCAGCAGGCGGCCCCCGACTCTGGTCCAGGTGAAGAGCGGCTCAGGGAACACCTCGTTCTTTGCTCAGACAATGGCACAGAAAAACAGTGAGTGAATGAATGGACGGTAAACAATCCCTCATCTCCTCAGAACTCGCCTCCGCCCACACACCCCCACCCACACACACACACACTGGTATTCTGTGTAAGAATCTCTGCCGTGGAAACCTGCCGTCCTTCAGACCAGATACTGAGCCGGGCTCCTGTCTGTGTTTGCAGCTCATCAACCCACAGTGATGTCCTGCACACAGCCATAATGTGAGTGAGTGATTATACCTGGCGAATTGTTGGCCAGGACACTGGGAGAGAGAGAGAAACAACAACAACAACAAAATTCCATTTATAGAGCGCCTTTCATGTCGGGAGGACGTCCCAAGGTGCTGTACAGTTGGGTCGGGACCCGAGCATTGGGTCAGGGTGAGGGGAGGGAAGGGAGGGAGCGAGGAGGGGGGAAATGGTCAGGGTGAGGGGAGGGAAGGGAGGGAGCGAGGATAGGGTAGAGAGTCGAGAGGGGAGCTGAAGGCTCGGTCAAAGAGAAAGGTCTTGAGACCGGCCTTGAAGGAGGAAAGGGAGGAAGCGGCGAAGGCACTGGGGATAGAGTTCCAGAGCCTCGGAGCTGAGAGGCTGAAGGCCCGGCCACCGATGGTCGGGCGGTTGGAGCGGGGGATGTGGAGCAGACCGGAGCCAGAGGAACGGAGGGTACCGGCAGGTAAGTAGGGGGATAGTAGGTCAGAGACGTAGGAGGGAGCGAGGCCGTGAGTGGCCTTGTAGGTGAGGATGAGGATCTTGAATTTGAAAGAGAAGAGAAAGAGAATGACTGCCTTTCCGATAAAGTTCTTAAATGTCTTTAATGGACACCACTGATGTCCAACTGAACGGGCATGTGGCAGCTTGACTGTGGCAGTCCAGTCTGTCACTACATTTTACAAATATGTCCTGCGAAGAGCTTTGAGGTGTCCTCCTTGTGTGAAAGGCACAATTTTGCAACGATTATTTTAATTAATATTATTATTTCTTAATATTATTATTTATTGTGGAGGCTTGAAGCCACAACGTTTGAACCCAGAACCGATAGTACGGGCACGTTGGCTGCTTGGTACTGGGTCAGGTTACTGGTTTGGGAGATGTTTGAATAGATAATAATAATATTATTCCTTGTATTTGATACAGCACCTTATCATGTCTTCAAGACGCCTCAACTCGCTTCACAGACTTTTCCGTAAAATGAATTGACTGTAGATTTTGTTGGCGAAACACGGCAGCCAATCGGGCACAGCAGCATCCCACACACAGCCGTGGATTGATTGACCACATTATTATTATTATTTGGATGGATGGAGGCCACCCTGTGTGAGGGGTGCTATGTAAAGGCAAGTTGGAGTGTGTGAAGCTGAGCTGTGTACCTCCTACACCCCAATCCTCGCATGAGCTGTTTCATTTACAGCAGTGATACGAACCAATTGGAAAGAAGAAGGAAATCATTAATTGGGTTCAGGAACCTGCTCGCTGGGACAATATTTTCCCGGCAGCTGCTTTGTGATTTAATTTAAAATCTGCAACAAGACAAGCCTGGCTGCAGGGTGGAGGGGGGGGGTGGAGGTGGAGGGGTGAGGATGAGTGGGGTAGCGGAGGGAAGTGGGGGAGCGCAGTAAAAATATTTGACAAATATATTTAATCACTTTTTTTTTGTAGCTCGGATGGTTGACACTCTCAGGGGAGAGCTTTCCCTGGAACATTCTACCTGAATAATAGTCTGCCCGATTGTGCCTAATTACCGTGTTGGGTGTCAGTGAGGTAAGCGGTGACAATAACCAGATTTCCATATTGTCATTACGGAACACAGGTTGGCATTGTGTGAAAATCTCTCAGTCAGGCAGCTTTTATTTTCCCCACCGCGAGGTTCACTCACTGTGTCAGACGGATGACTGATCTCTAAACTCATGCCATTTGTTAAATAGCAAGATAACTAATTAGCTGGCTTGCTGATTGCTTATCGCTGTTTTTTTGTTGCCAGCCCATTACTTTCACTTTTAAAGTTACGCAGTGGAGAGTAAAATCGCACCGCGATTCTCACTCGCTTTATTTTCCATCCTTCGGATGAGAGGTCCCATCTGCCCGTTCAGGTGGATGTTGAAGATCCCACGGCTCTATTCGAAAAGACAAGGGAGTTTCTCTCTCCCGGTGTCCTGGTCGACAATCCCCCCAAATAAAATTGGTCACTCACCCCATCACTGTTTGTGGGAAACTGCTGTGTGCAATTGGCTGCCGCGTTTCACTCTGAAACTACACTACACTTTACAGTGTATCCCGTGAAGCGCTATGAGACGTCTCAATAACATGATAAGGCACCATATCAAATGCAAGGATTATTATTATTATTAAAAGGAATATATCTCTTGATTATCAGGCAGGACACCGCAAGATAAACTTTCTTCTCTTTTTGAACAGTGCTATGGGGCCTTCAAATCCACCGGAACAGTCACAGACAGTTCAACATTTCAACTGAAGGATGGCACCTCTGACAATGCAGATTGTCCCCAGAACTGCCCTGGAAAGTTGGGCTAGACTGTGAGCTCAAAGTCTCCGATGTCGGGCCCCCCCAACCTTCTGAACCAGACTGTTAATTCAACACCCCGTGTGCCCACACACGAGGCTCGCAGAGTGAGAGGAAGAGAGCGTGACAGAGAGAGAGAGAGAGAGAGAAACAGAAAGAGAGATTGACAGAGGAAAAGCAATAGACTAAACACAGAGAGTGATGGGGAATGAAAGAGCAACAGAGAGAGAGAGAGAGTAACAGTGATCAGTCACACGCCGAAAACCATCACCGTGCACAAGAGTATCCAAACCAGACTGAGAGTTCCATGTATGTATGCCATCTACACATGGAACTTCCTGAGATATTTATTGGAATGGAATGCCATTCTTTATCCAGAGGGATCCATCCTGCTTCCCTAATTTCAGAGAGCATTAAGCACAGGTTGGCAAGAGCAAAGGCTTGGAGATTCCATTGTGTGTCTGGCAAGCTTTCCCGCTGCTTGTCCAGCTAGACACGTTAGGGCTTTGGCTTGCTGGGTTAGCGGGAGCTGAGTGGGAAGAATCTCTGCCTGCAGTGACTGGTCTGCCCTTCCCAGTCCTGCCGATGAGCCAGGCTGTACTGTGCCCTGAAATACTGCGGACTTGCCTGGCTCAGAAACCAGACTCAAACTCACCACAGAGGGTGGACTTGACTCCGACATCCCATTGCCATATTGTTAAGCATGTCACCTTGAACCCAGTTCCTGACCCTCTCCTCTCCACCCCCCCACCCCCCCAGGAGAATGGTCAGTAATGCTGGGGAAGTGCTGCATTGTTCAAGTGGACATTAAAGATCTCCTATTGGAAAAGAAAAGGGAGTCTGGCTGACAGTCCCTGTGTCGTGGCTGACATTTCTGCAGATACATTACCCATTCACCTCATGGCTGTAGTGGGACAATGCTTTGTGCAAATTGGCTGCCACATTCACACACAAAATACACAATCAGTGCACTTGACAGTAATTGCTTCTGATTCATTTTGACTTGCTAGACACTATATCACATTGTCGTATTATTGTTATTCACAGGATGAACTCAGGATTGTCATTGGAAGTGTTAAGAGGGTGAACGCAAGAAGTTGTTTCAAGCAGAGGGTTATCAAAACACAGAAGGTTTGGTGACAAGTAGCTTTTGAGGCTGAGAGCAGAAAGAATGTTGTTTCAAAGGGAATTGGATAAATATTTGAATGGGAAGAACATAAAAGTACACAGGAAAAAATGGGGTGAGAGTTAAGAGCTCCAGTGGAGGAGTGAATCCTCACATAGACATCATGGGCCAAATGGCCTCCTACGCAAAGGGGGGGGAAAAAGATCAATTTCGGAACAGATCCCAGCAGCAACTGGATGCTGTGATGGGGAGTGTGGTGGGGGGGTGGGGTGGGGGTGGAGGGACGGCTGAGCGGGTTTTGCAGGGATGAGATCAGAGGAGCCAAAGCGCCTTCTTCACCCAGGCCAATCTTGTGAGCGTGTAAGTTTGTGTGTCGAGCTTACAGTTTGTGCATCAACCAACCTTACAGAGAGACAGAAGGTTGTGGGTTCAAGCCCCCACGTCGTGACTTGGAATCACATAGTCTAAGCTGACGCTCTAATGCGGTGCTGGGGGTGTGTTACATTATTGGAGGAGCCATCCTTCTGATGAAACTTTAAACTGAGGGCCTATCTGCCTGCTCATGTGGAAGTTATCATGGAAACATCCCATGGCGCTTTTCGAAAGAGAAGGGAGTTTCCCTCTGCCGGAGTCCTGGCCAACAGTCCCGCACCAAATAAAATTTGGTCACTCACTCCACGGCTGTTTGTGGGATACTGCTGTGCGTTTGGCCCACAAAATACACAGTCACTCCACTTTACAGTGCATCCTGTGAAGCGCTTTGGGACGGCTCGGTGACTTGATAAGTCGCTTTATCAAATGCAAGCATTATTATTATTATTAATAATAATTCTTACCTGAAATCCTTGGACGATGATTCTAACAGTGTCGCCAACGTGAACTCTTGTTGGTGACATGTCTATTCGTGGTCCTTTAGGAGCCGCTGTGTAGAGAATGAGCAGCGATGAGAATCATCCCTTCTGCCCCCACCCCACTCCCCCTTGTTACCCCTCGTCTCAGCCCACAGCACAGGCATAACTGCATTCGCAGCGCATGCCACCTACCCTGAAATTGAGGATCATGCCAGACACTATCAAAGACGAATGGTTCAATGTGCCTTTTTTAAAATTAATTTCAGGAGAAAATTTTTTTTTTTAACCAATTGAGATTCATAAAGAAAAAGTGTTTGTTAATTGTTATTGTTATATGGTATTATTATTAATAATGTTTATTAATAATGATAATGTTAGAGGAGAGCGATGAGAGCTGCTTTCCAGTTTTAAAGGCAGAGCAGGAAGCAATTAGGCAGATAAGAACGTAAGAAATACTGGACGAAAAAATACCAAGGCCCATCTAGTTCGCCTTCCACCTCCTGGCGATCGCATGACCATATATCCCAAACTACCTATCTCCTATATCCCCTAATGTTATTTCCTAAAAGAAAAGGAATAAAAGAACACTGATCCCTAGTGTTGGAGTTAGAGCGATGAGGCTGATCTTCAGGGCGAGGAGGAACAACAACAACAATTTGGATTTATGTAGCGCCACTCACCCAGGGTAATGTCTCAGAGCGCTTGACAGTTTTGGAGCACGACCTTGAGCCTGGGGAAGTGGGGGAGGTGACTGTAGACACGGTCGAATAGGAAGGTCTTCAGGTGCGACCTGAAAATGGGGAAGGAAGGGGCAAGGCAGAGGGATAGAGCAAGTGGGAAAAAAGGGCTGAAAGGGCTTCCTTCATCTGAACCTCTGGTGATCTTGTGATGAACGTCCGGCTGGAGGAGGGAAGGGAGAGGGGGCTGTGATTCCCGTGGCACAGCGGCATATCTGGATCTGGAATGCATTGCCTGAAAGGGTGGTGGAAGCCGATTTGATAACAACAACTTCAATGCCAGAAGTTTCCAGAGACACAAACACCAGAGATGGGGAGCGTTTGAAGACCAGTGTGTTTCACAGATAGACTCGGAAACGGAGCAAAGCGAATCAGCCCTGATCAAACTGAGAAGTTGTCACTCTGAGAGAATATTAAGTAAAGGAGTTTGAGTCCAATTATAGTCAACTGCACTTGTCTGCATCGCAGAGCTATGCAAATCCTCTGTCCTGATTCCTTCACATTAGCCTGAGCGTTGGCCTGATTGTGTGTCTGAGCTGGTCTGTGCTGAGCTGTGTTAGTGTGAACATATTAATGAGACTTGTTGTCATTATCCCTGACACATTGTGCTGCTTAATCTCCATTCATCTTTGTCAAAGGGACACATTCCTTCAGAAAGAAAGTAAGAAAGCCAGCTTGCAGATTTGTAGTGTCTTATCACATCAAGAAAAGTTCTTGGATCACTTCGCCGTAATTGTTGTCAAGTGAGGTTGCTGTTATTTTTTTGTCAGCCATTTTGTGCACAGTAACGTCCCGCAACCAGCCACAAGATGAATGAAGTCTGCTTCCTACACCCCCATCCTCCTGCCCCACCATCAGACTATCTCTTCCCGGTTTCTGGAACTCTACTCTGGAACTTGTTGCTCAACATAGATAAGTCACCCGGTCCGGACGGGATGCATCCCAGGTTACTGAGGGAAGCAAGGGTGGAAATAGCAGAGGCTCTGGCCACAATCTTTCAATCTCTTTGGACACTGGAATGGTGCCAGAGAACTGCAAGGTTGCAAATGTTAACCCCCTGTACAAAAAGGGGCAGAAGGGTAAACCTGAGAACTACAGGTCAATCAGCCTAACATCAGTAGGAGGGAAACTTCTGGAGACTATAATCCGGGACAATACAAATTCTCACTAAGAAAAATATGGTTTAACAAAGGACAGTCAACACGGATTTGTTAAAGGCAGATCGTGTCTGACAATTTTTTGATGAAGTGACTGAGAGGGTGGATGAAGGTAGCGCAGTAGATGTAGGATTATCTAGATTTTCAAAAGGCATTTGACAAAGTGCCACATAAGAGACTGTGGAGAAATGCCAAGTGTTGCATTTTGGTAGGAAGAATGAGGAGAGGCAATATAAGCTGATGGTACAATCTTAAAGGGGGCAAATGAACAGAGAGACCTGGGGGTCCACATCAGCAAATCTCTGAAGGTGGCAGTCAGGTCGATACAGCTGTTAGAAAGCATATGGGATACTAGGCTTTACAAATAGGGGCATAGAATACAAAAGTCAGGAGGTTATGTTGAATATTTATAAGATGCTGGTTAGGCCTCAGTTGGAGACTGTGTTCAGTCCTGGGCACCACACTTTGGGAAAGATGTTAGGGCATTGGAGAGGGCGCAAAGGAGGTTTACCAGGATGGTACCAGGAGTGAAGGACCTTAGTTATGAGGAGAGGTTAGCAAAACTAGGATTATTCTCCCAAGAGCAGGGAAGATTAAGAGAGGATTTAATAGAGATTTTCAAGATCATGAGAGGATTTGATAGGTTGAACCGTGAAAAACTGTTTCCACTGCATGTGGGTCAGTAACCCGAGGACACTGATTTAAGATAGTTGTTATAGAGAGGAAGTTATAGAGAGGAAGTTAGAAAAACATTTTTCACTCAGCGAGTTGTTGGGATCTGGAATGCATTACCTGAAAGGGTAGTGGAAGCCGATTCAATAACAACTTTTAGAAGAGAAGTGGATGGGTATTTGGGGAGGACAGGATTGCAGGGCTATGGTGAGAAAGCGGACCAGTGGGATTGACTTGGAAGCTCTTTTCGGAGCCGGCGCAGACGCGATGGGCCAAATGGCCTCTTTCTGTGCTTTATGATTCTATGATCCCACAGTCCATCTAACTTGCTCCCTCCCTCCCCTCGTTCAAGGTCTGTCTCGGGACCTGTGTCTTTGACTGCACTTTCAGTCATCTTTCCCCCCCACCCCCACTCCATCCCCCTCCGCCCCCACCCTTCCTGGCATGTCCTCTTGTTCTACTGCCTTGATATATTGATCTGAGATTTCTTTTTCAATCTAATTTAACATCTCCTATACCTTTACGAGGTCTCCTCTGTGACATCTGCTCCCTGTAGCTTGTCTAATTGTTGCCGATAGCTCACTCTTCTAAACACTGGGGATCATCCTCACTGCTCTCCTCTGCCCGGCCTCTGGGGCCTGAGCAGACCCATTAATATTGCGATAACCAGATTGTGTGCAGAGCTCTTGGTGGGCAGGATCTGAGCAGGGTGTTCTGGACGGATGAGGTGAAAAGGGCCGTCATCACCTGATCCCTCTCCTGTCTGTCTGCCTGCCCGCCTGCTCCCTACACCACGATCCACGAGACGGACTGTTTTGAGATTAAACCAGATTTATTTTGAGTGGATGTCATTCCGTGTGACTTTCAAGTGTGGCAACAACTAGTGCCCCTCATGCAGGATAGAGTCCCAGAGCTCTTGAGGGCAAGGGAAGGGTGGGTGGGTTTGAGATGCAGTCTGCCGTGAAGGGCACTATATAAATGCAAGTTGTTGTTGTGTTGGGTGGTGGTTCATTCTGAAGACAGCAGAGTGAACGGCGATGGGCACTTTCCCTCTCATTACCCAGGTCTTCGCAGAGATAGCGCATGTTTAATTCATCAGACAAGCCACGGCTGCTGTCACCCTGATGTGACTCGGTGTTAGAATCTTCTGCACATCACAGAGACACACAGTGCATGGCTGAAGCCGCTAGTTCCAATTAGCATTGCTCTGCCCAGGGTCAAACACACACACACACAATCACACGCACACACACACACACATGTACACACACACACAATCACACGCATACACACACACACGCATACACACATGTAAACACACATACACACACGAGCACAACACAGACACATACACAGGCAGACATACACACGCCCGCATAACCACACACACAGAGGCACACACACACACATATACACACACACATATATACATAAAGACACACACACACACACACAGGCTCACTGTGAAGATTTCGAGCGTCTGTGAGTTACTTACACAGCAACAAAACGGCAACAACACCATTCGTGATAGATTCCATTTGATGGTTGGCACACAAAAACATTTTACCTTCCATTCCTGAAGACCCCGTCCTCCCCCATTCCCCCACTGGCTGTAAATGAGATAAATGTAGGTGGGATGCATGGAATTCTCAGTTGAATATGCTTAAGCACAATGATGTGTGTGTGTGTGTGTCAGACACCCGGACTGCTGTGCAAAGAAGAGCGACTTACCCAGTATGACCTCCGACTGCATGGACATGGTCAGTGCGGGGTGCTTGACCTCACAGCTAAAGAGGGCGTTATTGTCCAGGTCAGGGTTCAACATCCACGTGATCATGGCACGGACCTCGATGGTGCCATCGCTGACGGGGATCTGCGTGTGGCGGAACACGTACTCGGGATCGCTAGGGTAAATCCACCGGGGAAATTCCCGGCTGATCACCGTCTCGGGGATGGCTTCTGTCTGGCTGGTGGCCTGGAACTCGCCGTCGGGGAAGTGGGTGGGTGAGGGCCTATCAGTGAAGAAGCCTCGGGCGCTGTCCAGGTCCAGCAGCGACAGGGACTTCTGTAGCTTGGTGTCGTCCAGGTCACGGCTGATGAGGTTCTGAGGCCTGCGGGCCCCCGCGGCCCCTCGGCCCCCTGGAGACCCCCGCCCCCCAGTCTCCAAGGCCAGCTGTACCTCCAGTAGCTCTCCGTCCCGCTTGAAGTAGACCTGCCGAGGACAAGCCCAGGGCAATCCGTCACACCCCCAGTCTGCCAGCGCCTAACTCTACCCCTCCACTTCTGCTTCCCCTAACCTGCCCACTTCCTCCATTCAGCGGACTCAGCCAGTTCCATGCCCTCCCCATCACCCGGCCTGACCCATCATCGCCAGCGCATTCAGTAACCCTCCTACCTACCTTTCCTGCCCTCTACCCCTCCTGAACTCAACCCCCAGCTCAGGCCCAAATCTCAGACTATCCAGTACCTTGGACATCCTCCCGACATGAAAGGCTCTGTACACATGTAATTTGGGCTAAGTTCTCTTGGTATTTAATACAGCGCCTTATTACATCATTGATGCATCTCAAAGTGAATTGACTGTATATTTTGTGGGCGAAACGCAACAGCCAATTGCTCACACAGCAGCGTCCCACAGACAGTCATGGATTTGAGTGAAGAAATTATTATTTTTCTTTTTAAAGAAAAGCAATCCGCTAATCGACTCACAACTGGGTTCCTACTAACTTCTAGGTAAACAAAGGTGTGTGTATGTGTGTGTGTCTTTGTGTGTGTGTCTGTGTCTCTGTGTGTGTGTGTGTGTGTCTTTGGGTGTGTGTGTATCTCTGTGTGTGTTTGTGTATGTGTGTGTGTGTGTAGCGTAAGGAAACTTGCCTAAGGTTTCGCCCTGCCCGGGAATCGAACCCTCTCGCTTGCAAGGCGAGCACTCTAACCACTGAGCTACAAGATCCCACATAGGCCCACGTGGACCACAGGCATAAATGAATGAGGTGGGGGGAAGTGGGGGCTCGATGTAGAGGGGTAGAGTGAAGAAGCAAAGTGGAGAGGTAGAGTGAGGGACGGCCAGAGATTAGAGGTGCAGCGACGGAAGCGAGCAGAGGAGTGGGGGTGGGGGGGGGCGGACAAAGCCAGGGTTCTGTATAAGACTCACCGTGGGCGCAGGCTTCCCCCCCGACACGATACAGACCAGGGTGAAGTTCTGCGCTTGGTATCGGCTGAACGCAGCGGGCGTGTCTGCGGCGATCACCGAGATGGAGGCAGGTGGTGCTGAAACACAAGACAAGAAGCCTCGATCAACATGTTGCAGACGGGACCTTGGTTTAATGCTCAGATCTGAAGGAGCCAACAACCGCGCTGGAGGGTCAGGTCAGCCTCGACTCGGAACTCAAGGCCGTTGACCCCACATGCTTCTGACCCAGCGACAAGAATGCGGGCGAGAGAGTCTGCGTTCAGAGAGAGAGATCGTTTTTATACGTTACTGGCCGAGACAATCAGAGCGAAAGAGAGAGAGAGAGAGAGAGAGAGAGAGAGAGAGAGAAAAGTGACTAACGCTAACTTTAGGAGTGCTCCAAGTCTGCCAAACTCAGCACAGCATTTGCCTGTTGTTATAAACCAGTCACTGGAGTTTGGCCCAGGAATGTTGTGAGCTCCAGGATGGGGTAGTGCCAGACTCACCTGATAGCGATACCGAAACGAGGCCGAGGAGGGAGAGAGACTGCATATCTCACAAAGTGACATTGTCATACCCCTGAAAGGAATCCATGGAGATTTTACGCAGAAATGGAAACATGTCAACAAACAACAATGACAACTTGCGCTTACATAGCGCCCTCCACGCAGGGTAGCGTCTTGGAGTTCCACAATTGGCAGCCACATTTCAGCCACTGCACCCCGATTCAACTATGATCACCGTCCACCCACCCCCCGGCGTCGTGCTCCGCCATTGTCTAGCGCTCTGGGATGCTAACCTGGGTGAGGGATGCTGTGTAAATGCAAGTTGTTGTTGAAAGTCCTGTCATAGTCCCAGTGATTGGCTTTAAATGTCTTGTCATGATCTTCAAAACCCCTTCATGACTCAGCTCTCCCCACTCTCTCCAAACTCCCTGATGCGCTTACTGCTCATTCCTCACTCCCCCTGTCCCCCAACATTGATGGCCAAGACTTCAGTCATTGTCCACTGGGTCCCGCTTCCAGCCTCTCCCTATAAACCATCACCAAAACACACGGCCATCTCATTTCGAGTCATTCACCCTACAGGAAAGTACGATATGGAATGCACTGCCTGAAAGGCTGGTGGAAACAGATTCCATAACAACTTTCAAGGGAGTATGAGATAGGTACTTGAAAAGGGAAAATTTGCAAGGATACGGAGAACGAGCAGGGAGTGGGACTGATTGTGCAGCTCCTCCAATTAGCCGGCAGAGGCACAATGGGCCGAATGGCCTCCTTCTGCGCTGTAATATTCTGTGATTCTATTCTATAATCTCGGACACAAAGATCAAAACAAATAAATCAGCAAGTCCAACACTGTCTTCATGGGTGAGATAACCTGCCTGATCTCTCCCCAGAGATGCAAGTGTGTGATTCCACCCAATAAAACAGCCACTTCACTGAGCTAATGAAAGTCGAGGCAAAGCTGCAAAAAAGATTTTCAGACACTTAGTCTGAGGTAACGAGAGGCTGATATCAGGTCGGGTGGTGTCTGGCCGGCCATTTCAAGCTGTCATCAAAAGCTCAGAGTGAACTAGAGAGGCTTTGGCTTCAATTACTGTAAATAACAGCAGACCGAGCGAGCTGAGAGCTGGTGGCTTGAGTTAAAAGGTATTTGTGACTTGTTCTTGCATTTGTGACTCATTGTTTATCCTTGAAGATAGGTGCAAACTAGCGACAATCAGACTTGGGGTGCAGGTAAGAGGGGTCGGGGCTTGGGGCTGAACTCCAAGGTGACATGCTTTTGCAACGGAACGTCAGAATTGAGCCAACCCTCTGTGACGGTCTCTAGTCCCCTTCCTGAGCCGGGTGGGTCCGCACTATTCCAGGGCTCTGCTGATGACAGCACAGCCCAGCCTGGCTCATCGGCAGGATCTAGAAAGACAGACCATTCACCGAAGGCAAGGAATTCTTGGGAGTCCCACTCAGCTCCTGTTAACCCTGCAGCCAAAGCCCTAACGGGTCAGGTGGACCTAGCTGGAAAAGCAGCGAAAAGCTTGCCAGACAGAGATATCAATGGCCAAGCTATATGGGTTTAGCTGGTTAGACTCCAGCGGTTACCCCAACGCACACTTTGGAGTCTCCCAAGAGTTGGCTCTTTCCAATTGCGCCTAATACGCTTTGGAATTAGCCAAGTAGGACACAAAGGATTTCCGTATGTGTGAGACACTGAGCGAGATGCTTCCTGTTTATGCCCTATTCACTCACGCTCCAGCCCAGCAACTTCCCTTGATGAAGTCAATTAACTCAGAAAGTTTAACAAAGACAGGAAATGTTTGGTTAAATTGTAAAAGAAAGACAATAGTAATTAACCTTGTGTCCATATGTAAATTACATCTAATTAGTGCCGCTCATTAATTCGCTGTGTGCCTAAAAAAATTCATTCATATTGCTGTTTAAAATTAAAATAATTTACATTATTAAAGAAAGCCCGGGCTTCAGCCTGGGGCTCAGAGATACACAGGATTCTTGTGAACAGCGAGAGTCAATCGCTTATAATTAAACCGTTTCTTAATGTACAAGTAAAAGTTGGACTTCACTTTGTCATGCAGACGTGAAAAGCATGCTATAAATATAAATTGTGCTGCATTAGCTGTTAGTTTGGTTCAGTCCATCAGAACACAAGGTCCTTGTTTCAAGATCCATGTCAACCCCACAAACAGCCATGCAGTGAGTGACCAATTATATCTGGGGGATTGTTGGCCAGGACACCAGTAGCTAGAAAGTCCCTTCTCTTTCACAGTTATGTTGTGTTTAGAAAACACCTTATAACTGTAACGTGGTTTGACTGTCACAGCCATGATGGATAATGGATTTTATTTGGGTGATTGTCGACCAGACACTGGGAGAAACTGCCTTCTCTTTTCGAATGGTATCATGGCATCTTTAACGGCCACCCAAACCCACCTTCTCAACTGAAGGACGACACCTCTAAAAATGCAGCGCTCTCCCCCCATTGTGGTGATCAAACCCACAGCCTTCTGACCCAAATGCAAGAGTGTGACTATCCTAACACTCGGCAATGTCCTGGAGGGCAGCCAAAGTCTGTGGAACCAGACAAGCCATAACCTTCAAGAGGGGAAGAGCAGAAAATTAGAGAGGAGGCGGAATTCAATGCTATCAATTGTGTGCATTTGCCCACAAATCACACAGTTACTCCACTTTACAGTAAATCCTGTGAGGCGTTTTGAACCGCCCATTCCTGTATCAAACGAAAGGAGCGTTATTAATACTGCATGTTTTTTCTTGGGTCTATTTATTCCCCTGGCACACTGTTAAATTCCTTTCTGACTCAGAGACAAGAAGCTACCAGCTGAGCCAGGCTGACATCAGTCGGGAGCGCTCCAACCCTTAAAAATTTGAAGATGATGGGTTGCAGGCCCAGGCTGGGACCCTGAGCTCACAGTGCGACATGTGGTGCTGGGGGAGAGCCTCATTGACAGAGGTGTCAAAAACAACAACAACAAATTACATTTATATAGCGCTCTTTACATGGGGCAGCCTCCTGGAGGGCTTGAAATGATGTGTTAGTATAGAAACAGGAGTAAGCTATGCAGCCCCTCAAGCCATTCTCTAGGTTCATGGCTGATCTGTACCTCAAGTCAGGTTGCCCATCCTTGCCCCACGTCCCATAATACCCTGACCAAACAAACATCTATCTTTGTTAGTTAAACCCTCTCTCCTCTCACTCTCCCATCCACCCCAAACCGCCCCACCCCTCTTAACCTCTCACTCTTTGCCCCTCTCTCTCTCCACGTCTCTCTCCTCTTTTTCTGTGCCCTGTTTGGGCGTTTGACATCAAAAGCTCTCGCTACACGACCAGAAAAGCGAAGCAAGTTTCTCTCTCCCGGTGTGCTGGCCTGGCTGACAATTCTCCCCAGATAAATCGCTCATTCATTTCCTGCCGGTTGGTGTTTGTGAGATCGGTTTGAGGCATTTTTCTCACAAAACAAGTCACCACGCTGACAGTAATTACCTGCGAAATGGTTTGACAAGATAAATCTCTAAAAATACACTCTCTTCCTTTAGCATTCGCCCAGCAGAACTCCTGAGCTCAGCGGAAAAAAAAGTTTCCTAATTGAGCTCTGAGCTGGGTGACGAAACACAATTAATTTGCTGTCAGATTTCAGCTCAGGACAACAACAAGCCTACTTTACAAAGTTAATCTTTTCCTTGCCAACTATTTCCATTCAGTATTTTTTGCCGTATCGACTGTGCCGAGCAGAGATGCTCAGACGAGCTTTGTAAAGTGGCTAATGGGTTGCTCGCAAATCCCGCTGTAAGTGAATTTATTGCCCGACATCGGAGCCAGGAAGCCATCACGATCCACTTACCAGCGGGTCGGCTTTTATCAAATGATTCTTGCAGGATTTGCTGCCAGAGTTTGTGACTTTGAGAACTCTGAGCTTTACTCTTGCAGCATCTGACAATTAGCCAAGATACCAAGAGAAACTCCCTTCGCTTTAACATCAACAACAACTTGCATTTATTTAGTGCCCCCCCCCCCCCACTGCTTGCACAGGGTAGCGCCCCAGAGCGCGACAAAGGGCAATTTCAGGGCAGACACCAGGAAGTTTTTCTTTACTCAATGGGGTAATTAACAAATGGAACAGGAAGGGTGGTCGAGAAGGGTTCATCTGGAGGACATTTAAACTGCAGCTGATGCTGTGATGGAGGGCGATCAGAAAAGGGTTTCTGATGATTGAGATCTGAATCAATCTTGTGATCTTGTGAGATAAAATTGATTGTTCGCTTTCAGGCTCTTTGGAGGATGTTGCTATGTGTAAATTAGCTGTTGTATTTGCTTGCAGAATACACAAAGCTCCTTGAGACGTTTTGACAACAAGTTAAGGCACTGTACCAAATGCAAGCCTGTGAATGGCCTAAAAATGCCCAAATTATTGTCACCCAGTCTCCTGAGACTCAGTCCAGTCCCAGTGAAAGTTTACCTTCCCCACAGCAAGGGACCAAGGCGTTTTCTGTAAAGTGGAGTGATTGTGTGTTTTGCAGACAAATGCGGCAACCAATTTGTGCAGAGCAATGTCCCCACAAAGAGTGAATGAATTATATTATTTGAGGGATTGTTGGCCAGGACAAATTCCCTTCTCTTTTCCAATAGCAACACATGATCTTTAATATCCAGGCAGAGACTGGGATTCGCTCAGGCGTCAGTGCTGTGGCTGTCAGCCTCGCTCCGCTGGCAATATGCTTGTCTGTGGCTTAGATAGTCATGGGTTAGGGTTAAGGTTAGGGACTCATTGCTTCTCACTCCCTGGTCTAGGCCAGCAGGATTGTGCTGTGGAGGAGCTCTCTGCTTGGATGGAGATGTTTGAAATGAGCTCCTGATTCTTGCTGTGCTTGAACCGGCCTTGTTTGCACCTATTTGCTGTGTCACCAGAATACAACCCGTAGTTGTGTTTGGCTGATGTGCCCTCACGCGCACATCTCCTCTCCCACCACAGACTCACACAACCAGAAAATCAAATCAAATTTGTTTTGTCTTGTATAATAATAATAATAATCATCCTCCCATTTCATACAGCGCCTTTCACGTCAGGAGGACGTCTCAAAGTGCTTCACAAGATATATTATAAAATGGAGTGACTTCATATTTTGTGGGTGAATGTGGCAGTCAATTTGTGCACAGCGAAGTTCACAAACAGCCATGGAGTGAGTTATCAATTTTATCTAGGGATTGTTGGCCAGGATACTGGGTGAGAGAAACTTACTTCTCACCTCGAATAATTCCACGGGGTCTTTAACATCCACCTGAACAGGCAGACGTCACTTTGAAGCCTCATCCAAAGACCGGCACCTCCAACAATGCAGCACACCCCCAGCGCTGCATTGGAACGTCATCCTAGACTATATAATTCCAAGTCCTGATGTGGGGCTTGAACCCACAACCTTCTAACTTTGTCAGAGGCGAGAGCGCTACCAATTGAGCCAGGCTGACGCACACTCAAATACTCAAAACGGCTTCATTTAAAAAAAACTTTTTGCACGAAAAAAACTCTGGCATTTTACAAACGAAGCAGAACTGAAGGAAACTGACAAGACAGAATAAATGTGAATTTCAATGGTTTAAAGCACGGTTGCTGAGGGGAGTTGGGAGGGAAGGGGCGGGGGGAGGGTCACAGATGGTTACTTTCCAGGGTGAGAGTACTCGCTTCGCAAGCGAGAGGGCCTGGGTTCAATTCCCGGGTGGGACGAAACTTTGGGTAAGTTTCCTTACTCCACACGCCTCTGTTTACCTAGCAATAAGTAGGAACCCGGTTGTTAGTCTACTGGTGGATCACTTTCCAGGGGTAATAATTTCTCCAAAAAAAAATAATTTGGTAACTCAATCCATTACTGTTTGTGGGACGCTGTTGTGTGCAATTAGCTGCCGTGTTTCGCCCACAAAATATACAGTCAATTCACTTTACAGTATATATAGTCTGTGAAATGCTTTGAGGCGTCTTAACGACGTGATTAGGTACTATATTAAATGCAAGGATTATTATTATTATCATTGGACACTAACTAAGGGATTCACTAACTCTGGTTTAACACGGAGAAAGTGCCTCGCTCTCGGGGTGAGTGATTACAGTGTGGAGTGTTGCCAGCCAGCACTGTGTGTTTTAACGGTGAAATGTCAAGACTGATGTGAGGGGTTCAAAAGTCTGAAAACTCCGCAGATATTCCCCCCCGTTTCAGAGGCTGACATGACCAAGCTACCACTTCTCCAGCAAATTATTAACGAGCAGACACAGCCTGTATTCAGATCAGGCCAGTGTTACTCACACACTAAAGTCAGACCATCTTCATTTAAATGATAATTTTTATGTCTAAGGATTTTGTTTCGGTGGGGGAGGTGGGGGGTGAAATCAAATTGTCTCTTTAAGGAAATGAGAACCCTCTCACCCGCCCTGTGGGTAATCAGTTTCTCTCTCTCCTGATTAAACTCATGAAATAAGGATTACGTCTCCTTTTCTTATGTCGTGTGATTAACTCCTGCGACTGGGGAGCAAACCTATGCTATGTGATGTGGTAATTATCACAAGGACAGAACGTGCCCTGTCTTCAATGACAAGCTTGATCTGATAACCCCCTCCCTTCTCCCACCCTCCTCTTTCTATCCTTTCCCCTCCTCTCTCCTCCTCTATCCTCTCCTCTCCCCCTCCTATTTTCTCTCCTCTCTCCTCCTCTCCCCTTTTGATAATTATTTTGCCGTGCTGCTGGGAGCGAAGTAGTTTCACCTCTAGGATATTCAGTTTGACTCCATCCCTGATTAGTGGGAGGAAGATGGGCAGACAGATGGCAAACCCAACAACCACAACAACAACTTGCACTTACATAGCGTCCCTCACGCAGGGTACCATCCGAGGCCTTGACAGTAACGGAGCACAACACCGAGCCGAGGGTGACAGAAGGCACGGTCGAATAGGAAGGTGCGACCTGAAAATGGGGAAGGAAGGGACAAGGCGGAGGGATAGAGGAAGGGTGTTCCAGAGTTTCGGAATGTAGTGGCTGAAAGTGCACTTGCCCATGGTGGGGCGAATGCAATTCAAAGGCTTGAAAAAAAACTCTTCGAAAAGAATGCCTGTTCTTCACGAGGTTAAACTAGGACGTCCGTCCATCATGTGTCAGCTCTGGGTTTTTGACCTGAATGAGGCTGAGACACACAAACGACTGAAGTATGTTTAAGGGTAGTTAGAGAGAGAGAGACAAGGGAAGCTCGGACATTGCTGTGTGTGTGTGAGTGAGGGATTCAGTGAGTGAGTGAGAGTGAGTATGTGTGACTGTGTGCATGAGTGTGGTTTTGTAAGTGTTAGTGAGTGAGTGTGTGAGACACATCTAACGACCTGAATTGAATGACCTGTTTGCAGAGAATTAATATAAGAGGAAAGAGCAGAGCATTGGGACTGGAGTGCAGAGCAGGTGGAGGAGTGAGCACCAGCGCCGACTCACTGGGCTGCTAACCTCCTTTGTTAGTTGAAGAGAGGGAGGACGATGCTGTGTTGCTTGTTCCAGGCGAACTAATGGGGTGGAAGCTAATGGGATGGAACCAGCCAAGCAATGTTGTACAGAATCAAGCTGCTTTGCTGTCTATTCACCCGTCAGAGCAAGAAGAGTAATCCTTGGCTTTCAACCAGCAGCTAGAACATCTCACAGCTAATTGGCGTCACGTGTAGTGACTGTGTATCAGGTCCTGCGCACAGTCAGGAGGTGAGACATCAATTTTGCCGGGAGGATTGTCAGCCAGGATGCTGGGAGACTCCTCTTATTCAAAAGTGTCGCAGGATCTTTAACATCCACTGTCACCGTCACAGGTGGGACCTCAGCAACCATGACACACACACTCACTCTCAAAAAACACACTCACACACTCACACACATACATATACACACACGCCACACACACACACACGTGCCACACACATACGCCACACACACTCACACCTACAAAAAACACACACACACACACTTTCTCACACATACACTGACTAGCATACACTTCACATTCTGTTATCTTACCCATGACATTCAGAAACACCTGACCGTAAGCTTCTAGAAACTTCTTGCGATTTGTCCGGTCGTATATCCCAACGTGACACTCGAAAGGTCCGTTGTCCAAAATCCGCACCTCAGGAATTCTGTGAGACGGGAGAGAAACCAGGAGAGTTTACAGCAAGGTGAGAATGTCCCTGAGGGAGAGGACTTTGGGCTTTGGGGGTGAAGAGTCAAAAGAAAATCACAACATGTGAGAATTGTTATGTACAATTTACATTTATATAACGCCTTTCTCCTTTCCCCCTCCCTCCCCACCTTCAAATCCTACCTCAAGACCTTCCTTTCTGATTGTGCTTACGGTCACCTCCCTCTCCCCCTGGCTCGTTGTCAGTCTCCACCACTGTCAAGTGTGCTGGGACGCTATATAAATGCAAGTTGTTATTGTTCCTATCAGAAGGACGTCCCAAGGTGCTAACATCCCTGGAATCCTGGGTGGACATCGGCTGGGTGTGGGAAACAGGGGGAGTGGGGGGGAGATGACCGAAGTTAAGGTCACAGAGAAAGGTCTTAAAACGGACCTAGAAAGAATTGAGCAAGTGAACGAGTTGGAAGGACAGAGGAATGGAGTTCCTGAGTGCAGGGGCAGAGGACATCACACAAAACAATAACCTTTGCATTTGAAACAGCGCCTTATCATGTCATTGAGACGTCTCAAAGAGCTTCCCTGGATTTACTGTGAAGTGTGGTGACTGTGTGTTTTCTAGGTGTATTTTTACGGCAGCCAATTCACAAACAGCAATGTCCCACAAACATCCACGGAGGGATGTAAAGTGAGTCACCGTAATTGACTGTATATGTTTGGATGAGAGTCCTGGCACTGAGCCAGGCTAGCACTAATATGACTGTCTCCCTCTCTCCCTCCCTTGCCGACCCCTGACTTTATCACTGATGGTTGGGGCCAAAGTATGTACTGGCTCCCAGGGGATGTACCAGCCCTTGGGGAGAGGGAGTTAAGAGGGAGATACACGGTGAGCCAGTTAGGTAAAGCTCTAGCCTCTCAAACTCCCTGTCCCCAGTGTCGAGAGTCTGGCTGCAATGGCAGGCAGCACGTTCCTCCCGAGGCTGTACACTCTGTGCAGCTCAGACCTTGCCGTGGATGTGATTAGTAGCTTGTCCAGGCAGCGAGAGCAAATGTTCCCATTTAATATTTAATCTTTTCTTCCTTTCCCTCTGCTTCACTGCGGGATTCAGTGTGTGCAGCTCATAGAGAAAGCGGTGACTGGGACGGGGGTGGCGGCTGCTGTCTGCCAGCCCGGCTCAGCTACCCTGCTCTCGGGACTTCAAACCCCGCATCACTCTCGTCTGCGACCCTCCGGTCCCATCCTGGGGTAACGTGTGTCGCTGGGGGGGAGTGGCGGTGGGTGGGTGGGGGGGGCAGGATGTTGAAGCGCAGACAGGCGCAAATTTGTCAAGGTTGACGGTCCCAGTGCAGCGCTGGGGTCTGTTGCATTGTCAGAGGTGCCGTCTTTTGGACGAGACGTTAAGGCAAGCTCCCGTCTTGTTTCAAATGTTCCAGTGCCCTTCAAACGCGGTTGAAGGGCGCTGGATACACGCTACTCGTTGTTGTTCCCTGGTTCAGGTGAATGTTCTATTTGAAAAGAAAAGGGGAGTTTTTCTCTCTCTCTCGCTGCCCTGGCTGACAACTGGCCATTCACTTCACACCTGTTTATGGGCACATAAATTGGCAGCGAAGTCACCTTCAAACACACTTGACAGTCATTACTCGAGACGTGGTGAGTGTATGGAAAGCTGACCCTTGGTTGCTCCCCGCCCCTCCTGGCCTCCTCCCCAGCCAGTGTCAAGGGAGCTGTGGGGATGGGACTGATCAGTGCTCAAGTTTTTATCTATGTTTACGACTTTGTTCCCATTAAATACCCATTCCTTCGGATTGTTTTTCTTGGCAGGAGGATTGATGTGCAACTTCATTTATATTTCAGTCCTCACAGAGCTCGCTGCCTCTCCCAAGTCTTTGCCATAGGGGGCTGCTTACTGTTCACAGCCTGCAGTGCTGTGCGGATCAAGAACAGGGAGTGTGTGATGCTGGCTTTTGTCTCCGCTCAGGGAGGCTGTCAGCTTTGCACGTTCCCTCTTCACGTTCCGGGGCCTGGAATTCCACTTAGTCTCGGCCTGTGACACATCCGGGGCTTGGAATCCTGGGGAGTTGTGGCAACTTCCTTGGCTCCATCTGAATTCGGGAGTCGGTTTCTTTTTATTCACTGTAGAAATCCAGCTTGCAAATTAAATAATCTTGTGTTTATTTATCTAGGTCCTTTCATGTTGTCGAGACATCTCAAACAGCTCCACAGGTTTTAATTAAGTATTAATCCTTGCATTTGAGATGTCTCAATGCACTTCACAGGATATACTGAAAAGTGGAGTGAGGGAGGTTTGGAAGGACTTCCTCTCCCCGAAGAATAACGGGGGGGATGATTTGCTGGGTTGGGGGTGGTGGGGGGGGGGGGGGGGGCGAGGGGGCCGGGGAAGAACAGAGCTGATTGGAGTGGGAGGGTTTAATAATAATAATAATCCTTGCATTTGATACAGGTCTTCGAGATGACTCACAGTATTCATTGAACAGGCAGGAGATAGCCCCCAAGTTTCCAGACCCAATTTCCCCAACACGATTCTCAATGCCTCCAGGACCAATTGCACACAGCAATGTCCCACAAATAGTCGTGGATTGAGTGACCAAATTATTCTTATTTTTTTGGAAGGGATTTTTACCCCCGGAGAAGGGATCCACCAATCGACTAACAACCAGATTCCTGTTGTCAGAGGAGCGGCCCTTCAGATGAGACATTAAACTGAATTCTACTCTGTCTGGATATTAAACAACAACAACAACATTCCATTTATAGAGCGCCTTTCACGTTGGGAGGACGTCCCAAGGCGCTGTACAGTTGGGTCAGGACCCGAGCAGGGGGGAAATGGTCAGGGTGAGGGGAAGGGAGGGAGCGAGGAGGGGGTAAAGAGTCGAGAGGGGAGCTGAAGGCACGGTCAAAGAGAAAGGTCTTGAGACCGGCCTTGAAGGAGGAAAGGGAGGAAGCGGCGAAGGCACTGGGGGATGGAGTTCCAGAGCCTCGGGGCTGAGAGGCTGAAGGCCCGGCCACCGATGGTAGGGCGATTGGGGCGGGGGTTTTGGAGCAGACCGGAGCCAGAGGAACGGAGGGTACGGGCGGGTAAGTAGGAGGATAGTAGGTCAGAGAGGTAGGAGGGAGCGAGGCCGTGAATGGCCTTGTGGGTGAGGTTGAGGATCTTGAATTCGATCTTCTGGGGGATGGGGATCCTGGGTCGCTATTGGAAAAGAGAAGGGAGTTTCTCTCTCTCCTGGCGTCCTGGCTAACAATACCCCCCAAAAAAATGAGTCATTCACTCCATGGATATGACTGTTTGTGGGGACGCTGCTGTTTGCAAATTGGCTGCCAAGTTTGCCCGCAAAATACAGTCACTGCTCGTTACAGAAAACTTCTTGAAGCACTTTGAGACATTTCAACATGAAAATAGAAGAAATATTTATTATTAAAACAAAACAGCCTGGCAGGACGAGACCAGGTGAGATGTTGGACGGACTGCCTGACAGAGACAGGAGGATTGGCAGGAAGCTGAAGTCCTGTGTCCTCTCTGCTCCTTGAGCGTCAGTTGGTGGTGGTGGGGGGGCGGGGGTGGGCCGGGGGGCGGGGAGGAAATAATCCCTGGTAACTGTGGTTCCATTAATATTTCAGAAAAAGTTATTAAAATTGCTTGCAATTATTTGCGATTTGAAATCCAACACGTTGAATGAAATCACTTTTAATCAGCGTATTAAAAATTTACGTCAGTCAGACACCAACGCTCATTCCCTGCAGTGCCGATATTAATTTAATAACTAGTGCTCCCGATTTATAATTAAAAACAAAATGATCGTTTTGAGTCCATTCCAGATATATTTCTGTCTGAGCTGGGCACGAGGTCATGTGAAGCCAGTCATTGTATAACAGTTAATTACTCCCATTAATGTGTAAGATACAGAAAGAGCTTCTCTTTAAAACCTATTCACATTTATTTCAAAGGACCTTTCCTTTCAAAGGACCAGCACAGCATTATCGGAGGTGCCATTCTTTGGATGAGACGTTAAACCGAGGTCCCCTCTGCCTGTTCAGGTGGATGTTGAAGATCCCATGATTTTAGAGGAAAAGAGTAGGGAGTTTCTTTCTCTTGGTGTACTGGCTGACAATCCCCCAAATAAAATCACTCACTCACTCCATGGCTGCTTGTGGGACGTTGTGCAGTACGCGAACTGGCTGCCGCATTTGCCTACAAAATACACCATCACTAAACCGCAGTAAATCCTGTGAAGTGCTTTTTAAGGACTTCAGTAGTTACCTAATCTCACGTGTAGTAGTTCCCCAAGCCTTGGCTCTTGCCAACCTGCACCCTTAATGCCCTCCAGAATTAGGTAAGCAGGATGAGTCTCTCCAGGGAGAGAGTGCACATTCCATTCCAATACATGGGGAGATTCCCGCGTGTGGAAGGCAGACAATCATGGAACTCTGTCTGGTTTGAAGGGTTTCCACTGTATCAAATACTTGGCAAAAAATAATGTACAAATAACTGTTTTGCACGTCTGTCCAGACAGCGGGTATTGGAATCAGAGTGTTTGTGTTGCAGATTTGACTCCAAGTACAAAGCTGAAAAACAGGTTTAAATAAATGATGTGACGAGATCAGCCCTGCTCCATCGTGCTCAGTCTCTGATCTACCCGAGAGAGCCAGCAAGTGAATGAGTGAGCAGAGCACATACCCCGGCTCTCTGTGTTACATCCCAATTATACAGTGTAATTGGGACGTCCTCCCGATGTGAAAGGCGCTCTGTAAAGGGCACTTGTTGTTGTTGTTGTTGTAACACGGCTCCCAGTCGGTTGAATTTCTCAATGAAGGTTCTCGGTCATGTGAAGGGGGAGAGTCCTTGTGGAATGTGGGAGCAGGTCACGTCAGGTCATGTCAGGCCGCACCCCATCCTCCATTGCGGGGACGAGATTGACGGAATTCTGAAGTGCAGCGACGTTCCCATAGGATGTGATTTGTATCGGAGTGAGACACGAGCTGTACAGCACCGGCCATGGATCGTGAGATATTTTGATAGTATTCACCCCCCACCCACACATATACACACACATACATACATACTCGCACACATACATACACACACACACGCATACACACACACATACATACACACACACATACACACATACACACACATAATTCACACACATTCATACACACATATACACACACACATATACACACACACATACACACACATATATATACACACACACATATATTCATACACACATACACACACATACACACATACATCCCACACATACATACACACACACACACACCACACACATACACTACACACACTGCCACACTGGGACATACACACATATATACATACACTACACACTCCCACACACACTGCAAACACTGACACATGCACACACTACCCCCATGCACACACACATATGCACATACACTACACTACACACACTGCACACACAGACTCAAGGCCAGGGTTTGACACTGAGAGATGTGAGCCCTGCACTGTGTTAGACAGCGCTGAATTATTAGTTTTTATCTGGTGTTCAGAAGGCTATTACACCCGTCCCCAAAGCCATTGTGAGCAGGAGGTTTCTGGTGTAGGCAATGTTTCAGTGAATGGCTGAGAATCTGGGAACAAATGGCTGATCATTATAAATAGGGACTTTGTCTCCCAATTACTATGAATCAAAATCTAATTAAGGGGTTCAGCTGAGCTTGCAAACTGCAATCTGAACCTCCAGATCAGGTTCCCGACACCAAGACACCGTTACTGCTCAATCACACGCGCTCTGTACAGAACGCCATCATAACAGTGACTTGCATTTATGTATACAGCACGGTATTATCTGGAGGCTGGACCGTGAGCCAGGGTGAAGTGGCAGGTGACCACAGGTGCAGTCAAAGGGGGCAACGCTTTAGGTGGAATTTAAAGCTAAGACAAAGCAGGGGTGAGGTGGAGGGAATTGAAAGGAGGATTTCCGAAGGTTGGGTGGCACAGACACTGAAGGCATGACTGAGGCACTGGGGACGTGTGGGTCAGAGCAAGTGAGAGGTGTTTGGGTGAAGTTATTTGTGTGTTGAGATGAGGAGTTTGAAGTCGATCATTTCGGAGAGGGGGAGGAGTTCAGTGGGGCCTGGTGAGGATTGGGGTGATGGGCTTGCGGAGTTTCGGTGTCTGAGAGAGGAGGACATGGGGTGGAGTGGCGACTGAGCTGGAGCTTGCGAATTGTGGAACTTGGTGCGGAGAGCATTTGAGAGGGAAGGAGACGCTGGCGGGAACTGGGAGAATGGCTTCCATCTTGGCATGAATCTCATTCCCAGTCTAATCCTGCTGCCTTTCTCCCTATCCAAATACTCTTATGAGCCAGGTATTCAGCATTTTACCGACACAACACACGTGTAAATCCTGCGAAGCGCTTTGAGGCATCCTCGTGATGGAAAAAGCACTGTATTGAACATCAGGATCATTACTCGCGGCTCTGACTATCAGTCTCGTGTCCTCTTGTTGGAGATGCCCACAACCACAGGAACGAGTCTCCTGGTCTCCGCTATCATTTCCCTTCACTATCTCACACACCTCCATCCATATGGTCAACCCTCACCTCGGCCCTACTCTCCTGTTTTCTCAGCTGCCGTGAAAGGTTTGTGACTCTTCAGACCCCAAGGCTGTGACAAAGCCGGTGTGGGGGGGGGGGTTTGGGGAGAGGGTGGGAAGGGCCTAATAACTAACGAGTAGGTTTCATCTGTTGTTAATTTCACAATGAATGGCTTCTGAAAGACCACGTTTTCACTGTGTTATTGCTTGACTCTCACATGATTCATGGATTTTGTTCAGCGCTGCAGAGAGGGACAACACTCAAAATCTGTTTGCGTGGGATAGAATTTGATACGGAAGCTTTTCTTTTGTCGGTCACACGTGCAAAGCCATCAACGTGATTATGAGCCTCCAAACCAACCTACTGAGAATTCCAGTTACACGTGGGAACAGGCGGACAGGTGTAAGGTGTAGTGAGTGTGTGTTATTGGCAAACACAGCAGCCAATTTGCACACAGCGATATCCCACAAACAAATGTCTCATCCGAAGAATAGCACTGTGGGGCGAGAGAGAGAGAGAGAGAGAGAGAGAGAGGGCTCGAACCCACAAATTACTATGTTAAAGGTGAAGAAAGCATTACCATCACCTGAGTGCAAAGAGAAATAGAAACAAGACACCGAGCAGAGTGGGTGCTGAGAGCAATGTGTGTGTGTGGATGCATGCTGGGGATAGGGTGATGGAGCTGAACTAAGTTACCCAGGCAATGCATTGTATTGAACTAACTGCTAAAGCTTGGCTGGATTATTCACTCTCTCCTCACTGATATTAATTCAAATCTCTCGCACTGCCAGGCGTCGAGAGGTTCAGAAGCTTTATATATGCTCTGCGCAGGAAGATAAATCGCTGGGAGTGAGTCAGACAGCAGTGAGACATGGAAGAGATTCAGACATCATTAAACATCATCCCAAGCTTGAATAACCCATCACATCATCTCTGTCCCTCCATTCATCAATGTCTTGTAAGAAAGAGAAGTTACTCACATTTTTTTATAGCATCTGATCATGTCGAAAAGTGCTTCACTTTTCACTGCTGTCAGGTGGAGACACACGTGTGTGTGTGTGCGTATGTGTGATGTGTGCGCGCGCGTGTGTGTGGAGGGGGAGTGGAATCTCCAAGCTCCTGGGTTTATTATAATAATAATAATTTTCAATTTTCTTTTAAGAACCACAAAAAAGAGTTCATTCCAAACTTAGCAACTTGTCAAACTGTGGACGCTGTGAAATGCTATGTGAATAATCCTTGCGTTTGATACAGCGCCTTATCACGTCATTGAGATGTCTCAAAGCGCTTCACAGGATACAACGTATAGTGAATTGAGTTTCTCACCCTCGGTTTGCAGCCTCTCCACTCCCCTCCGCACCCCCTCCTACTCTTCATCCTTCATTTAAAGGCTTCAAAATAATAATAACGCCTTGGCATTTGTTACAGCGACCCTCACATCAGAAGGACATCTCAAAATAGGGCAAAACGTTGGGCAAGTTTCCTTACTCCACACACATGCCTCTGTTTACCCAGCAGTAAGCGCTCTGGGATGCTACTCTGTATGGAGGGCGCTATATAAGTGCAAGTTGTTGTTGTTGTTGTAGGAACCTGGTTGTTAGTCGATTGGTGGATCACTTTTCGGGTGTAATAATCCCATAAAAATATATATATAATTTGGTCTCTAAACCCACGACTGTTTGTGGGACGCTGCTGTGCGCAATTGACTGCTGCGATCTGCCCACAAAACAGTCAGTTCACTTGACGGTCTATTCTGTGAAGCGCTTTGAGACGTCTCGAAGACTCGATAAGGCGCTGTATCAATGCAAAGATTATTAATATTATTATTATCTCAATCCAGCCTTCAATAACCTGGGTGTTGAGGCCTGGGTTCGGCTAAACTGGATACAAGGGGCTCTGCCGCTTGCTCACTCGCTAATTCAATCCAAACAAAATCCCCAGAACATTTGTAAACAAAGGCATGGATTTGCCCCGAGGTGATTAAACCACTAAATTGTGCTGTGCTCTGCCGTTTACATTTCCGAGTGGATTCTCAGTGTTCAGGCCTCGCTGCACATTTCCCCAAAGAAGCCGGTGTATAGTGTAACACACGGCCCACAGCACAGATTGTATAGTGTAACACACGGCCCACAGCACAGATTGTATAGTGTAACACACGGCCCACAGCACAGATTGTATAGTGTAACACACGGCCCACAGCACAGATTGTATAGTGTAACACACGGCCCACAGCACAGATTGTATAGTGTAACACACGGCCCACAGCACAGATTGTATAGTGTAACACACGGCCCACAGCACAGATTGTATAGTGTAACACACGGCCCACAGCACAGATTGTATAGTGTAACACACGGCCCACAGCACAGATTGTATAGTGTAACACACGGCCCACAACACAGATTGTATAGTGTAACACACGGCCCACAGTGCAGATTGCAATATTTGTTCAGTTCAGGTTTGTATTTAGTCAATGGGAAGACACCAGGGTTGGATTTGTACAGCACAAAGAGGAAATGTGACCTTTCAGAATACAACAACAATAATAACAGTAATAATAATAATCCTTGCATTTGATACAGCACCTTATCATGTCTTTGAGACGTCTCAAAGCGCTTCACAAACTACACTGTAAAGTGAATTGACTGTTTATTTTGTTGGCGAAACATGGCAGCCAATTGCGCACAGGAGCGTCCCACAAACAGTCGTGGGTTGAAGTGACCAAATTATTATTATTTTTTGAAGGGATTTTTACCCCCAGAAAGCGATCTGCCAATCAACTAACAACTGGGTTCCTACTTGCTGCTAGGTAAACAGAGGAGTGTGGAGTAAGGAAACTTGCCCAACGTTTCACCCTGCCCGGGAATCAAACGCAGTTCCTCTTGCTTGCACATGGAAATCTGGGATTTCTCTGTTTAGGTGGGATACATGGAATTCTCAGTTCAATTGGATAGTCTTAAGCCAGGTGATGGGTTTCTGCGTGTGTCAGACGCCCGGCTGACCCCCGCCCCTAACAAAAATGGACTTAATTAATTATAATAACAATCCTCGTATTTGATTCAATACCTTCAATGTCGAAATGTCACAAAGTACTTCACAAGATATGCTGCAAAGTTTAGTGACTGTGTATTTTGTGGGCAAAACATGGCAACCAATTTGCACATGGCAACATCCCACAAACGGTCATCGAGTGACGGATCAAGTTTTCTCTCAGTGCTGTAAACACACAGTCACTCCACTTTACAGTATATCCTGTGAAGCGCTTTGAGACGTCCTCCCAATGTGAGAGACTCTCTATCAGTTGCAAGGATTATTATTCTAAATGCCTCTGGGTTTGGGTGGATCTAAAGAGAGAAAAGCAGATTTTTAAACCACTCGTCTCCTCCATAGACCAAGGCCCGGTATGAAGGCAGTGAGAGAGAGACAAGGAGAGACACTGGTAGGTCAAGGGGTTTGCAGACGCTGTTTCAGGCACAAAACAAGCCAAGGATTGTCAAAGAAAGGGTCACTTCAGGAGGAAGATCGAAAACATTGAGATGGAGAGAATGAGAGACAGATAGAGAGGACAGAGAGAGAGAGACAGATAGAGAGAGAGAGAGAGACAGAGAGAGAAAGAGAAAGAGTGACAGAGAACGAGGGAGTGAGAGTGAAACAGAGAGAGAGAGAGAGAGCACAAAAGTGAGACATAGAGCACGCGCGAGAGAGAGAGAGAGCGAGAGGGACAGAGACAGATACACGGACCTGCTGAAGCTATTAAACTGTAGTACCAGTGATTGAAGAATATCAGAGGCTCATTTCTGCAATCAGTTTGTCGCGCTGTGGGGCTGGAAAGATCTAATGGACGATGACAGATACACATCAGAGTTCCCTGTGATGTCTCACGATGACAAGAGTCTGTATATTTACAGCCATTAGCGCTGCTAAGAGTTTGGCAGTATTGACCGGTGGTCTGGCTGGGGATTGGAAGTAAACGTGACGGACACTTTGCGCACAGCGATGTCCCGCCGCCAGCTGTGAGGAGAATGATCAATTTATAATAATATTGTGATCCTCACATTCCATACAGCATTTTTCATGTCGGGAAAACATTAAAAAAAACTAAAACAGGGTTTATGGTAAAGTGCAAGAAATGTGTATTTTTTTAGGGCGATGCAGCAGCCAATTTATACCAACTGATACCTCACAAACAGCCTTTAAGTGAGCAAATGATTCTATCTGGAGGTTTGTTGATCAGGAGACAAGGACAAAGAGAGAGAGAAAGAGAGAGAAAAACTCCCTCCTCTTTGCAATCCTGATGTGGGTGGAGGGGGAGGGAAGAGGAGGGGGGGAGCTGGGAGAAGAGGAGGGGGGGAAGTGGGGGAAGAGGCGGGGGGGAAGTGGGGGAAGAGGAGGGGGGAGGTGGGGAAGAGGAGGGGGGGAAGTGGGGGAAGAGGCGGGGGGGAGGTGGGGGAAGAGGAGGGGGGGAGGTGGCGGAAGAGGAGGGGGATTCAAATCTGTCTGCCGCCCCAAAGAAACGCTGGTTATGGCAAAATTAGCAAAGGCTTTGGAAACAGGACTGGACAGACAACTGAGAAAATATGTGTTTGTGTGTGTGTGTGTGGGGGGGGGGGGGGGGGGGTAAGGATGGGTGAATACAGTTGTAGATCTAAATGAGAGCTCTTCATAGCCAACATAGGCAGATGAGCTGAATGGCCTCCCTCTGTGCTGTACCTTCCTCTTGTTGTGAGAGACCTGCTGTTTCCACAGATGGAGTGGATTAAGAGCGACACTGGCAAAGCCACTGGAGTGAATTGTCTGTGGTGCAGCAAGCGTCAGCAAATAAAGTAGCACTTACCGAACAGTGGACTGATAGACTAAATCCTCCCTCCTCAAGGACTCCTCAATGTGAGTGTAATTGGTGGAGAAAAGCGCATCATAGGTGAATATCTTCTGTTTGATCGCTCCGCCCTCTGTCACCTGCGGTCAGACAATAACACAGTGACAGAATGCCAGGCACAGCGAGGCCATTCAGCCCATCGAGCCCGCTCCACGACTTCACTACATCATGGCAGGGCTTTCTCTCCATTTCCCTCCCATACCTCGGTGTCTCAATCTTTCTATCCTTTTCTTTTACTCTTTCTCTCTCACTTTCTTTCTCTCTCCCACTCCCTCTCTCACGCGCACTCTGTCAATCCCCCTCCCTCTTTCGCTCTCCCTCCCTCTCCTCCTCCCTCTCTCGTCCTCTCTCCCCCTCCCTCTCTAACTCTCTCTGTCTCTCCCTCTTGTTCTCTGTCTTTCTCACTCACGCTTGCGCTTTCTTGCTGTCTCTCTCTCTCGAGCAGTTAGTCCCACATTTTCTGTGTGAGGAAATGCTGTCTGATCTCACTTTTGAACAGGCTTAGCTCTGTAACAAGCCTGTGTTCATCACATGTCACATAGGGAAATTATCACTTTGATACAGTTTTCCCATTTTTGTAGAGAGGGAAAGAATGAATTTGGAGAAATTGGGGAGAATGAATTTGCCCAGACCTCTGCAGACAGAATGCTACCACTGCTATTATTTAGCTGGGTGGTTGGGGGTTGGGGGGTGGAATAGGGTGTGTGTGGGGGGGGGATGTATTCACGGTTGCAGGAGCAGAGGTTCAGCTAAAAAAAAATTGGAACCCATTTTCGATCCATGTGATAATTATCACATCACAATTCGTAATTTACCGGTGTATTTTTTTTTAAAAAAGGTGCCTGCAAACTCCAATCAGAAACTAGTTATAGAGAATCACAGAATCTTACAGCACAGAAGGAGGCCATTCAGCCCATCATGCCTGTGATGGCTCTTTGAAACAGCTACCAACTAGCCCCACTACCCCCACTCTTACCCAATAGCCCTGAACATTTTTCCTTTTTAAGTACCTATCCAATTCCCTTTTGAAAGTTACTATCAAATCCGTTTCCACCACCCTGTCAGGCAATGCGCTCCAGACTGTAACTTTCTGTAAAAAATATTCTCCTCATCTCCCCTCTGGTTCTTTTGCTAATTTTCTTAAATCTGTGTCCTCTGGTTACTGACCCACCCACAAGAAGAAACAGTTTCTCCCTATCTACTCTATCAAAACCTCTCATAATTTTAAACACCTCTATTAAATCTCCTCTCAACCTTCTCTGGCCTTGTTCTAAGAACAATCTCGTCTCTCCACATAATTTCTCCATATTTATGCTCCACATAAATATTTAAATAAATATTTATGCTCCCCCCACTCCTCTGTTCCTTTCTCCTACACCATTCTCTTCCCCTCTCTACACGCCTCTATTCCCCTCTCCTACACACTTCTATTCCCTTCTCCTACACACCTCTATTCCCCTCTCTACACCCCTCTCTTCCCCTCTCCTACACCTCTCTCTTCCCCTCTCTACACCCCTCTCTTCCCCTCTCTACACCCCTCTCTTGCCCTCTCTACACCCCTCTCTTTCCCTCTCTACACCCGTTTCTTCCTCTCTCCTACACCCCTCTCTTCCCCTCTCTACACCCCTTTATTCCCCTCTCCGACACCCCTCTCTTCCCCTCTCTACACCCCTCCCTCTCTTCCCCTCTCCTACACCCCATGGTTTGCTCTACTCTTCCAGATGCTGCTGAAGAGCCAAGCTGGGCTGTGGGTAGAGGGTGAAAGGGCGACCGAAGGTACAGTCGAAGAGGAGGGTTCAGAGACGGGCCTTGAAGGAGGCAAGGGAGGGGCCGAGGCGGAGGGGCTGTGGGACGGACTTCCAGAGGGTGGAGGCAGAGAGGCTGAAGACCCCGCCCTCCAATGGTGGGGCGGGTAAGGCGCGGGTCTTGAAGCAGGCCTGGGGGGGGGAGGGATTGTACGACAGCCCGGGCCAAGTGATGGGAATCTGCGAAAGCCAAGAGCGGATCATCACATGTGTAAATCCTAATCAGTTAATTGCTCATCCACAGAAGCCAGTCAGTTTCACGCCTCATTAAAGTCTAAACTCTAAGTAATGGAAATGTCCTCCTCTGATGCTTAATTCAAAGCCGTTTTAAACTTCTATTAACGTACAGATAAAACAGCTTTTGTCTCAATAAATTAGATTTTGTAATCACGGCGTGTAACAGAGGTTCTCTGGACCCTGTCCTCATTCTCTTGCCTCCGAACAGCTCTCTAACATGGTAGGATGTGAAAATAAATTTGTTACCAGCGAGTCGTAAGTCCAGCGGGTTCAACTCCAGCAGTTACCCCCCACCCGCCCCTGATGCACACTCTGGGCTTCCCCCTCCCCAGAGCCCTGGCTCTTGCCAACCTGTGCCTAATATTTTCCAGGATTAGGTAAGCAGGATGTGTCCCTCCAGGGAGAGAGAGCATTCCATTCCAATGATTTTATCTATGGGAGGTGGGAGGCATGGAATTCTCAGCTTGGTTTGGAGACTCTTAAGCAACGGCGATGGGTTTCCGATTGTGTCAGATACCCGGCTGACCCCAAAACAAAATGCTGGGACCGAGCATGAGCCTGGATTGTGAGCTAAAATCGCGGGACTCACAGACTAATCTCTCAAATCTAAGCATTTCACAATCCGACTGCTAGTTATCTTAACCTGCCTCTGTCCCTGAGGGTTCCTCAGGGATAGAGGCAGGTTAAGATAACTGGCAGTTGGATTGGAAACGCTATGTATCTATTTCATTGTCAGTGACGCCGTTCGCGAATTGCTGCCTGGGGATATCTGAGGAAGAAGCTATTTATTTACTGGAGTTGTCTGATAGGGAAGAGAAATTGCAATGAAGAGGAAATAACGCTCAAAACATTTCAATTACAGAAATAAAACCGCAATCCTTTCAACACCATCTCCTCTGTCTCCCGTGTGGCACGAACTCGAGTTGTAACAATTATGATAATAATAATAAAAATCCTTGCATTTAATACAGCGTCTTATCACGTCTTTGAGACGTCTCAAAGTATTCTGCAAAGCAGATTGACTGTATACTTTGTGGGTGAAACGTGGAAGCCAATTGCGCACAGGAGTGGATTGAGTGACCAAATTATTATTATTTTTCACTTTTTTTTGGAGAGATTATTACCTCCAGAAAAACAATCCACCAATCAACTAAGAACCAGGTTCCTATATCATTTTGTTGTTGTTATTATTACTGCTAGGTAAACAGAGGAGTGTGGAGCAGGAAAAGTAGTGTAATGTTTCACCCAGCCCTAGAATCGAACACAGGGACTCACGCTAGCCAGCGGGGCGAGTGCTCTAACCACTAAGCTATAGGACTGCACAAGTAACAAGTAACATGCCTGCCAGATTCTCTGCTGCAGGCTTGCATGACCCAAATGGGTTAGAATTATCGGTCGGCCTGGTGAGATTAGAGGCGAGGGGGTATGTAATGTTTGAAATGAAATACAGGCAGATGTTGCCAGAGCACGATTGCACAACTCTAACCTCTCCAACCAGGAGCAATCTGCTTCCTGTTAGAGCTCAGGTCACATATCTTCCTTCTAAATATACAGTCAATTCACTTTACAGTGTATCCTGTGAAGCGCTTTGAGACGTTTTGAAGTTGTGATAAGGTGCTGTATCAAATGCAAGGATTATTAGTATTATTATTCTCGTGATCTCCTTAAAACTGTCCCACTGATAACTATATCAAAACCTGAGGTAGTAGAAGCAAAACGTTTCCAACAAAAACGCTTTGTCTCGTGCCTTCTCTCGATCTCTCTCTCTCTCTTTCCCGGGGTCCTGGCCGACAATCCCCCAGATAAAATCACTCCCTCACTGCCTTTGTGGCTGTTTATGAGGATGTTGCCATGTGCGAATTGGCGCTGCGTTCACCACATACACAGCCACTACACTTTACACAGAATCCTGTGAAGTTTTGATCACGTGTATCAAATACATTGATCATTTTTATCATTATTTTGTAGTATATTCTGTGAAGCGCTTTGAGACGTCTCAACAATGTGATAACGTGCTATATCAAATGCACGGATTATTATTATTATTATTTTCTCCCCAGCTTTAAACCCCCTGTAAACACCTCTCTCCTTGGTCAACACCTCTAACCTCCCTTTCCTCCCCCACTCCCCCCAGCTTAGTGTTGCCCTCAGAGGAGCTCCACTCTACCTAAAGCTTATTGGTGATGATATTTAGCTGAAAAGTCTTTAATCAGGGCTATGGGAAACGCGATTGTGCCAGATAATGGCTGCAAAATAATTCCAGAACAAAGTGAGCGGAAGTTAAAATATCACTGCAGCAGCTGAGATTAAACCAATGAAGTGGATAAATCCATGATGGTGATTTTGGCTGGAGGGGAGCAGCCATTCTCCTGTTAAGTCCTGGGCCCAAAATATAGGATAAATTTTGAACCTTGTGATAATCACGGACCACAATATTTCTCCCCAGTATGTTGAGCGATGCCCCTTGGAATCAGATCAAGGAATGTTGAGGTGCCTTAAAAATATAGTAATAATAATAATAATCCTTGCATTTGATATAGTGCCTTATCACATCTTTGAGACGTCTCATAGGGTTTCACAGAATATAGTGTAAAGTGAATTGACTGTATATTTTGTGGGTGAAACGCGGCCCATATGCTAGTCGTAGAAATTACAGTACAAAAAGAGGCCATTCAGCCCCACTCCTCCATCCTTTCCCTGAGTAAGTACTGGTGTCGGCTCTCCCACAATCCTCTCATGCCCTTTTATAATGTCCCTCTTTAAACACTTATCCAATTCCGTTTAAATGTTGCTGGAATTTCATCTCAATAGCCACTTAGAGCAAAGCGTGCAAATATCTCGCTATGTGGAGAGATTGCTTCAAACTCCAATTTGCAACAGCGAGCCTGAGTCTTTGGCCCCTTGTTACCCATTTGCCAACCAGCAGTCATAATCTCTCAATACATCCTCTCAAACCTTTCAGAATTCTGAAGTCTTCAATTAGATCCTCTTCTGTGTTCCATCAAACCCAGCCCCAGTCAGTTATTGAGCTGACTCTCAATTCTACAATCTCTCTCCCTGGTCTCATTTTCCCCAGGGTAATAATTCCTTCAAAAAAATTTTGGTAACTCAATCCCCAACTGTTTGTGGGACACTGCCGTGGACAATTCGCTGACACCTTTCGCCCACAAAATACACAGTCAATTCACTTTACAGGGAGTTTTTCCTCGTGTCCTGGTTTAAAATCCTCCAAATAAAATTGTTCACTCATTTCATGGCTGTGTGTAGATTGCCTGCCACATTCTTCTACATACACACAGTCATTACACTTTACAGTACATCCCAGGAAATACTTTCTTGAAAGGCTCAGTATAAATGTATTATTTATGGTTATTGATACAATGGGGTGATGGCTAGTGATGGAGTTGACAACGTTTGGTACAACAACAACTTGCATTTATATAGAGTCCCTCACCCAAGATAGCGTCCCAAACGTTTAAACAACAGCAAATTGCGTTTACACAGCGCCTTCCGCATTGGGAGGACATCCCAAGGCGCTGGACAGTCAAGAATTTGCACCCGAGCTTGGGGTTGGGATCAAGAGGGTTGGAGGTCAGGGAGGATGCGGGTAGGAGGGTGACAAATGGCGTGGTCAAAAGAAGCAGTGGGGGCAGGTGAAGGAGTTTCTGGGATGAATTTCCAAAGCATGAGGGCAAAGAGGCTGAAGGTACAAGCACACGCTGGGCTCCAAATACAATCAAGACGAGATTAAGAATGGTTCCCTGTCTGTGAGTTCAACCCAGCCCATTAACATTGGATTAGGGTTGTAGTTAAATGCATTAAATAGGAACGTTGTAACCACAGCTCTTTGCAGATTGGTCTGCGATGACTAATGGAGCCTGACTCCATCCAATGATCTTAATTCTACTTGACAGAGAAGATTAGATACATTTCCAACCTCAGAGGCTCCAGGGTTACAACCAGGCTTCTCACCTTAGCTCCTCCTTCCCCCTTGGGGTGTGTTTATTGGTGAGAAAGGGGGATGTAAATTTGGGGCCTTTAAGTTTGGAGGTGGATCTAATGGTGAGGAGGTGGGAGGGGGGCAGCAGATGACAGCAGTTCAAATCTGTACCAAATGCCTATGAAACCGCAGCTAGATCCCAGCCAGTTGTGTGTCATCTCTGTTACAAAGACACAAATCTTTTCAGTTCAAAGATGTTCCATCTTTGTTATCACCTCACACTCATCACAGCCCGGCCCAGCCAGGCCGCCACTCACAAACCTATCCGCCCTCCATCTGTGTGTCATCTCCACTAAACACAGCCATGTCACCATTGCTCCTCACTGGCTTCATGTCTCCCCCGATTGTGATTCAGGACATCTCACGTTCCCCACACCCCCATATGCTCCCCACCCCCACACACACATGCCCACCCAAACACACATACACTCCCCCTACACACGCGCTGCCCCCCCTCCACACACACTCCCCACTCCACACACGCTCCTCTCCACACACACACTCTGCCCACCCCACACACGGGCTCCCACACACACACACACCCTACCCCTCCACTGATACTCTGCCGCCATACTCCCCAACTCCCACCCAACCTCTACTACCATTATTTCATAGAAAGACTGGGAGATTTTCCCTCAGTTTATATTCCACTCCTCATTGAAATTCACCCACATTAGCAGAGCATTAAAGATCCCATGGTGCTATTCGAATAGAGAAAGGGAGTTTCTCTCTCCCAGTGTCCTGGCCAACAATCTCACAAATAAAATTGTTGATGTATTCCATGGCTGTTCGTGGGACCTTGCTGTGTGTAACTTAGCTGCTATGTTGGCCCTCAAAACACACAACTGATCAGGCCTTGGTTTAACATCTCATCTGAAGGATGATTCCTATGAGAATGCAATGCCCCCCCAGCACTGTCCTGGAACATCAGCCTAGACAGTGAGCTCAAAGTAGCAATATGGGACTTTACTGAGTCTACTGACTCAGAGGTGAGAGAGAGTCAGGCTGACATCTGACACCCACTTCGCTTACAGAGTCTCTCATGTGTTACTTCAGCAGAGGCCTTTGGAGTTCCCATTTCCCAGTCATCAGGCTGCCCATTGAGACCTCTCCATCACCTCTGGTTCTGTCTCTCTTGAGGTAGCCAGGCTGTGTGTGACGGGAGCATCTTTCACTTCTGGTAATTGATTCCATTAGATTATTTTTAGCACAAAATTCTTTTCTGACCACGCTTCACATCCCTGTGCTGATGACATGCCGAGAAAGGCCAAGTTGACAGGCCGCATCTGCTGCCTTCTTCCTCTGGAATCTTTATCCCAATAACGCTGACCCGGGAGATCCAGGCTCAAACCCTCCCCAGGACCCTGATGATCTGATCCTCACACACAAACTAGCAAGAGACAAAACAGGCCTAGCTAACCCCAACCCAAATTCTATCTAGGGCTCTTCAAAAGGTTTCTCCTCCCGCACCCCCCCCCCCCCCCCCCCCCCCCCCCCGGTTAGCTGTGTGACCAGGGCTCCTTCCTTGGCCCCCCTCGTCTTCCTCATCTACATGCCCCATCATGGCGATGTCATCCGCAGACATGGGGTCAACTTCCACATGTATGTGGAGGACGCACAACTCTACTTCTCCTCCTCCAGTTGTGACTCCAGCTCCCCCGACGTTCTGACAGCTTGTCAGACAGACATCAGCGCTTGAATGAGCGCAAACTTCCTACAACTAAATAGCGACAAGTTGGAAGCCATATTCTTCGGCTCCTATCAACATCTTCTGTGACTCTGGTGAGCTATGAATTTTTGCGGTTAAAATCAGGAAACCAGTTTAATTGACCCGGGATCATGTGACAGAGTGCCTTAAGCCTGGATCTCTGGGCAGCAAGCAGCTGGATGTAATCTTTTGAATAACACTGATGATGTGTGTGTTTGTGTATTGTGTGTGAAGGAACAGTTATTGACTGGGCCATCACCAAGAGCAGTTTGCACCTCCCCTTCCTATCCAAGGTCCTTGAGAGAGCCGAGAGTCTGCTGCCCACAGCACGGAAACTGCTCCGGTCAAGGTCACAAATGACATCTTGACCATGTGCGACCAGGGCTCCCTCTGCCTCCTTGTCCTCTCCGCGACCTTTGACACTGTGGACCATTCAATCCTCCTCCACCGCCTCTCCTCCCACCTCAACCTCTAAGGTTATGTCCTTGACTGGTTCAGATCCTACCTTTCACACCGCCTCCACTTCGTCGCAGCAAATGGCTTCTCCTCCAACCCCCGCACTGTCTTGTGCGGTGTTCCTCAGGGCTCTGTCTTCGGTTCCCTCCTCTTCACCCTCTACTTGCTCCCCCTTGGTGACATCATCCGCAGACATGGGATAAATTTCCACATGTATGCGGATGGTACCCAACTCTACCTCTCTGTCTCCACCCTCAACTCCAGGACTACTGGAGTCCTGACCGACTGCCTGTCCGACATCAAGTCCTGGATGAGGGCCAACTTTCTCCAACTCAATGTCAGCAAAACCGAGGCTCTCCTGATTGGCTCACGCCAGCGCCTCCGCACCCTGGGCACTGGCAGCATCAGCCTCCACGGCTGCACACTCAACCTCACTAAGCCGGTCAGGAACCTGGGTGTCTTGTTTGACCCTGAACTGTCCTTTCTCCCCCACATCCGCACCATGACCGGCACTGCCTACCACCACCTCCGCAACATTGCCAGACTCCGCCACTGCCTCACCCCTCAGGCTGCCCAAACTCTCTCCCACACATTCGTCACCTCAAGACTCGATTACGGAAATTTCCTCCTCATCGGCCTTCCCAACTCTTCCCTTCACAACCTGCAGATCATCCAAAACTCTGCAGCTCATGTACTCTCACGCACCAGGCTCCGTGACCCCATCACTCCCAATTCAATTCACTTTACAGTATATTCCGTGAAGCACTTTGAGACACCTCAACGATGCGATAAAGAGCTTTATCAAATGCAAGAATGCCTGAGAATCTAAGGTAGGAGTTCCTGGTCTGTGTTGGGGTTAGTGGGGAGGGTGACCGAGGCCAAGACTTTGGGGACCAATCACTGAGATACACGATTTTCACTTTCAGTTTGATAACGTCCACAGTGGCTGAAAGCTCAGCTATTGATGGTGGGAAAGAGGGACATGAGGAATGCCTGAGAATGGAGGGGTTCAATGGGAGAATTGGAACTCCTTGCCTCAGTCACTCTGCCTCGCCCCCTCTTTATCTCTCATTAAATCCCACCTGTGAGGTCCTGTACCTCAAAGGTTACAGCACTTGCCTCGCAAGTGAGAGAACAGGGTTTGATTCCCGGGCAGGGCGAAAGGTTGGGCAAGTTTGCTTACTCCACACTCCTCTGTTTACTCAGCAGTAAGTAGGAACCCGGTTGTTAGTCAATTGGCGGATCGCTTTTCCGGGGATAATAACTCCTTAAAAAAAAATAATGAATTGGTCACTTCAGTCAGTGACTGTTTGTGGGACGCTGCTGTGCGCAATTGGCTGCTGCTTTTTGCCCACAAAATATCCAGTCAATTCACTTTACAGTATATTCTGTGAAGTGCTTTGAGACGTCTCGACAACGTGATAAGGCACTATATCAAATGCAATGATTATTATTATTATTAAAACCTCCCTCTTCGAGTGCATCTATGGTCACCTCGCCCCCCCCGTCTTCCCCCTTCGTTCAGCGCCCAAACCCACTCCAAACTCCAGCACTCAGAACGTTATCCTTTGTGAAGGGTGCTGTATAAGTATTCGTTGTGGTTGTTGTTGAGTGGGGGTCAGGCTCATTTAGGAAACAGCTGGATGCTGTAATGGGAGGATGGTGTGGTGGGGGTTGGGGGTGGGGGAGGAGGGGGGATCTAGCATTATGTGATCACAAATGGGTTGAAGGGACGAACTTGTTACGCACTAGTGTGAATTACACAACAGTCAGTGTGAGTTACACAGTATGAATGTGAGTTACACTGTGAGCACAGGCTGGTAATGACTGACTGACCCTTGCTGCCCACCTCTCAGACTGACATCACTAAGCAGATGAGTGTGAGAAGGTTTTGTGAAGCACGTGGCTCCCACAGCCTCTGATTTCCATTCTCTGGGGATAATCCAAATCTTTAATATGATGAGAGGCGGATGAGGTCAATATTCGACTCGGACCATCAGAGCTGAAGCAGAGATTAATGCATTCGAGCCAGTGAGACCGGAGATTAGATAGGATTCCTCCTCCTCCCCACCCACACTGAGGCCATGTGGAATAGGCCAGTGGGTGGATAATGCCTCAATTCATTTCCATCCACAACAGAGTTAGAGATTTCAGGGATGGGATAGACAGGCTGAGTGGCAGAGATGCCTGGATTGGGAAGAGCGAGAGAGAGAGAGAATGTTGTGGGTGAAAGGGAGTAGCCGGCGACAAGAGTGGGCATAATAATCCTTGTATTTGATATAGCGCCTTACGTCTTCGAGACATTTCGAAACGCTTTACATACTATACTGGAAAAGTGAGTTGACTGTATATTTGTGGGCGAAACGCGGCAGCCAATTGCATACAGCAGTGTCCCACAAACAGTCGTGGATTGAGTGGACAATTTCTTATAATTATTTGTAATCTATTATCCTTGGAAAAGTGATTCTCCCAATCAACTAACAACCGGGTTCCTACTTACTGTTAAGTAAACAGGTGTGTGGAGTAAGGAAACTTGCCCATCATTTCTCCCTGCAGGGAATGAAACCAAGGTCTCTCGCTTGCGAGGTGAGTGCTCTAACCACTGAGCTACAGGACTCCACATAAGGGGATGGTTTTGTATTTCTGATTCATGTCTGAGCTCATGGTCTAGGCTGCTGCCCAGTGCAGTTGGGATGGTAGAACAGGTGGATGGTATAAACCCCATGGCGCTGTTTGAAAAGAACAAGGGAGTTTCTCCCGGTGTCCAGAGAACCATAGAGAGGGAGAGAGCAGGGAATGAGATTAGAGGAGAGAGCTCCAGTGGGGAAGCGAGCACCAGCACAAACACGATGGGTCAAATAGCACCCTTCCGCATTGTAAAAATTCTCTGCACAAGACACTGAAAAAACAAGGTCCTGAACCCTCCTTATTCTATACAACATGCCCAGAATAAGGAAACAAAACGATTCAATAGTTTTAAGGGACTGTACTTATTCCCGCTACCTGGTCAGCCATTCTCTTCTTACAGTTATCCTGCATTTGATACAACGCCATTTACATCAGGAGGACATCTCAAAGTGGTTCACAGGGTTTACTGTAAAGTGGAATGACTGTGTATTTTGTGGCGGAATGTGGCAGGCAATTTGCACACAACAATATCCTGCAATCAGCCATGGAGTGAGTGATCAATTTTATTGGGGGATTGTCGGCCAGGACACTGAGAGAGACACTCTCTTCTCTTATCGAATAGTGCCATGGGATCTTCAACATCCACCTGAACAGGCAAATGGGAGCTCAGTTTAATCTCTTTTGGAGGACGGGACCTCTGACAATGTAGCAAGTGGCAGGGTGCAGGACACAGGTCACTGCACCAGAGCGTCAGCTTAGAGCTCAAAGTCCTCGATTTGGGGCTTGAACCTACAAACGTCTGACAGCCTGACATATATTCTTAAAACGGATTGCGAGCCAACTTCTAGAAACATGTATGTAGATGCTAATGAGGGCTGCTCTGTGCATGGGTCTCACCGCACTGAGGGGTTTATATTGAAAATGCTTCAGATCTTTATCTTCCACTCAGTTTTATTTAAAGCCAGGTCCTTATGCTCCTCCTTCCTTTTTTTGCCTGTTGCGGTTTCCTTCCGTTCCTCCCCAGCTCTCTGTAACAGACTGTAGGGCACAGGATAATTGGTGTGGTTGGCTGCAGTATATAGTTAGTCTAAGCATTGATCAGCACTTCAATTCTCCCTCATCAGTCCAATGAAAGAGTTTGCCTTTGACAAGCGTGGCGGATTCTGCAGGTAATATCTCACAAGCGGAGCCTGTTGGCTATTGCACTCCTTTACAGAGGGTTTTCACACACGCAGCGACCAAACTGTCCATCATTGTGCTATAATGTACCTCGCCAACCCCCTCCTTCCTTCAAGGCTCAAATTACATTTGTGTTGCTGTCGTTTATCACTGGCCTTTAATGCTTGTTGGGTCAGCTCGGTTCAGCCGCTCACATCCTCGCCTCAGGGATCAGAAGGTTGTGGGTTCAAGCTCCCACAGTCAGGGACTTTGGGCTCACAGTCTAGGCCAGTCTAGTGCAGTGTTGGGGGAGCGCTGCATTGACAGAGGTGCTATCCTTCAGATGAGATGTTAAACCATTTACCGTCTAAATACTCAGTCGTTGCAATTTACAGTGGATCCTGCAAAGCACTTTGAGACGTCCTCCTGACTTGAGAGATGTTGTATCAAATGTAATTACAATGATAAACCGAGGTCTTGTCTCCCTGGTCAGCTGGACATTAAAGATCCCGTGGCACCATTCAAAAAGTGTAAGCAGTTTCTCCTGGTGTCCTGGTCAAGAATCCTCCATATAAAATCAATCACTCACTTCATGACTTTTTATGGGCAGTTTATAAAACACACAGTCACTACACTTTATAGTAAATACTTTGAAACAGTTTGAGGTGGTCTATTATAATTAACCACAGCAGAGGGAAAGCTTGCCAGATAGTGCTCTTAATGGCAAATGCTGGAATCCAACCAGTTTTAGCAGTTACCCCAACGCACACTCTGAGTCCACAAGCCTTGGCTTTTGCCAATCTGTGCCTAATACTATCCGGAATTAGGTAAGCAAGATGCATCCGCCAAGGGAGAGAGTGCGCATCCGTTGGACCCCCAGAAAACACCGCACACACACACATTCGTGCAGTACCAGTGCTCTTTGCTACCAGAACCCACCCCACTGACCCCTCGGTGCCAAGTAATATTGACATGTTTTCCTCAGGATCCCACTCTGGTCGAGTGAGTGACCAGGAAATTGGTATAGGCAGGGCACATGGGGCAGGGGGCAGGTCACAGGGGCCAGGGGGCAGGGGGAAGGGACCGGGGGGGGGGACAGGGAGCAGGGGCCACAGGGCAGGGGGCAGGGTTGGGGGGGAGCTGGGCTGGGCTGGGGGTGGTGGGGGAATCCTGGGGGACTGCCACACCGAGCTCTGCTCCTGCGCCCACGGCAGGCAGGCCACTGAGTGCTGTGAGCAGCCAGTGATCAGCACGATCAGCAGGGCAGATGAGCCATGGTAATTCAATTAAAATTACCGACAATTTCTTCCCCCAGCCCACCCACATGCCCAGCCCACCCACATGCCCACCCAACCCCCACTCCCCCGCCCCCACCGCCCGCATGGTGCTTTCAATCAGAAACTCTTTCCAAAGGACGGAGACTTGACAATTAGCCAGAGTCGGGAGAAATGCCAACACATCAACAGCATCTGCTCATTAAACCCCCCCACCATGTCCTGCACGACTGTCCAGCACCTTGGCACATCCTCCCGACATGACAGCAGCAAGAGAATTACACGCGTGTAGCGCTTTTCACATTGGGAGGTCCCAAAGGCGCTCTACACCTGTAATTTCTTGCTGTTGTTGTTGGGTGTATCTCCTCACACCACTGTCTGTCCTCAGGCACTCAGCTGAGTCTGGCAGCCCAGTGTCCCGGGGTTTGAGCCACTTACCTTGTACCAGACAATCTCCCGTAGCCTCCCGTCTGTTTTGAAGTTGCATTTCAACGTCACAGCCTCACCCACCACCACAGGGGAGATCGGCTCAATGTTGACAGTCAGATAGCCTGCGATACCAACACAGAGAGAGAGAGAGAGAGCACAGGCTTGTTAACTCAGCAACAGTCACAGCACAGCCAGCAGCTGTGTCAACCACAGCTCCAAAGAAATTCCCTCTCTGTGGAGGAGACCAGTCGTCCTCTGTAAAGATGAGATGTGGGATTTTCAAAATAACAATAATAATCATAATAATAATCCTTATGTTTGATATAGCGCTTCATCACAGCATTGAGACATCTCAAAGCACTTCACAAAATAGATTGGAAAATGGATTGACTGTGCTTTTTGTGGGTGAAACGCCCACAGAAGTGTTCCACATCAGTTGTGGATTGAGTGAACAATTATTATTTTTTGAGGGGGAGGGATTATTACCGCCGAAAAGTGAACCGCCAATCGACCAACAACTGGGTTCCTACTTACTGCTAAGTAAACAGAGGCAATAGCGCCTTAATCACGTCTTCTAGGCATCACAAAGTGCTTCACAGAATATACTGTCAAGTGAATTGACTGTATATTTTATGGGCGGAACGCAGCAGCCAATTGCGCACAGCAGCGTCCCACAAACAGTCGTGGAATGAGTGACCAAATTATTTTTCTTTTTATCTTTTCTTGAAGGGATTATTACCCCCAGAAAAGCGATCCAACCGGGTTCCTACTTCCTGCTGGATAAACAGAGGCGTGTGGAGTAGCAAAACTTGTCCAATGTTTCACCCCGCCTGGGAAACAAACCCAGGTTCTCTCGCTTGCGAGACGAGTGCTCTAACCACTGAGCAACAGGACTCTTGGTTTATCTAATCACTAAACTATAGGACTCTAATGGCTGGTGGTCACTCTACTTGCCTCTAGCGATTGTAATCTGATCTCGACTCCAGTGTGAACGCTCTCTCCCTGTCTCCACACAAGTACCTCTTAATACCTGAGCCTCTTAATACAACACAATTAGGTTCCTAAAACCGCACGCCTCTCTTTTTACAGCAGCTTCCTAAAAAAATCTAACTGCCTAATTGGCTCGTTGGCTGATAGCAGAGAGTTTCTGTCTGAATCGTATGAATATTTTATACATATTAATCTCTCACCAACAACTCCAGAGGTTAGCAGGACTCTTCAAGGCAAATGGGCTTTAATGGGGGCAAGGCAGAGCAAGGAGGGTCACTGGGGGGAAGGGATTGGGGGAAAAGACTGGGCAGGGACTGGGCTAGGCAAGGAGGGGCACAGTTTCTAAGTTTAACACAAAAATAGGGAGTGTAACTAAACAGTGAAGAAGATTGTAAAGTACCTTCGTGGGACAAAGACAAATTAGCTGATTGGAAGGAAGAATAAGAGGAACAAATATATGTTAGATGGTAAAATATGAAAAAGACCGGAAAAGCAAAGGGACTTTATTAATCCCTATCGATGTACATAAATAAGTTGGTAAAGACAGGGCGGAGCAGAGAGGGGGAGAACCGTAGCAAATGTGGAGTCCTGTAGTGTATTGGTTAGAGCACTCGCTTCAGAACGAGAGGACCTGGATTCGATTCCCAGGCAGGGCGAAACGTTAGGCAAGTTTTGTTACTCCACACACACGCCTCTGTTAACCTTGCAGTAAGTAGGAACCCGGCTGTTAGTTGATTGGCAGATTGCTTTTCCGGGATAATAATTCCTTCAAAATAAATAAATAAATAGAATAATTTGATCACTCAGCAGTGTGGGACACTGCTGTGCGCAATTGGCTGCCACGTTTCAGCCACAAAATATATAGTCAATTCACATTGAAGTATATTCTGTGGAGCACTTTGAGACGTCTCAAAGAATCTGTATCAACTTCAAGGATTATTATTATTATTATAATTATAAATGAATCTGGATGGGACACAAGTGAGAAATTCCTTCATCTTTTTGCCAAAGCGATTGTGGGATCTTTAATGTGCTCCTGAGTGGGCAGACAGCACAGAATAAAAATATAATAATAATCCTTTGCATTTGACACAGCGCCTTATCACGTCTTCGAGACGTCTCAAAGCACTTCACAGGATACACTGTAAATTGAATTGACTGTATATTTTGTGGATGAAATGCGGCAGCCAATTGCGCACAGCAGCGTCCCACAAATACGGTAGTGGATTGAGCGACCAAATTATTATGTCGGTACTCGGGACAAAGCACCTTATCTCTCCCCCAGTGCTGCACTGAAGCGTCAGCCTGGTCTGTGCAATCTCAGCATCTCACATGCACAACCGCCTGACACAGAGACCAGACCATGAGAGACGGAGCCGGGCTGAAAAGCAAATCACATTAGAAATATTATCGAGATCTTGAACGTAATTGGAATTGATGTGGCCTGTTTAATATTTATGAAAATCATCTCGTTCTCACCCAGTTTTATGGATGTTCGTCGGGTTTATTATTTAAACATTTCAGATTTGCTGCCAAACGAGGCGAAATAATGAACTGTTAGGAGATCAGAAAGGGCTTCACAAGCAGCCATCTTCCCCTCACCTCAGTCACAAAAACAAACAAACAACAGGTCTAAGACCCTGAGCTCATGATCGTGCAGAAAATTTCAAATATCCATGGAAAATATTCAGAGATAAAACACCCCATTTTTTCACATCACTGCTCTCTGTTGTCGGCAACCAGATAATCCTTGCATTTGATATAGCGCCATATTACGTCTTCAAGCCTCCTCAAAGTACTTCACAGAATATACTGTAAAGTGTAGTGACTGTATATTTTGTGGGCAAAACGTGGCAACCAATTGCACACAGCAGTGTTCCACGTGTGGATTGAGTGACCAAATTTTTTTTTAAGGATTATTATCCCCAGAAAAGTGATCTGCGAATCGACTAATAATAATAATCCTTGCATTTGATATAGCGCTTTTCACGTCGGGAGGACGTCCCAAAGCGCTTCACAGAACACACTGTAAAGTGAATTGACTGTATATTTGTGGGCAAACGCGGCAGCCAATTGCGCACAGCAATGTCCCACAAACAGTTGTAGATTGAAAATGACCAATTTATTATTGTTTTTGGTTTTGGAGGGATTATTATTAGGCTCTGTGTGGAGTAAGGAAACTTGCCCAAGGTTTCGCCCTCTGCCTGGAATTGAACTCAGGTCTCTCACTTGCAAAGCGAGTGCTCTAACCACTGAGCTACTGGACTCCACGACAAGATATGAGATAGAGAGAGAGGGTTAGGGTCCTCTTCTCTCCATTGCCCCCATCCTTGGGGTCCAGCCTCTTCCAGCCTCTTTAATAATAATAATCCTTGCATTTATATAGCACTACTCACGTCTTCGAGACGTCTCAAAGCACTTTACAGAATATGCTGTAAAGTGACTTGACTGTATATTTTGTGGGTGAAATGCGGCAGCCAATTGTGCACAGCAGCGTCCCACAAACAGTTTTGGATTAAAGTGACCAATTTATTATTGCTTTGTTTTGCAGGGATTATTATCAGGCGTGTGGAATAAGGAAACTTGCCCAAGGTTTTACCCTGCTGGGAATTGAACCCAGGTCTCTCGCTTGCAAGATGAGTGCTCTACAGGACTCCACTCTTTCTATAATGTTTCCGGTAGTCCGGAATTGTGCAACTTGATGAACTCTGATGTTTGTCACTTTAAAGCCGTTTTTTTCTGCAGCTTTCAGAGAAACTTACAGTCAAAACAGTTCCAAACTGAGGGATGTCTGGACACTCTGAACATCACAGAGACACAGGACAGGTACACAGACCGAGACACAGATGGAGACAGACAGCAATACAGACAGCGATACAGAGAGTGATACAGACAGAGACATGGACACAGACAGAGACACAGACACCACGGACACAGAACAAGACAGACACAGACACAGACAAGGACACAGAACAGAGACACAGAACATAAATATCTTCAAGATGTTTCAAAGCGCTTCACTGAATATAGTGTAACTATACGACTCTGTGTTTTGGGTGAAACGTGGCAGGCAATTGAGCACAGCAGCGTCCTACAAACAGTCGTGGATTGAGTGACCAATTTATTAGCTTTATTTTTTGAAGGGATTATTACTCCCGGAAAAGCGATCCGCCAATCGACTAACAACGGGGTTCCTACTTCATGTGAGGAGCGAACCCCCGATGAGGTTTTATTTGAGGCGAAAGATGCTGTAAGCTGTTGAGATTCTTTGCACAGGGGAATCTGCAGCACAGGAATCTTGAATATTAAAAAGCTATTTTTTCCCAATATTTATGTCCACTGGTTGACGATTAAGTGACAAAGCGAGGCATAAATTGAAGGTAAACACAGAGAGATTAATGGGGGAGGCAGGAGAATATATATAATAATAATAATCCTTGCATTATCACGTTGTTGAGACATCTCAAAGTGCTTCAAGGAATATACTATAAAGTGGATTGACTGCATGTGATGAGCAAAACACAGCAGCCAATTGTGCACAGCAGTGTCCTACAAACGGTTGTGGATTGAGTAATGCGGCCACATTTCGCTCACAAAGTATACACAAAATTCACTTTACAATATATCCTGTGAAGCGCTTTGAGACGACTCAATGATGTGATAAGGAGCTATATCGAACGTAAAGATTATTATTACTATTGCATCTGATATCACGTCTATCACGTCAGGAAGATGTCTCCTGTGACTGCGAAGTGTAGTGACTATGTATTGTGTGGGGTAACGCGGTAGTCAGTTGGTACACATTTGGTAAAGTCCATTTCCGAACAGCCGTGAAGTGAGTCATTTTATTTGGGGGGATTGTTGGCCAGGAAACCGGAAGAGAGAAACTCCCTTCTCTTTTTGAGTAGTGCGAGGGATCTTTAACGTCTGCCTGAACAGGCAGACGGGACCTCGTCTCAACCAAGGAACATCTCCTGCAAGTAATACTATTATTATTAATAAAGGCGGGGTGTGGGGGGGGGGGAGGCAAGCAGGAGAATGGAATGAGTGTGGGTGGCTGATGTGTAGAAAACCACTGATTGAGCCAGGTTGAATGACTCTATCAATGTGAAACTCAAACGAAATGTCCGGAGCAGTTTTAGATTCAAGTAAGAGCCAGGCCGGGCTGTGTAGACGCTGAAATATTAAAGGCTAACCTGCGGGAATATTTTGTATTATTTCAATTTAATGCGATGTCAGATGTTTAATTCATTCAACTTATTCTTCAAAAAAAATCATTTTACTTTTGTTTGAGTGTAAGAGGACAGGCTTCATCAAATCACGTTCCTCAAGGGAACAAACGATCCCCCCTGCAGATAAACCCCAACACTCCCCCCACCACAGCCCCCCACCACACCCCCCCACCACATACCCCCACCACACACCCCCACCACACAACCCCACCACAGACCCCCACCACAGACCCCCACCACAGACCCCCACCAAAGTTGTCAAAGGACAATGAAGCCTGTCTTCACAACCAACCAAATGATTGGATGGCCTCACTGGTGGAACAGGCTTGAGGGGCTGAGTGGGTCACTCCTATTCCTGGGCCCCAGATTACACCGAGGGCAGTTATCCTTAGCGCTTGTTTAAGGCTGGCTAAGTGTCAAGTGTCCCCTCCTCACATCTCCCTCTGCCTTCGTGGTGAAGGCTAAAGGCTGACCTTGATCAGGCTGTGTGACTGGCTACATCGCTGAGCTCTCTTCCCCAGGATCCAAACTCAGGGGATGTCACCCATCAGTCGAGCTCTGGTGGTCAGAGAAAGTGAGAGAGAGAGAGAGACTAGTAACTGTGTCCTCACCCCAAGAGCAGTGAAGGGGGAGGCAAAATGGGGTGGGGGCAGAACATACGGTCACAGCATAGTGAGATACAGAGAGCCTGGGGATCAGGAAAAGCTTGGATTGAGAGGGTGGGAAGCAAAGGCGAGGTAATGGGATTCAAAGATCTGGTGCCAAAACACACTTCATAACGATGATGTTCATATCAGGCTCCTCAGGCGGGGGTAGGGTCTAAGAGTGCTTTACCGTGACTCCTGCGAAGTGCTCTGAGACGTATCGGTGACTCAATAATATTATTGTTAATACAAGCCCATAAACAGGTGGTGCGGGCTCGATGGGCTGAATGGCCTTCTCCTGTTGTTCCTGTGATGGGGGTTGGCTGTGGTGGGGTTCAGGGGCTGGTGTGAGGGCGAGTGTGTGTGTTGTTCGCTGACAGACAGTAAAATTGCTTTGAGATGAAATGTAATGTTCGTGTTGCTGCAGTGCCGTGTGTGTCGGGCTGATGGATCAGCTTCACTTAACTTTCATTTCCTGGTGTCACTAACCCGTGCTGGGCCACAGCACACGCACCGCACACATCAGTGAGTGTGATCACGCCACCTGTCTACACACACACGCCTGACCCTGACACACATGACACACAGACACATAGGTATCAGCCAGTATCAGCCCCCACCCCCACACACTCACCCACCTGATCTTTGTCTCCCTGCCCCACCCTCCCCAGGGACAGAGGCTTACGCACACAATGGGGGCAACACCTGGGCCCCTGTGTGTTCATGTGTGTGTGTGTGTGTGTGGAGGGTGGGGGGGGGGGGTGAGGCCTGGAAGGGAGGGGGCGAGGCAGGGGGATAAGCTGAGTGGGTGGGGGCGAGGCAGGGCGGGAGTGTGAAGCTGGGGGGGCAAGGCGTGGGGCGAGGAAGTGGTTGGCGGGAGCGGGGGCGGGGGCGGGTTGTGGGGGGTGGTCATGTGCAGCAAGTCTGAGTTAGCTAAGCGGAGGGCGGGGGAGGGGATGGGAGGTCACAGAGACAGGGAGGTGTGAGGGGGTGAGGAGGAGGCGCTGGGAGCCGGTGACTGGCAAGGATGGCAATGATAACAAGGATGGCAAGGATGGCGTACGGAGTTGGTGTAGGGCGGGGGGGAGGGGGGGCACAGTTGCGGAGGTTGTGGACAGTATACCTGGGGAGAGCAGCGAGCTGTGCATCATCAAACCTGGTCACGAGGTAACAACGAGTGAACAAGAGTTTAACAAAATGCTGGATTTATGTAACCCGGGCACAGGGTCTGCGATAGAGGGGAAACTTCTGAAAAAGCTGCTGTTTTCATGGGTTAGTGACACCAGTGTTCAACTCTGCCCCTGCCGCTCACCTGCACACCCCTTACCGGGGGTCTCGGGGGCTTATGCCCTCAGTGTGAGGCTGACAATAAAGGTGACCACAACATCTCTCTCACTGATGATCACACGGCCGAAGCTGAGAGCATGGGGAACCTGGGGAATCAACGCAGAGGCCGAAGGAATCTTAAGCAGCTCTAAATGTACTGTAGCTGTAAAGGGATTAGGTGGGGGTGCCCTGCTCTCTCATCATCGTTCTCCAGCCCTTCCCGACATTTTCCCACAAGAACAATCCAGCTGCTGTTGCGGGATCTTCCTGTCAGTCTCTGCCTGGCTCTGGAGCCTCCTATCCCTTTCCCAAACCGGGATCTTTATCCCACTCTTTATCAATTTCTCTACAATACACACAGTCACTGCACTTTACTTCAGGGCACTGCTGATGACAGCAAAGCCCAGCCCGGGTCATCAACAGGACCAGGAAGGGCAGACCAGTCACTGGGGGCAGGGAATCCTCCCCCTCAGCTCCCGTTAACCTGCAGCCAAAGCCCTAACGGGGAGGGTGGTCCTAGCTGGACTAGCAGCGGAAAGCTGGCCAGGCAGTGATATCAATGGCAAGCTATGTGTGGGTTTAACTGGTTAGACTCCAGCAATTACCCCAATGCACACTCTGGGGGTCCCCAAGCCTTGGCTCTTGCCAGCTTGCGCCTATTACTCTCCGGAATTAGGTAAGCAGGATGTGTCCCTTCAGGGAGTGAGAGAGCGGATTCCATCCCAACAATCTATCTCTGGGATTTCTACATGTAGATGGGCTGCATGGAATTCTCAGCTTGGTTGGGATAATCCTAAGAGTAGTGATGGGTTTCTGCACATCTCAGACACCCGACTCGCCAAGAAAAAACACTCCTGTGAAGTGCTCTGTGAAGCCCTCCTGATGTGCATATCGCTGATAAAATGTACGGATTATTGTTGATCTGAACACAATGCCACCAGCACCAAATGGTTTCATCGGAAAACCATTGCATTTTTACAGCGTCCTATCACATCAGAGCATCTCAAGGTGGTTCAAAGGTACCTGCCGCCCAGTGTAGTGACTGTGCTTTGAGTCGGCAAATGCAGCAGCTGTTTTGTGCCCAGCAAGGTTCCCTCAGTGACTGATAGCTGGGGGGAATATTGGCCATGACCTTTTCTCTTTTCCAACAACAACAACTTGTATTTATATATTATATTCACACCGAATGGCATGCTCTGAACACTTACCAAGGAAGGTACCAATAGAACCAAGATTCATCTGATAAAGACCCATAACACTATCTCCCTCTCTTGCAGTGTCCTGGCCAACAATCCCCCAGATATAAACATCAGCCACTCACTCCATGGTTGGTTTGAGACTGTATTGTGTGCAAAATGGCTGCCACGTTCCCTCACAAATACACAATCTAATTACTGCAAAGATATATGAGATTTTTCCAAGTCACAAGATGCTACAAAATCTGTATTTGTTCACAGCTCCATCTCAGCTCTCAGCCTCACATTCCCTCGCTCGGCGCCTCTCAGGGCGATAATAATAATTTGGTCATTCAATCCACAACTATTTGTGGGACGCTGCTGTGCGCAATTGGCTGCTGCGTTTTGCCCACAAAATGTACAGTCAATTCATTTTCCAGTGTATTCTGTGAATACACAGAGACACGATAAGGATTATTATTATAATAAACACTGATATATGGTTATTATAACCCAGAGTAATGTTCCTCTCTCGCTCCACTGAGAACCCGCTCAGCTCTGTGAGAATCTTTGTGTCACTCAGTAGGGATTCACTGACCACGCATTATGGAATCGAAAGATTCGTCATAATAATAATAATAATAAATAATATATCAATCCAACATCTGATTTAGTGCCATCAACTCAAAGCTTTTCACAGGCAAATTTCCGTCAGGTGTAGTGACTGGCAAATTTGACTAACACAGCTGTCAACAACAACAAACAACAAATTACATTTGTACAGCGCCTTTCACGTCGGGAGCACATCCAGTTTGCGCACAGCAATGTCCCCCAAGCAACCCGAAGTAAACAACCGGTTGCATCTGGGAGATTGTCAGCCAGGACACCTTCTCTTTTACAATAGTGCCTTTTAATGAGATCTTTCGTGTCTCACGGAGCCGAGAGTGTGAGTGGGTGAGTCAGGCTGTTGTGAACAAAGACGGGCATTTGATGTATTTACCATGCAGTGCAAAATCGTACCCCCACCCCACCCCCAAGCCCTGGCACACCGTCCGCCAGCCCTGGCACACCCACCCTCCTTATCTCATACAATCAGAGATTAACCCCCCCTCATTGGAGGCTGGAGACAGGAGTCAGGGGGATTATGATGAAGAGGTCTGGTGTTTGTTATCAGAACTGCTCATCACTGGACTTATCCTGTGACTGGGAGTCAGTATCCCAGTCTGTGTTAGACTATAATGTGGACTATTACAGGCTGAGGGCTGCCTGAATCCTAATGTTCGGAGTGACCAGACTCTCAAAGGGTTAATTTCACTCTCATCTCTCACTCCTCATCCACACAGCAAAGGACAGTGTACACTCTCTCTCACACACACAGTCCAGTATTCATCAGTGATAAAATCCATCAACAAATTCAGGGCAAATAGAACTAACTCATTACAAAGAATACTGTGGATGGTGAGATGAACACAATGATACAGACAGAGAGGAAAAGACAGAGAGAGATGTGTGGGGAGAGAGAGAGAGCGAGGGATGGGGAGAAACAGAGCGAGAGAGAGAATTTGGAGTTAACGGACTGAGCACAGGTTATGCTGGATGGAGATTCTACTGCATTGAATCCCCCGGCAGAACGCACAGTCACTACACCGTACAGTCAATGCAATTGTGAAAGGATGAACTGCTGTACCAGGAGAGAGAGAGAGAAAAAAATAGACACACACACTTTGTGCTGTTCCACTAATGTGTGCATTCGGGGTATTTAATCCCCAACACTCTCCTATAGCTGTACATACCCCCCCCCCCCCCCCCACCCACAGGTACAGACAGACAGTCAGACACAGACAGAGAGGGAGACTTACCCAGAGCCACATCAAGCAGAGTGAGCAGCAGTAAGTGACTCTCTTTCCAGTTCATTTTAATTGCTGACAATTTCCAAACTCAGTCAGTCTTCTCCTCCCTCCACACATGGTCCAGTGACATCCCAAACCACACGCCACACACTGACATCGCTGCAACTCAATGCCAATCCCCCACAGCAACTCCAATACAATCACAGACAGATTTCTTCAGGGGCTGGTGGTGGGGGTGGAGATGGAGTGAGGGTGGATGGGGAGGGGAATAACAATTAAAAAAATCAAGTTAATTTTTTGGGGGACACATCCATGTGTTCAGGTAGGAACCTGCAGATGAGGATGAGGATAAGATGTCACATTTCAGGCAAAATCTCTCCCCCTTTACTCTCTCTCTCTCTCTCCCTCTCTCCTCTCCTCTCCTCTCAGCCTCTCTCTCTCTCTCTCTCTGTGTGTTTCAGTAGTGAACCTGTCTAATCCTCACTGACAGCCCCAGTTCTGAAAACGATTCACTATTTGTGGTGTTTAAGCCGATTTTCCCAGTGCAGCTCTCCCTCTCTCTCTCTCTCTCTCTGTGTCTCCCTTCAAAATATTAACTCTTTCCACACCACCAATGCACCATCTACTTTTGGTTCAAGGCGGATCATATAATACTGATCCTTAGAATAATCCTCGGATTTGATTTAACGACGACAACAACATTACATTCATATAATTTTTATATATTTTTTTATATATATACATACACTGTTTGTGGGACATTGCTGTGCGCAATTGGCTGCCGCGTTCGCCCACAAATATACAGTCAATTCACTTTACAGTGTGTTCTGTGAAGCGCTTTGGGACGTCCTCCCGACGTGAAAAGCGCTATATCAAATGCAAGGATTATTATTATTATTATTATTATATAGTGCCTTTCACATCGGATAGCGCCTTATCACGTCCTCTAGACACCCTCCCCCTCAAAGCGCTTTGCAGACCATAAGAATGCTAATGGTCCCAACACAGGCAAAGCTGTAATTATTTAATCCTTTCAGGACTCGCCAATTACCCCCTCTCCCCCCCCTCCCCCCCCCCAGAAACAAAATGCAAAAAAAAATGTTTTTTGGTGGGGGGAGGTGGGGATTGGCGTTTCCTGAAAAGAACTTTATATTTATTTTATTTTGTCTCAAATTTATCTAAATCTAGCAAATTTAGATCCATCGATTTTATAATGATGATAATGATAATCCTGGGTTTGATATAGCGCCTTATCACGTCTTTGAGATGCCTCAACGCGCTTCACAGGATACACTGTAAAGTGAATTGATTGTACATTGTGGATGAAATTTGGCATCCAATTTTAATGTATTCCTCCACCCCCATGTAAATTGAATTTGATTCCACCTCAGCCCCCCACCCTACACACACACTCACAGACACACTCAGGGTGGACTTTTTTTCTATCCATAAATAAATAAAAACACGTTATAAAATAAAACAAAGCAAATATAATAATTCTGTTGAAAGTTCCTAGTTTCCTGAGCACGGCGAAACCTTAGGCAAGTTTCCTTCCTCCGCACGCTTCTCTTTAGCTGGCAGGAAGGAGGAACCTGGTTGTTAGTCGATTGTCGGATCGCTTTCTGTGGGTAAGGGAGTTTTTCTCTCTCTCTTGCAGTGTCCTGGCCAACAATCCCCCAGATATAAACATCAGCCACTCACTCCATGGTTGGTTTGAGACTGTATTGTGTGCAAAATGGCTGCCACGTTCCCTCACAAATACACAATCTAATTACTGCAAAGATATGAGATTTTTCCAAGTCACAAGATGCTACAAAATCTGTATTTGTTCACAGCTCCATCTCGGCTCTCAGCCTCACATTCCTTCGCTCGGCGCCTCTCAGGGCGATAATAATAATTTAGTCATTCAATCCACAACTGTTTGTGGGACACTGCTGTGCGCAATTGGCTGCTGCGTTTTGCCCACAACATATAAAGTCAATTCACTCTGCCATATATCCTGTCAAGCGCTTTGAGATGTCTCAATGATGTGATAAGGCACTATATCAAAGGTAAGAATGATTATTATTATTATTATTAGTTACTGAGCCTCTTGCAGCCTGGTTTGGTCGCTCGCTCACTCGCCTCTAGGTCAGGAGGTTGTGGGTTTGAACCCCTATATCAGGGAATTTGATCTCATAGTCCAGGCAGGAAATCCTTTGTATGAGAAGTTAAAACTATTCACTATTTGTGGTGTTGAAACTGATTTTCCACAATGCAGGAGGATGTCAATAATCCTGTGACCTAATTGGAAAGAGAATGGAGTTTCTCCCAGTGTCCTGGTTTACAATCCCCTTCCCTGCGGAAACCTGTAGGTGGGATTTGTTGCCAGTGGTTTGAATATATTATTATTTTATTTGTTATAAAATGGGAATCTGTAGATATCAAGTTTATAATAATAATAATAACCCTTGCATTCTGTACTCTTCTCTTTTTGAATAGTGTCACAGGATCTTTAACATCCACTGGAACAGGCACAGGTGGGACCTTGGTTTAATGTCTCATCCAAAAGACAGCACCTCTGATTATGCAGCGCTTCCCCCACTGCACTGGAGTGTCAGCCTAGACTGTGTTATGTACCACGTGCCATGCACTGGCACTGCAACTGCCCACTGCCCACACATGGTGTGCGGCCTCCAGCCTGTCTGCTTTAATGTTACAATCAGCCATTCTCGGCACAGATAGCTCACGCCTTTCATCTCTTTATCTGAACTCTTTCCTTTATTAATCTAATTTCCTTTATAAATCCCTCAGTGTGTTGACTGATCCTCTTATTATCCTGTTCCCTTTTGACTAATTGCAAATTGTATTGATCCGGCTTTGAGTGTGAATTTTAAGAAGGAACTGTCCCCTGACAACCCCCTGGAGTATTCCACCTCTCCTCAACCCCTTCTCAGCCCTTCTGACAGGCTGTTAAAAGTGGGGAAAATGACTGATTTGTTGTCACCTGTACAGAGGGGACCTCAGTTTAATATCTCATGAGCAGGGCCCACTTTGCCCAGTGAGCTCAGGCCCCAACTTGAGGCTCGAGCCCACAACCTTCTGACTTAATTGTCACTGTCCACTGTCTGTGGATCGGTCACTCACACTCTGAATGGGCTGGACGTGAGAGTGACTGAGGTCCAGGCTGGGGGAGAGAGAGAGTGAGATCAGTCGTATTCTTTTTAATGATGTGAAATGCTGGGTTTATTTTGTTGCTCTCTATTGTTCAGGTCTCTAGTAATAACCAGGATTAATGGTTTACGGGGAATAATCCGCTCTTTAACTGTAACAATCAACTGATTTACAAACACAGTCCAGAGCTGGTAAGTATTGTACATGTAAAGACAGGAGGCAACAGCAAAACACCGAAAGATCACACAATCCCTGGAGGCAAAATGGACGAACGTGTTTAGTTTTTGTTCAGAAAACACCACAGTATTCCGAAGCACATGCCCTTCCTCCTGAATCAGTGGGGGAGATAATTCAGAAAGAAATTCATGAACTCCACGGAAAACGTTGCTAAATCGTGTCAGTCACATTGTCTGGGGCTGAGCAACTCCCACCACCTTGATAAGGCGCTGTAACTGCATGTAACTCGTGCTCTTCATCCCACCATTAGTAGTTGTGCTTTCAGCCAATACGCCCCGAAACTCTGCAGCATTCTTCCTCTACCCCTCTGGCTTGCCCCTTTCGTCCTCACCTTCAAGGTCGTGCCTGAAGACCTTCCTATTCAACCATGTCTATGGTTACCTCCCCCACTCACTGCCCACACAATCCCCCGCACTGCCCCCCCCCACCCCACCGGCTCGGCGTCAAGCTCCGCCACTATCAAGTATTCTGGGACGCTTCCTGAGTGAGTGCCGCTGTGTGAAAATGCAAGTTGTTGTTGTCGTTGACTTGTGAGTAATGGTTTACTTCACGTGCCAAAGGGCGGCCATTTTTGTACTCCGAAAACCTTGATGAAAATGGGGGGAAAAAAAGACAAATTAAAATAAACCTCAACATCATCTGTAGAAATTCAAATCAATGTAAAAAAAAGGAATGCTGTTTCCAAGGTGGGAAGAAATGTGTTTTTTTTTCTCTCTCATGAAATAAGTTGTTTCGGGAAAAGCCAGACTGAGGAGAACTAATGTGAAGTTCGGTGGAGCTTGTAGGCATCGCTGATGGGATAGAGTTGGAAGGGTCAAACCCAACAGAATCTTTCCTCATTGTTCCTGCACCATCTTTATACACAGGGTGAATGTGAACACTAAGGACAGTTACCACCCAGGTCTAACTGTGATCTGATTCTGCTCCTGATTTCAAGCATTCCTCGTTAAGCCCACAAAACACACAGTTAATTCCCTTTACAGTGTACCTGTGAAGTGCTTTGAGATGTCTCAAAGATGTGATAAGGCGTAGTATCCAAATGCAAGGATTATTATTTATTATTATTATTATTATTATCCCAAACCAGGGGAAGCGGCTTCCGTGGAAGTCTGTCAGTGTATAATAATAATAATAATAATAATCCTTACATTCAATACAGTGCCTTTCACATTGGGACGACATCTCAAAGCACTTCACAGGATTTACCTTGGAGGCAAACAAGACAATCCAGTTGCACATAACAACATCCCACAAACAGCCGTGAGGGTGAGTGAGCAATTTTATTTGGGAAGGTTGGCCAGGATACGGGGAGAGAGAAACTCCCTTCTTTTTCTAATAGAGCCGCAGGATCTTTAACATCCATCTGAACAGGCAGACGGGACCTCGGTTAAATATTTCATCCAGAGGAACTGCACTTCCGATAATACAGCGCTCCCTCTACACCACACTGGAGCATCATTATAGATAGATGATATTATAGTTCCAAGTCCCTGTTGTGGAACTTGACCCTACAATCTTCTGATTCAGAAGCCAGAGGACCTCCGGCTAAGCCAGGCTGACACATTGTTGGATCCTTGTTAGTGCAGTGTTTGGGTTACAGGCTTGATTGGGTTATACAATATAATACAATTTGCATTTATTCAGCGCCTTTCATGTCAGGAGGACGTCTCAAAGCAATGCTGGCTGTGAACTCAAGCTGGAAGAGGGATGGGAGAAGCTGGGGGAGGCGTTGCTGCTTAAATCAAAGAGGTTCCTCAAGGTGTTCAAAGCTATGCTAGACGTGCATGTGAAGTGATGTGACCCTAAGCACCAAGTTAAGGTCTGTTACCGTTAAGACAAATTCACTATTAACCTTGGTAGACTTCTGGGGGAGCCTCTGGCTATTAACAGTCATGGGACTGAGCTCTCTGACCTGGCGTTTGCTTTATTCCACTTGTATTTCATCCCTGATAGCATCAAACCCTTGTACTTACTTCCCCTCATCCTCCCTTCCACCTGGGTTTTAAAGAAAGAAGGAATATTTGCTGTTACAGCACCGTATCACCGAATTGTCTAAAAGTGCCTAATTACTATTAAATGTGGTGATTGTTTTTTGTGGGCAACTTACCTGCCGCCTTGGTCTACAAAATATACAGGCACTTCATGTTACAGTAAATCATATGGATCACTTTGAAATGTGCTCCTGACATGAAAGACACTGTCTCGAACACAAGGATTATTATTATGTAACGGGAGGGACCAAAAGCAGTGAGGAGGAGACACAAACTGATCTGAATGACTGGCTGGTAACCTACAAATTGTCAGTGTGACTCAAGTCTCAGCTAATCTCATTTGGAATAAAGTTAACTCAATTTGTAACCAGTTTATCCCTAATACTATTGTGTTTGACTTCATTGAGATATTTAAAAACGTCCTCTCTTTTTACCTTTGCATATACAAATGACTCCTAATTAACCTAATTCATTATTCTGCCCTTGAGAGCTCCGATGATTGTACCCGCGAGGAGATAGGAAGTACAAACCAACAGTTTTATGTTCTCTAAAGGAACTCATTTGCATGTTGGGTCTAATTAGCACAAAGTTGTGGCAATTACAAATAACAGCAGATCCCAGGATTAATTTGGATGAAGAAGTCCTTTAGCGCATTGGATCTCATCCTCCCACAGTCACTCCCTGAGCCTTCCCATCACACATAACAGAGGTTAATTCCCCTCTGGGTAATGAAATACTTCCTGATCCCTCTCCTCAAATTGCCCCTCACACCCATGACTCAGTACCTGCTTGTTTGACCATCTCAGGTTTACTTTCTCGCTCCTGTTTACTCTCTTACACACCTCTATAAAGTCCCTCTGAGACGTTGCTTTGGGTCTGAAAGTAATAATAATAATAATTCTTTGATACGGCGCCTTATCATGCCTGGGATTCATCTCAAAGCGCTTCACAGAATATCCTGTAAAGTGAATTGACTATTGTATATTTTGTGGCCGGAAAGCAGCAGCCAATCACTCACAACAACAACAACAAAATTGAGACATTTCATCCACAAAACATACAGTCGCTACACTTTACAGTGTATCCTGTGAAGTGCTTCGAGACATCTCGAAGACGTGATAAGACGCTGTATCAAATGCAAGGATTGTTATTATTATTATTACTATTATGGGTTTTGTAGTGTGAGTCTCACTGACTGAAACTATCCCCAACTAATGATATTCAACAAGTTTTTTCTGCCCATAACATGTCCATCTCACCGCCCTGGTTGTGTCCGCTGACCCCCGAGTGAAAGATCACTTTATGACCTGCTCCACTTCCACTCGAATTCTCAATTTTGTTTCCCCCCCCCTGACTCACAGGGATTGAGTGCACAGAGCGCCTGGTGAGCGCTTCAATTTAAATTAAGATGGCCAAGATTAGTTGAACCTTCTTAAATTCAGTTCTTAATCTGGAAGCTGTTTATTTGCTGCCCTTCTCAAGAAAGCTGCTTCCAAATTCAGACCAGATTTAAGGATTCTCCATGATTTTGGATCTGATCGGGGTGGTGGTGGTGTCTCAGTGACCATCTGTGCCATCACACAGTGGCCACTGGGAGCGATCATGAGCAAGAGCCAAAGCTAATTTCTAACCCAGATGAGCTCAGAGATTGAACCTGGGACTTTGCTGATGTGTTGGTTCAGCTGCTTCTTGGCTATGCTCAGCATTTTAATCCCTCGTGGGCTTTATACAGGAATTTTTTCCCCCCAAGAATCAATTCACTAAATCCGCTCCACAAAATTACAGATAATTCACTTCACAGTGCATCCTGTGAAGCGCTTTGAGACACCTTGAAGACGTGATAAGGCACTGTATTATTATTATTAATTTAAAAGTCTTTTGCCATCAGAAACTCAATGTCAGGGGAATTCTGCTCATTCCAATACAATGTGACTACCTTACTTTGGGGCAATATGGGGGGAGGGGGGAGAAGGTGGAGTTTTCTTGGAGCTGAACTGGCTCCAAGATTACATGCCTGAAACCACCCAACTGTGCTAACAGATTTCCAAAAGGTTTTCCTCAAAATATGGTGAGTCAGTTCAGCTCTATTGGTAGTTATCTGGGTCAGAAAGTTGTGGGTTTTTGAGCTCACAGTCTAGGCTGATATTCCAGTGCAGTGCTGGGGGGAGTACAGTATTGTCAAAGGTGACATGCGTCAGATGTTTCCTGGAATGTCTTTCCGACCTGAAGGGCGCTATACAAGTATTATTTGTTGTTGTTAATTAGACAATAAAACCAAACTGTTATTTGAGGCCGTTCAGGTGGATGTTAGACTGAAAGATCACAGATCGGAATCCTGCTCAATGCTAAATTAGGTGGAGCTTAAAGATCAAACAACGCGATTGGAAAAGAGAAGGGAGTTTCTGTCTCCAGGTGTCCTGGCCGACAATCCCCAAGATGAAATTGATCATTCTCATCATCTGAATCTGCAGCTGTGCCGTGCTCCAAGACATTTTCCTGCATAGAGGGCACTAAATAAACGCTGTGGTTGCCTTTCGTTTGTAAAATGTTATTGCTTGCAAATTAGCCACAACGTTTGTCTACAGTCACTACACTCTCTCCTAGGAGCTAGAATGGTGACCGTTTGGCAATGAATTGTCAGATTCAAGTTCACCCTCTGTGACAGTCTCCAGTCCAGGCGGGTTCCGTGGTATTCCAGGGTACCGTTGATGACAGCCCAGCCCAGTCTGGTTCATTGGCAGGACCTTAAAGGGCAGACTAAGTCACTGGGGGCAGGGAGTCATCCCACTCAGCTCCTGTTAACCCTGCAAGCCAAAGAAAGCCCTAATGGGTAGGATAGTTTTAGTTGGATAAGCAGCGGAAAAGCTTGCCAGACAGCACTCTCGATGTGGATTTTGCTGGTTAGACTCCAATTCGGGGGATCCCTAAAACTTGGCTCTTGTCAACCTGCACCAAATACTCCCTGGGATTAGGTAAACAGAATGCATTCCCTCCAGGGAGATAATGTGCATTCCAGTCCATGAAACATCTTGAGAATTTCCACGTTTAGTTTGGGATGTATGGGACTTTCATTCTTTTAAGCACGTTGATGAGTTTCCCCAATGTGTCAGACCCAAAAAAATTCACTCACTAGCGATTGCCGTTAAAGTGCCTGGAGGCATTCAGATATTTTAGGTGCAGCGTTGAGTGCAGGTGTTATTATATAAATTAGAGCTGACAATTTGTAGAGTTTTAAAAAAGTAATTTCCTGGACATTCCTTTTTAATTTTGTCTTTGAAGTTGTTACAGTTAAAATGGAATTGGAAATTGATTTTTTTTGACTGGAGTTTAACTGTTGCATAAAAGAAAAGGTTGAAATGGTGGAACTAATTCCCGAGGAAGTGGCTGTGGAAATGTGCTGAGCTATCTGGTCTCCATCCATCACCAGCTGAAGCCTCCTGCTTTTCCACAGGCCCTGTCTGTCCCTAAATGGTCCCGTTAGTCTCTTCATTACCAATACTACTAAATAATAATCCGTGCATTCACGTCAGGAGAATGTTTCAAATAGTTCACAGGATTTACTGTGGATTTACTATAAGGGGGGAGGGGGATGACGGTTAGAGGGTAGGAGGAGGCTGATGGGGGTAGGGGATGGGGGCTGTAGTGGGGAGGAGATAGGGAAGTGTCGTTGACGGGAGTTATTGACTTGATCTCCTGATTTCTGTAGATAACTCAGTATCTGGCAGCTCAGTGCTGTGGCTGGATCTGCTGCTGACTGTGATTAGCTCATTGTTTGCCTTCAGAATGGGGCTGTCTCGGGAGGCAGGTGCCATTAACACAAAGAGTTTTTGTGAGATTAAAATGCATTTTGTTTATTTGCTTCTTTCTTCTCCTGATGGGCACCTGGACACATAGAGTGCAAGGTGTGAGACATAGACAGCTCCCCACCTCCTCCCCCCTCGCTCAGACACACAGTGTTGTGCACTGAGCCAGGCTGGGCAGAGTTACAGTCTGCTCATCCTCGTCAGCCGATCATTCCAACTGAGCCTGGCCCCAGTGCTCCTGACAGTAAATAAAAATCCTCGCATTTGCTGTAATATGTCAGGAAGACTTCTCACAGCGATGTACTGTGATTGTTCGTCTAGCATTTCCTCTTCTTACTGAAAATGTCGCAACCAATTAGCGCTCGACAATGTCTCCCAACCAACCATCAGGTGAATGTCAATTTTTTTCTATGGAATTGTTAGCCAGGAAACCAGGAGAGAGAAACTCCCTTCTCTTTTTGAATCAGAGGATCTTTAAGGTCCACTTGGACAGGCGCAAACGGGACCTTGGTTTAGCGTCTCATCTGAAAGATGGCATCTCTGATTTTGCAGCATTCCCCCAGCACAGCACTGGAGTGTCAGCTTAGGTTATGAGCTCAATGTCCCAACGTCGGGGGGTTGAACCCACAACCTTCTGACTCAGAGGTAAAAGTGCTAGCAACTGAGCCAGGCTGGCACATAGCTATCAGTTGTTGTCATCTCACAGGTCCAGTATTTGCTCATGTCTAATGGTGCTCCCACTTCAACTTGTTGAGAAAAAGTAGTTTAGCATTGAGCGAGATTCCAATCTGTGATCTTTTCGTCTGTCTGGTTTAGTGCAACACCAGACTCTGTGGGTATGTACATGGCCATCAGTGATCGAGGAGCAGAGTTTATAGGCTAGACCGAGGACATCAAACCTCAAGGTACATAATGCATCCTAAACTACTGGGGAGGAAAGAGAGAGAGAGAGAGAGAGAGAGACAGAGACAGAGAGAGCGATAGGAAAAGAGAAGAGGAGAGAGAAAAAGAAATTGAGAGAGAAATGGGGAAAGAAAAAAGAGACAGAAAAAGAGAGAAAGATAGGAAAATAATTTATACAGCACCTTTCACGTCAGGCAGATGTCTGAACAAAAGCCCTTAACAGAACTGCCTGGGCACCTGAGCTGGGGGTGGGAGCTGGGAAGGGGGTGGGGAGGGTAAGTGAAAGATGACCGAAAGTGCGGTCAAAGAGGTAGGTCTTGAATAAGAGGAGGGAGGGAGGGAAAGAAAAAGAAAGAAACGAATGTTCATTTCTCAAGCTTTTCCCAGGTAGTTACTCTCTAGTGCAATGCCAACAGATTGGTTGCCCACCTCATGGCTATTTGTGGGATAAATTGGTTGCCACCACATTTTCTACAAATACACAGTTACTACTTCGCACTGCAATTCCCTGTGAGTGGTTACAAATGACATATTATGACTGAATGTACTGACTGTGTCTGCAATCTTTTGTGGAACTGTGGAGTCCTGTAGTTTACTAGTTAGAGCACTCGCCTCGCAAGGCGCGAGAACTGGGTTTGATTCCCGGCCGGGAGAAACGTTGGGCAAGTTTCCTTACTCCACACGCCTCTGTTTACCTAGCAGCAAGTAGGAACCTGGTTGTTAGTCGATTGGCGGATTGCTTTTCCGGGGTTAATAATTTGTGCAAAAAAAAGATAATAATAAATTGCTCACTGAATCCATGACTGTTTGTGGGACGCTGCTGCGTTTCGCCCGCAAAATATACAGTCAATTCACTTTACAGTCTATTCTGTGAAGCGCTTTGCGACGTCTAGAAGACGCGATAAGGCGCTGTATCAAATGCAAGGTCTATCATTATTATTATTATTATTATTCAGTGGGTGCTGAAGGGGTTAACAGCGACCCATTCCCATTACAAATCTTACATGTTTTTTTTTATATTTCCTATTGGTAGTGATCTTCAGACCACACACAGCAGTTCCCGTGACATTCCACTAATAATGAATTATTGTGTTTATGCAGTATTAAAGCTTTGGCTCGGGCTCTTATGCAGAACAGAAATATATAATTTAGTAAGTTGAAACTTGCACAATTTTTTACAGCAATGGCTGGTGCATCACAGGTCAACAACCGTGTAGGAAATGTCAGCACATTCCATTATCGGCGGGATTGTGGTCGCTCGCAGTCAGCGTCCAATCTTATTTGAAATGAAAATTTGTTCAGAGAGAACAGCCACAGGCTTTGTGTGTAAATTTGGACACAGAGTAAACAGGGTCTATTTTCCACCATCCCAATTTCTGGATAAACATCAGTCTCTGTTTACATCTATTTTGGTCAGCCGTGTGTCTGACAACACATCACCACATCGCTTACGAGTATCCAAGCCAAGCAGAGGTTTCCATGCATCCCACCTACACATGGAAATCCCAGAGATATTCATTGGAATGGAATGCGCTTTCGCTCCCTGGAGGGACACATCCTGCTTACCTAATTCTAGAAAGTATTAGACACAGGTTGACAAGAGCCAAGGCTTGGGGACTGCGGAGTGTGAGTCTTCACTTTGTCTCCGCAAATGGCTTCTCCTCCACCCCCCGTACTGTCTCATGTGGTGTCCCTCAGGGCTCTGTCCTCAGTCCCCTCCTCTTCACCCTCTATATGCTCCCCCTGTGGTGACATCATCCGCAGACATGGCGTTAACTTCCACATGTATGCGGATGACACCCAACTCTACCTTTCCTCCTCTACTCTCAACTCCATGACCACCGATGTCCTGACAGCTGTCTGTCCGACATCGAGTCTTGGACGAGAGACAACTTTCTTCAGCTCAACGTGCGAAAAACCGAGGCCTTCCTGATTGGCTCACGTCAGCGCCTCCGCACCTCAGGCGCCGACACCATCAGCTCCACGGCCGCACTCTCCACCTCTCAAAGCCATCAGGAACCTCGGGGTTCTGTTCGATCCTGAGCTGTCCTTTCTCCCTCACATCCGCACCACAACTGGCACCGCCTTCCATCACCTCCGGAACATCGCCAGACTACGGCACTACCTCACCCCTCACGCGGCTGAAACCCTGGTTCACGCCTTTGTCACCTCAAGGCTGGACTATGGGAACTCTCTCCTCGCCGGCCTTCCCGCCACCTCCCTCCACACAGCAGGTCATCCAGAACTCTGCAGCTCGTGTACTGTCTTCGGGACCACATCACACCCACCTTCGCCCCCGCCCCCGCCCTCGCCCTCACCCTCGCTCGCCTCCACTGGCTCCCCATCCCCCAGAGGATTGATTTCAAGATCCTCATCCTCTCCTATAAGGCCATTCACGGCCTCACTCCCTCCTACCTCTCTGACCTACTATCCCTCTACCTACCTGCCCGTACCCTCCGTTCCTCTGGCTCCGGTCTGCTCCACGTCCACCGCCCCAATCGCCCTACCATCGGTGGTCGGGCCTTCAGCCTCTCAGCCCCCAGGCTCTGGAACTCCATCCCCCAGTGCCTTCGCCGCTTCCTCCCTCTCCTTCTTCAAGGCCAGTCTCAAGACCTTTCTCTTTGACCTTCAGCCTTCAGCTCCCCTCTCGACTCTCTTCCCCCTCCTCGCTCCCTCCCTTCCCTCCCCTCACCATTTCCCCCCTCCTCGCTCCCTCCCTTCCCTCCCCTCACCCTGACCATTTCCCCCTGCTCGGGTACTGACCTAACTGTACAGCGCCTTGGGACGTCCTCCTGACATGAAAGGCGCTTTATAAATGGAATCTTGTTGTTGTTGTTGTTGTTGTTGGGGTAACTACTAGAGCCTAATCAACTAAAACCGCATAGCTTGCCATTGATATCACTGTCTGACAATCTTTTCCATTGCTTACCAAGCTAGGACCACCCTATGTGTTAGGGCTTTGGCTTGCAGTCATTTTATAACCAATTTCCTAAAACATGACAGCTAAAAAACACAAATAGCCATGAGGTGAATGATCAATTTGAAAAAAAGCAATAATAATTTGGTCACTCAATTCACGACTGTTTGTGGGACGCTGCTGTACACAAATTGCTGCCACATTTTGCCCACAAAATACACAGCCAATTCACTCTACAGTGTATTCTGTGAAGCACTTTGAGAAGTCTCGCAGACGTGATAAGGCGCTATATCAAATGCAAGGATTATAATTATTAATATGAATCCACACATTTGATCTTCTGCCTTTCACATTGTGAGGATGTTTCTAAGTATTTCACAGAAAGATTGGGTGACATCTTACCTCCTGTGTGTCTCTGAGATCCAGCCCGTCCATTCAAACACATAGCTGCTGAGTTCATTTTGAACCTAAACCTCTGGACTACTGTTTTTTTTGAGTCTGAGTTCAAAAGCATCCTCCCTTCCTGCCCCCCTCACTGGGCTGTCACCTTCTCACACCCCCGGAGGCAAATCTCATCGCAATATGGAACGCCAAGTCTCAGAGATGAATAATAGGCACAGCAAAGAACTTGCATTTTTATAGCACATTATCATGTCGAGATATCTCAAATCACTTTGCAATAATGACCTTTAAATTCAGTGACTTTTTATAGGCAAGACTGGTGGCCATTTTGCTCATAAAGTTGCATGAGCGATTTATCTGGGCGATTGTTGGCCAGGAAATCTGGAGAGACTGGAGAAAGAGAAACTCCCTTCTCTTTTCCAATTAGTTTTGTGATATCTTAAGATATCTACCAAAAGAAGCAGAGGAGAAGTTAGAAGAAATGTTTTCACTCAGCGAGTTGTTGGAATTTGGAATGATCCGCCCGAAAGGGTAGTGAAGTCCGATTCGATAACAGCTTTTAAGAGAGAACTGGATAGGTATCGGGGGAGGACGGGTTTGCAGAGTTATGGGGAGAAAGCTGGTGATTGGGGTTAGTGAAAGTAACGCTCTGTCAAAGAGCCGCACAGACTCGATGGGCCGAATGGCCTCCTTCTGTGCCGTAACATTTTATGAATCTATGAATCTTCAATGTCCACCTGAACAGGTGCAGCCCTCACCTCAGTTTGACGTCTCATCTAAAACACGGCACCTCCGACAATGCAGTGTGTCCCACCAGCACTGCACCGGAACATCAGCCTGGACCCACTACCCGATGCCTCCACTCGACTGGCTCCGGCCTCCTGCATGTCCCTCGTGGCCTCCGCCCCACCATTGGCTGCGTTTTCAACCATTACGCCTTGAAACTCTGGAACTCTCTTCCTCTATCCCTCTGCCTTGCCCCGTCCTTCCTCACATTCAGGTCGTACCTGAAGGCCTTCCTCCTCGACGGTGCCTACAGTCACCACCCACCCCCACCCCCCCCACCCCCCGGCTCGGTGTCGTGCTCTGCCACTGTCCAGGACGCTACCCTGCATGAGGGGCTCTGTATAAATGAAAGTTGTTGTTGTTGGATTGTAAGCCGTGGACTTGCCAACCTTCTGACCCAGAGACGAGAGCGCAGGTGACCGAGCCAGGCTGAAGGATACATCGGTTGGCTGGGAGAGGTATCGGCCAAATACACATCTTAATAAGATTAAAGATGAAAAGATTAAAGTATATTATCAGATTGCTATCGAGCCTCGTATTTCCCTCCCACCCTCCCCACCCCCCATCCAGTGGAGATACAAGTTTTACGTTAAATGGCTCACACTGATAATGTGAAGCTCACAGCCCCAATACACACACACACACACTCTCACTGCTGTAATACATCCACAATAGTTAAACCCATTTGGCCAGGAGGTGGACTAACATAAAGCCTTTCGATTACAGTTAATAATGTGGCTTTGATTTGTGGTTTGAACAAAAAAAAGGCTACATGCCGGTGATGGGATTTGTTGTGAGGTTGAACCTGTAGAGCCCTTGTCTTCTCAGCTGAAGTAGCAATGTTTTTTTCTCAGCCCACTCCCTATTTATAACTCTGCAGGCAATTTCGCATTAGTCGGAATTAAGTTCCACAACTGAGAGTGAAGAGATGAATGAAGTCCTCCACTACCTGAGACGAGAGTCTGTGTGAGCCAATCTGACTTAAGGCAATGACCCTGTATATCATGGGATATTGGTGATATTCTCGATCACCGGGCATGGCTCAAATAATAAAATATTAAGCCTCACATTTGGGGAGGGGGAGATATGAATGAAAGATGATTGTAGTATGTTTGGTTATTATAAGGGAAACAAAGTGAAACTAAGTGGTTTTTATGAGCGGCAACTGATTGGGGATGGAACACACTGATCACACCGCACTGGGTTTGAAGCTATATGAAAACAGCAATGACAGAGTGGAATGCTAATTGCCGTTCATTCAGAATCGTTCTCTTTTTGTCTCAGGTTTGAATTGGGGTTTGCTCGGGCTGTTGTCAGAGCAGGAAGCTGGTTCACCGTGCCTTTCCCCTCTGGCGGCTGAACTCCTTGCTCTAGCGGAGAGCTAACTTGTCGTTTTATCTCCCTGATTATCACATAGCATTAACATCCCACCGAATTTTGATTTGAGACAAAAAATAAATCAATTCTTTCCCCTGAAACGTTCTAAACTACGGGCTCTCTGTAAAATGTCCCTCGATTAGATGATCACATGTCCTCATTGTTTTGGTGCCTCATTGCATTTGGCAAAGCTCCAGAGAACCATCGCCTTGCTGCGGAGTGGGCCGAGCCAGGACAATGCGTTTCGCCCAACAAATATACAGTCACTACACTTTACAGTATATCCTGTGAAGCACTTGGAAATGTCTCAAAGATGTGATAAGGCGTTATATCAAATGCAAGGATTATTATTATGATTATTATTATTATAGGGGTTCAGGACCCTGGGAGGAGAGGTAATGCAGATTGAGAGTAAGAATAGGAGACACAGATACTCCACTGATGGGTAGAATGGAGGAGCCTGGAAGAGATCTCAGGGTGTTGGGTTGACTTGTCGCTCAAAACAGTGTGGGTAGCGCTAAACAAGGCAAATACTGGGCTCTATAGAGTGTTGCCAAATCGGTTCAGTTCAGATCCCCAGAAAAATCATTTTCAAACTGTATCGTGTGCTGGTCAGGCCGCACCTAGAGCGGAGACTCTTAAACATGGCCATGGGTTTTGCCGCGTGTTGGAAACAGTCTTGTGCGAAAAAGAAGATGCAACACAATTTATATAATTACATGTAGGGAGGACATCTCAAAGCACAGCTGACTGGTGATGTCATCAGGGTGAGGAGAGGCAAGCTGTCTGCCTCTCTTCCACTCTGTACAATATCCGCTTAAGAAAGGCAGGCAGGACTTCATCACACCCACAGGAGGGTCGCTGGGGATTTGGCTCCTGCCTCCAGCATGTCTCCTGTGTCCACGTTCCACCACTGGTGGCCACACTTTCAGCCTCTGTGCCACGAAACTTTGGAACACTCTTCCTCTAACCCCCTCCTCGCCCCCTTCCTCCCCCATCTTCAGATTGTACCTGAAGACCTTCCTCTTTGACCAGTGCCTACGGTCACCTCCCCCGTCTCCCCACGGCTTAACATTGTGTTCTGCAACCAGCTCTGGGACGCTGGCCTGCGTGAGGGGCGCTGTGCAAGTGCAAGTTGTCATCGTCAAGCAAGCTCAACTCTTGACGCATAACATCCTGAGCCAGGGGCGAGCCAGAAACCCGCTGAGCCAGGCTGACACCCGGCACAAGGCTGGCTGACTCTAACCTGCCTAGGTTATTGGCAGAGAAAATTACCACTTGCTGAAGCAGTAAAACCGCGTGATGCTTCCGAACCCAATTAATGTGCTGACAATCCCACAGCCTCTAAAGTGCTGGAGATATCAAGGCCGTTCTGGCTCCCTCTTATTTGAAATAAAAGCAAAGGGGAAGATTGAAGATTTGCAAGACTGAAGGGAGACAGGCGTCCACCTGAGGGTTATGAATTCTTAAAGAGCAAAATGGAATCTTTTTCTCATGGGTTTCAGACTCATATAAACCGCATCAATGTTTTATTGTTTCTGAAAAAAGAACAAGAAGAGTGTTGGATTTTGATGTGTTTTTTCAATGAGAATTAAGCCCAGGAATTTACGCAATGCAGAAAGGGGCAGATGCAGCAATTTAGGAAGACTCATAAATACTGCTTACAATGTATTAATAAACAGGGGAATGGGATTAGAGTAGAGAGCTCCAGTGGGGAGCGAGCACCAGAACAGACACAATGGGTTGAATGGCCTCCTTCCTTCTGCACTGTAAACATAGGATTCTAAAATCAGGGCAGAATCTGATTCAAATAATCTAAGGAACAGCTTCCTTGGGAGACTGTGGTAGCAGAAAGTGTCAATTTTTTCAAATGCAAATTAGTTTTCCTTCAGGGGAACAACAACAACAAAATTACATTTGTAAAGCACCTTTCACGTCGGGAGGACGTCCCAAGGCGCTGGACAGACAGAGTTACGGACCGAGCTGGGGGTCGGGGTGGGGAAGAATGGAGGGCAGGGGGGGGAAGCAGGGAGATCGAAAGCACGGTCGAAGAGTAGGGTCTTGAGGTGGGTCTTGAAGGTGGCAAGGGAGGGGGCGAAATGGATGGACTGCGGGATGGAGTTCCAGAGGGTGGGTACAGAATGGCAGAGCGAGGCGGAGGATGTGAAGCAGGCCGGAGCCCGCTGAGCGGACGGAGCGAACAGGATGGTAGGGGGTGAGGAGGTCAGAGAGATAGGGGGGAGCAAGACCGTGGAGAGCTTTGAAGTTGAGGACCAGGATCTTGAACTGTATCCTCTGTGTGATGGGAAGCCAGTGGAGTCGGGCGAGGATGGGGGTGATAGGGTCGTGGAGCCTCTTGCAGGAGAGGACACGGGCTGCAGAGTTCTGGATGATCTGCAGCCTGTGGAGGGAGGAGTTGGGGAGGCCGACAAGCAGTGAGTTTGCACAGTCGAGCCTCGATGTAATGAAGGCATATATGAGGGTTTTGGTGGCCTGTGGTGTGAGACAGCGTCAGAGCCGGGCGAGGTTGCAGATGTGGGGGAAGGTCATGGTGCAGATGTGGGCTAGAAAGGATAGTTGAGGGTCAAACAAGACTCCAAGATTCCGGACTGGCTTAGTAAAGTGGAGTGTGCAACCATGGATAGTGATGTTGTCAGCGTCTGAGGTGAGGAGACGCTGATGGGAGCCAATCAGGAGCCTCGGTCTTGTTGACGTTTATCCAGTACTCAATATCTGACAGACATTCTGTCAGGACAGCAGTGGTCCTGGAATTCAAGGATGGAGGCAGAGAGGTACAGTTGGGTGTCATCCACATACATGTGGAAGTTGACCCCATGTCTGCGGATGATGTCACCAAGAGGGAGCATATAGATGTTGAAGAGGAGGGGACCAAGGACAGAGCGCTGAGGAACGACACACAAGACAGTGCGGGGGATGGAAGAGAAGCCGTTTGAGGAGATGAAGTGCAAGCAGCGTGAGAGGTACGATCTGAACCAATCAAGGACAACGCCGTGGAGATTGAGGTGAAAGGAGAGACACTGGTTGAGGGTAGAGTGGTCAACGGTGTCAAAAGCAGCAGATACATCAAGGAGGACGAGGAGGCAGAGAGAGCTCTGGTCACAGATGGACAGAATGTCATTTGTCACTTTGACCAGGGTGGTTTCTGTGCTGTGGATGGCACGGAAGCCCGATTGGAGGGGCTCGTGAAGGAAGAGGCGGGGGTGGGAGAGGAAGGAGAGAAGCTGAGAAGCAACAACTCATTCCAGGACCTTGGTTAAGGGAGGTTGGAGATGGGGCAGTAGTTTGGGAGTAAAGAGTTCAGGGAGGGTTTTTTAAGGATAGGAGTGATGATAGTGTTTTTAAAGGGGTGGAAACAGTACCAGTACCAGCAGACAGGGAGAGGTTAACGATGTCAGTGAGTAGAGGAGCAAGAAGGTGGAGCTGGAAGGTAAGGAGTGGGTTAGGGATGGGTTCGAGTGTTGAGGGATGGGGTAAGGAGTGGGGTAGGGATAGGGCCGAGGGAGCTGGTGGTGGGTTTCATATGGGTTATAACACTATAGTGTTAATGAAAGAGGAGGGAGAGAAGGGTTCAAAGATGTGGAGGGGCTAGGGTGGGAGGAGGAGATGGGGAGGGGGTAGCAGATGCAGTGGCGGAGGTAGCTGAGCGGATTCCCTCGAGGAAGTCCAGTATGGCCTCACAGTTGGCATTTGAGGTGAGGATGGGTGAGGTGTGAGAGGGTGGGCGGAGAAATTGGCTCGTGATAGAGAAGAGGAGCCTGGGGTTGTCCTTAGCCTTGTCTTGGAGTAGAACGACAATTTAGCGGAGGCGAGGACGGAGCGGTAGGATTTGACACGTGCATGTGACTGGCAGGATGGTAGAAGGCAAACTAGATAACTGGATGGACCTTGGTCTTTTTTCATGTTGCATTCCTGTGTTGTTCCGTCCATCCCTGGGTGGGGGGGGGGGGGGGTAGGAATGGAGGGGGGAGATCAGGGACAGCTCACCACGTGGGTAAGCTGCCAGGAAAAGACGAGAGGTTTCAGCAGGAGGAAGAGCGAGAAGAGAAGTAATTGAATAATTGGCCTCATATAACTCTCTTTAATAGCTCTCTCAACTTGTTTTTATGGAGCTGGGAAAGACCTGCCTCTTAATAGCCTTCTTTAGCTTCAGAGCAAGAGAGCGAAAGAAATTCGCACTGAATTCAAGGTCACTCAATGTCCCGAAGCTGCAGAGGTTGTGAATAGAGGCCCTGTCAGGAGAATCCTATAACACTTATGGCACAAAAGGAGACCATTCAGCCCATCTGTGAAGTCCCGTAGCTCAGTGGTTAGAGCACTCACCTCACAATCAAGAGACCTGGGTTTGATTCCTGGCATGCCAAAATGTTAGGCAACTTTCACCAGCAGTAAGTAGGAACCCGGTTGTTAGTCGATTGGAGGATCACTTTTCTGGGGGTAATAATTCCTTAAAAAAAATGAATTGGTCACTTCAATCCACGACTGTTTCACCCACAAAATATACAGTCAATTCATAAGAATTAGGAGTAGGAGTAGGCCATTCGGCCCCTCGAGCCTGTGACCCGCCATTTGATAAGATCATGGCTGATCTTCTGACTTAACTCCAATTACCTGCCCTGTCCCCATATCCCCTAATTCCTCTATTTTTAAAAAAATCTATCAGTCTCAGCCTTGAAGATGATCAAGGACTGAGCATCTACAGCCTTCTGTTTCCTCAACTCTGTTCTAAAAGGCTGACCCTTAATTTTCAGACTGTGACCCCTGGTTATAGATTCTCCCACCGGGGAAACAGACCCTCAGTGTCTACTTTATTCAGCCCTTTAAGAATCTTATATGTTTCAATAAGATCCCCCTAATTCTTCTGTACTCTAGAGAATACAGCCCCAGTTTATTCAGCCTATCCTCATAGGTCAGTCCAACCGAGTGAATCTACGCTGCACCCCCTCGAGGGCAAGTACGTCCTTTTTTAAATAAGGAAACCAAAACTGCACACAATACTCTCGGTGCGGTCTCACCAAGGCCCTGTACAGTTGCAGCGAGACTTCCCTACTCTTGTACTCTAAACCTTTGGCAATGAACGCTAATGTGCCGTTCGCCTTCTTAGTTGCTGCTGCACCTGCAAACTAACTTTTTGAGACTGGTGTACACGGACACCCAAATCCCTCTGAACACTAACACTATCTAATCTCTCCTTCTCTAGAAAATAATCTGTTTTTCTATTTTTCTACCTCGGTGAATAACTTCACACTTCCCCACATTAAATTCCATCTGCCACCTACTCGCCCACCCCCCAAGCCTATCTATATCCCGTTGCAATCTTTTTGCATCATCCTCAGAGCTCACTCTCCCACCGAGTTTAGTGTCATCTGAAAATTTAGATACGTTACATTCAATGTCCGCGTCTGGATCATTGATGTAAATTGTAAATAGCTGAGGCCCAAGCACTGATCCTTGTGGCACTCCACTAGTCACCTCCTGCCAATTCGAGAATGACCCGTTTATCCCTACTCTCTGTTTTCTACCCGTTAGCTACTCTTCAATCTATGCTAATATGTTCCCATTAAACCCGTGGGCCTTAACCGTGTGCAATAGCCTTTTGTGAGGCACTTTGTCAAATGCCTTTTTAAAATCTAAATATACTACATCTACTGATTCCCCCCTCTCTAACCTGCAGATACATCTTCAAAAAACTCTAAAATATTAGTTAAGCATGACTTCCCTGTTGTAAAGCCATGTTGACTCTGCCTATTCTTGTTATGGTCTTCCAGGAATCCCATAACGACATCTTTAATTAAGGACTCAAGAATTTTCCCTCCCACTGATGTCAGACTAACTGGTCTATAGTTCCCCATCTTTTCTCTCCCACCCTTCTTAAATAGTGGTGTTACGTTTGCAATCTTCCAATCAATGGGAACCGTTCCAGAATTCAGAGAATTTACAGTATATTCTTTGAGACGTCTCGAAGACGTGATAAGGCACGATATCAAATGCAAAGATTTTTGTTATTATTATCATTGTGTCTTTGCTGGTGCGCACTGACCAACTGGAGCAGGGGGCCTGACCAGGGTCAGAGGTGAAGAGATCCCCCAATCCATTCTAACCCTGCAACCACATCAACCCGGCCTTTCCCTTCGCTCAACGAGCACCGACCTGCTTCATCTCCCTTGTCCTACCCAGCCTCCATCAGCGGGTGGGCTTTCAGCTATTCTGCCTCCATTCTCTGGAACTCCATCCCGAGTCCCTCCAACTCGCTCACTCCCTCCCTTTGTTTAAAGGCATCAAAGCATGGGTTGATTGAAGACACTCAGCATGGAGTTCTTAATGGCAAGTCTTGTCTTGACAAAATAATTTTCTCTCCCAAAATGTGAGCTTATACACTTTGGGAGGAATAAAAAGGAGAACAAGTATATGTTGGGGTAAAATATTAAAAGGAATGAAAGAGTAAAGGGCCGGGAGGGTGGTGGTGGGGGGGGGGGGAAGGTAGTTAATGTAGATAACAACAACAACTTGCATTTATATAGCTTCCTTCATGTAAGATAGCGTCCTGGAGTGCTTTAAGTCTTGTAGCTCAGTGGTTAGAGCACTCGCTTTGTAAGCGAGACACCTGGGTTCAATTCCCGGCAGGGCAAAACCTTGGGCAAGTTTCCTTATTCCACACGCCTGATAATAATCTCTCCCAAACAAAAAACAATAATAAATTGGTAATTTTGAATCCACGACTGTTTGTGGGACACTGCTGTGCGTAATTAGCTGCCGCATTTAGCCCACAAATATATGGTCAATTTACTTTACAGCATATTCTGTAAGGCGCTTTGAGATGTCTAGAACATGTAAAAGCGCTATATCAAATGCAAGGATTATTATAATTATTATAAGATATAAATCCTTAAAGGTGGGATGGCAGGTGGACAAAGCTGTCAAAAACACTAATGGTATCTGAGGTTTTATAAATAGGGGTTTCGAATATAACTCCAAATAGGTAATGGTAAACCAGAGTCAATAGGGTGGAAATTATTTCCACTGATCGGTGAGTCAGCAACTAGAGGGCATTAATTTATAGTAAACGAGCAATTGGGGAGGTTAGGAGAAGATTTTTCACACGCAGAGAGCAGTTAGGATATGGAATGGCCTGCCAGGAGCAGTGATTGAGCAGAATCCATATTGGACTTCAAGCGGGACCTGGACAAATAGCTAAAAAAGTCAGCCATAGGAATCTGGGGAAAAGGTAGGTAAATGGGTCTGAGGGATTGCTTTTGGTCGGGCTCAGGATTGCCATCACCACAGTCAAATAACCCAATAGCCAGTTCTCCAGTTGAGTGTGTCAGTCACCCGGGCAGCAGTAGGCGGTTAACGATGCCCGGGAGGGGAAATGGGGGAGAGAGGGGGGGAAGGGGACAGGAACTGTTCAGCAAAGCCTGGAAGTAACCAATCTTGCTGTGTAACCACACCCCCACCACCCCCGGCGTGGCCCAGCCAAGGACAGTGCAGCGTAATAATAATCCTTGCATTTGATATCGCGCCTTATCACATCACGTCTCAAAGCACATCATATGATAGACCATAAAGTGAATTGACTGTGTATTTCTTGGACCTGGGATCCACTCACCTCCTGACAGCCCAGAGTGTAACACAGCCCCTGGTGTGCCAGCTCTCACACACAGACCAGGGCAATTACACACAGAGTGAGGAGGCTCCTTGCTCCATCTCTCTCTCTCTGTCACCTGCTCGGGATTCAGTGCCTTGACCTCTGCCCTGCCTACCCACTGGTGACGCCAGCCGCCTGATAGAAAACCTTTTTTGTTGCTTTTAAAGACAAAAATGTTTTAAACCATCACCATGATTAATAGAGAAAGGGGTTTCTCCCAGTTTCCTGGCCAACAGTTCAGTTGCTACGTGCAAGGATGTGGGTTCAAAGCCCACATTGGGACTTTAGACTCACGCAGTCCAGGCTGACATTCCAATATACTACACGGAGCCTCTGTTCTTTGGATAAGACGTTAAACCAAGGGCCTATGTGTTTTGTTCAGGTGGACATTATTAGAAAAGGGAAGTTTCCCTCGGTGTCCTTTGATAATCACTCCATGGCTGCTTTAGGACGTGGCTGCTTGCAAATTGGTTGCCGCGTTTCACCTACAAAACACACAGTCACTGAACTTTACATTATTCCTGGGAAGCGCTTTGAGACGTCCTTCCAACATGAAAGGCGTTGGATCAATTGCAAGGAATAGTTTTCTAATGACACGTCTACCACCGAGTTTTTCCACAACAATAACAACTTGCATTTATATAGCGCCCTTCACGCTGGGTGACTATAATTACACAGTCTACTATTACACAGGCACTACACTTGACAGCAATTCATTGCAAAGTACTTTGAGATCTTCGATGTTGCCGTGTCCGCCCACATGAAAGCAGATTGTGTTTTTTTAAATCGCCGGGAGTAAAAAAAGTTAAAAAAGAGACAGAAAGTTGACTTGCACGCGCTTGGCCCCAAATAAATGTCAGCAAATTGGTTTTATTTTTACAAACAGCAGCAGCCGTGGTAATAATTATAGTCTTTGTACCGTTCTCTCTGTCATGCTGCGTTTTATCTGTTTCAGAAAGAGAAGCATGTGTAATTAGTTGGAATTGATTGAGGGGTAAGGTTCACTTTGCATATCTCTGGCCCTTTCAGCAGAGCTTCTTTTAACCCCAGTCAATGCGTACTTATGGACAAGAGGTTAGATACATCTCAAGCTCTGAGCTCAGCTCAAAGCCATCCTGCTCACCCAAGAGATCAACCAAGTCAATCTGGGTCGCACCCTCGCCTTGGTTCAAATCCACGCTCATGTCTTGATCTCAGCCTCCTCACCTCCCGTCACCTCGGCTTGAGGGGAATGGAATGTAAGGCTCATTAACATGATCCACACACAGTGAAAACAGAAAGCAAAGCTTGGTACCAGCGCGACTCATTCTGTGAGGTCTGGTGGTGGCACAGGCCGGTCAGTCACACCGAACAGTGAAGGCAGTGCCATGCCATTGGCTGCAGGTTTAGACCTGTGGTGACTGACCTGTTTGGCTAGACAACAACTTACATTTTCTTCGTTGAGTATTTCCTGATTCATGGCACGTTGACTCAATCAAGAAAAACCTAGAAAACACAAGACCAAACGACCACAGACCTACTCAGACTCGGGAGAGTGTTCATTTCAGCCTGTGGGCTCTGTGTTGGCCACCGCAGGTTTAGACGTTTTGTATTGATCGCAGGATTCTCTGGATCACTCTTTAGGATGTGAAAACCAGGCTGGCTTTTACTCCAATGTCATCTCCACGCCTCCCCCCAGCCCGCCCCACATACACACACACACACACACACACTGCCCTTCCCCCCAAACTCCATTCCCCCCTCTCCCCTCCACCCCCCTCACACATACCCACACATCTCCATGACCAGCGAGTGCCAACTGGTATCATGTCCTGAAATGCAGCGTGTCACTGCTCTCAGCAATTTGCAATTGGCAGCTGTAAGGAAAAGGCAGATGTTTCCAGCAAGTCTCACAGCTGTTTGCTGGCTCAGTGAGAGGCAGGGGGGCACAAGCACAAAGCTCATGGAGGTAGATGGCAGCGGGTGGCTGGTGTAAGGACAATCTTGGGATCAGGATACTGGACTCATCTAAATAGCAGCTCCATCTTGTGGGTGGTGGGGATAGAGTGGGGGCTGGGGGGGGCCGGGGGGGGGGGGGGGGTGGGAGGTGCTAGTCAAGTGTACTGGAGGGATTATGGATTAGGCTCAAGGGTCTTCTTCATGATAGAGATGAGAATAATGAGGAGGGGCCCTGAGTATGGAGTCAGTTGAGTTGAGGAGCACAAGACATAATGGGATCCAATGAAACGTCAGGAATCTCTCTTGCTCTCTCACTGAGATATACAAGTAAATTATCGCAGGAGTATAAACAGCTTTAAAATAATTAATTATTCAATTCAGTGTAACTGGATTGCAATTAAAATAATTGATCAGAACAGTTCATTGAATTGATTTGTCCTGTAAGTGACAGTGAATGTTCCCCAGTCTCCGGCACACCAGTCCCTGCTCTAGTGGAGAGGAAAACACCAGGGTCCAGATTTACTCCATTAATGAAGCCTTTCAGAGCATCGAGGATTTGGCATGTTCTTAAATTTTCTAATAATTTTTTTTATTAATATTGGAGCCAGTTTTCTGTAAGCTTCTTCTAAGAGCTGCAGGAAAACAATTTCAAAGCTGCTACTGAATTTGCCAATTTCTAGTCACCGTGAAAAACGTTACTCTTCACATTTACACACCAGGAGGGAGTCTCAAAGCGGGTGAGAAAGGGGAACGAGAGGTGGAAACTTGGCCAAAAAGATACGTTTTGTGAAATGTTACCCGCACAGTCAGAATAATAATGATGATAATCCTTACATTTGATACAGTGCCTCATCATGTCATCAAAACTTCTCAAAGCTCTTCACAGGATTTACGATGAAGTATATTGACAGAGTGTTTACTATAGGTGAACGTGGCAGCCAATTTGCACACATCATGCCACAAAATAAATAATAATCCTTGCATTTGATATAGCGCTTATGACGTTTTCTAGATGTCTCAAAGCACTTCACAGAATACACTCTAAAGCAAATTGAGTGTACATTTTGTGGGCGAAACATGGCAGCCAATTGTGCACAGCAGTATCCCACAACCAGGCGTGGATTGAAGTGACCAAATTATTATCATTTTCTGAGGGATTACTATCCCTGGAAAAGCGATCCGCCAACCGACTAACAATCGAGTTCCTACTTACTGCTGGGGAAACTTGCCCAACATTTCGCCCTGAAGTGAGTGATTTAATTTGGGAAATTGTTGAGTAGGACAATAGGAGAAACTCCTCTCTCTCTTTGAATAGCACCACAGAATTTTTAACATCCACCTGAGCAGCTACAGACAGGGCCTCGGTTTAATATCTCATCTGAACGACACACGTAACCTCTCTACTCCCACAGCACTGCGCTGGTATGTCAGCCTAGACTGTGAGCTAGGATTTGAACCCACAGCCTGGCTCAGTTGTAGCACTCTTGCGTTTGAGCCAGAAGATGATGTAATAAGGCGCCGTAATCAAGGATTATTTTTATAATTACCAACTACATCAAACTGACGATTGAAGCCAAACCCTCGACATGACAGAGAGACGTCTATCGATGGGAAAAGCGCTAGAGAGCCCCAAGAGGAAACGCGAATCTCCAGGTAGATTGTGTCTGTGACGGGGCTGAGGTGGGAGATTTTAAACTCTGTTCATGCACCTGTGACATTAACAGAAACACTCAATGATATGAGAACTGGGCTCAGCACTAGCTGTGTGCGATTTCAATTATAAACTTCTTATTGATATCTTCGTTGACCAGGGTGCCAGTGATTAACTGGAGCCAGACTCTGCTGAGTAGCACTGTGAGCGGGCAGTGCTGGGAGCTGGGTTTAAATCCAGACCAGGCTGTTGGCAGTGAAGTCTCCCGGGATAAATGAGTTTGATCTGACTCTCAGCCAGTTCCTGCTGTAGTTGACCACACAGCTCTGGTCTACTCAGCATTCAAAGCAAGAGCGTTTTTATAGCTCTTTATCCTGTCAGAACATCTCCAAGCACTTCACAGTAATTAATAGCGACTATTTATATATTGTATAGGCTGGTATGTCAGCCATTGAAAGGAATGTGGCAGCTACTTTGCCTACAGCAAGGTCTCACAAGCAGCCTGGAGATGCTTGACTATTTATCTGGTGGATTGTCAGTTAAGACACAGGGAGGGAAACTTACTTCTCCTTTAAAACAGTGTCGCGCACTCCTTAACATCCATCTGAACAGGCACAACAGCAACAACAACAACAACATTACATTTGTATGGCGGCTTTCATGTTGAGAGGACGTCCCAAGGCGCTGGACAGTGTACAGCATTTCAGACCTGAGCTGGGGTGAGGGGGGGAGAAGGGAGGGGAGGGGAAGGAGGATGGCCGATGGCATGGTCGAAGAGCAGGGTTTTGAGGTGGGACTTGAAGGAGGCTAAGGAGAGGCGGAGTGACTGGGGAATGGAATTCCAGAGGTTGGGGGCAGAGTGGCTGAAGGCTCTCCACCAATGGTGGGGCAGGTGGGTCAAGGGACGTGGAGCAGCCAGAGCTGGCTGAGCGGAGGGAACGGGCGGGTTGGTAGGGGGTTAGGAGGTCACAGAGGTAGGGTGGGGCGAGGCCATGGAGGGCTTGGTATGTGAGGACCAGGATCTTGAACTGGATCCTCTGAAGGATAGGGAGCCAATGAAGTTGGGCGAAAATGGGGGAGATGGAGCACAGACAGGGGCCTTGGTTTAGTGTCTCATCTAAAAGACGGCAGCTCTCCTACAACAATAATATTATTAATAATAATCCTTGCATTTGATACAGCGCCTTATCACTACAGTCATTACACCTGACAATAATTACTCGTGAACCATGTTAAGACATTTAGAAAATGCCGTAAAGCTATAAATTCACTTCTTCCATCGCTCACTGTCTGCTGCGGCATTGAGAGAGATGAGATTATAACAGATCCTGGGGCTGGTATGGGGTTAATGGGGTGGGGAAAAAGGGTAAAGTTATTTTTCAAAGTAACCCAGTGTTCTCTTACAGATTGTAAACGGAGAGCTTGAAAATCTCTCCTGGACACAGAGACAGCTGTTCCAAACACTTTGCTTCATTAAGAAAATAATCAATGTTACGTCACTGTGACAATCCAAGACTGTGAATACAGTAGATCTTGATGTTTGGTGCCGTGCTAGTTATCTAAGAGATCACTTGGAGTCCTGCTGTTTGATACAGTCAGACACACAAAATGTCAGTTTTCGTCTGGCTCCTGACTCAACTGTTGTCTTTTCCCCTGTCAGTCCCAACGCCGCTCAGTAATGTGCTGTGACATTATTTCAATGCTCATTACGATGAATGATGGGAGCATTGAGAGGGAAATACCCTGTGCTCCACACCACATGGGGTGTTAGTAAACACTGCATTACAGGCTGGGAAACCAGAGATGATGGTTAGCTCGTTGGCTCGCTGGCTGGATCATGCCTCGACTCTCGGAAACCCATCACCATTGCTTAAAAGTATCCAAACCAAGCTGAGATTTCCAGGCATCCAATCTACACATGGAAATCCCAGAGATAGATTGTTGGGATGGAATGTGCACTCTCTCTCTCCCTGGAGGGCCACATCCTGCTTATCTAATTCCAGACTGTATCGGTCTCTTCAGAGGGGTGTAGGAGAGGAAAGTGCATCCCCCAGTCCCTCCTTCTCGCCCCTTCCCTCCTTCAAGACCCATCTCAAGACCCTCCTCTTCGACTGTGCTATCAATCTCCCAGCTTCCCCCCCGCCCTCCACCCTCCCCAATCCTGACCCCCAGCTCGGGTCTGAAACTCTGACTGTCCAGCGCTTTGGGAAATCCTCCTGATGTGAGAGGCGCTAAACAAATGTAATTTTGTTGCTGTTGTTGGTTAGAAGCTCGGTTGCTTATCCCATTCCCTTTTGAATGTTTCCAACTCCCCTCTACCACTGACCCACTGAGTCTTCAGCCACTATGCCTCGATCTCGGCAGCACCAAATCCCTTCACACTGTGCCTACTCTGACCATCTTCAAAACCCTCAGATAAACATATCTCCTTTGCACTAAATGCTTAAACCCCTTTCTTTTCTGATTCCTGTCATCTATGTGCAGCACTTTGAGATGCTCATCGTATGTGAAAGTCTCTGTACGAGAACAGTACTGATTACTGAGCCCATAACTAGAGGGTATAAATACAAGCGAGCTGGTAGCAGAGCTAATAGGGGGTTTACAGGAGGAACTTCTTCACACAGAGGATGGTGAGAATGTGGAATGCACTGCCAGAAACTGTAGTTGAAGGGAATAGTATCAATGTATTTAAGAGAAAGTCTGATGCATAAATGAAGAGGAAGGATAGAGGGGTGTAGGAGAGGGGGATAGAGGGGTGTAGGAGAGGGGAATAGAGGGGTGTAGGAGAGGGGAATAGAGGGGTGTAGAGAGGGGAATGGAGGGGTATAGGAGAGGAGAATAGAGGCATGGAGTGGAATATAAACATTGGCATTAATTAGTTGGGCTGAATGGTCTGTTTCTGTGCTGTGTCACTATTAACTCTATGTCACTATGTATGTTCTCTATGTTACTATCTATGTTGTTCGCCACAAAACATACAGTCAATTCACTTTACAGTGTATCCTGTGAAGCGCTTTGCGACATCTCCAACTCAATGTCAGCAAGACGAGGCCCTCCTGCTTGGCTCGCACTAGCGCCTCCGCACCCTGGGCACTGGCAGCATCAGCCTCCATCGGCCGCACACTCAACCTCACTAAGCCGGTCAGGAACCTGGGTGTCTTGTTTGACCCTGAAATGTCCTTTCTCCCCAACATCCACACCATGACCGGCACTGCCTACCACCACCTCCGCAACATTGCCAGACTCTGCCACTGCCTCACCCCTCAGGCTGCCCAAACCCTCACCCACACCTTCGTCACCTCAAGGCTCGATTACAGGAACTCCCTCCTCATCGGCCTTCCCAACTCTTCCGTTCACACGCTGCAGATCATCCAAAACTCTGCAGCTCATGTACTCTCACGCACCAGCCTCCGTGACCCCATCACTCCCACCCTCGCCCAACTCCACTGGCTCCCCATCCCCCAGAGGATCGAGTTCAAGATCCTCGTCGTCACTTTCAAGGCCATCAATGGCCTCGCCCCCTCCTACCTCTCTGACCTGCTGACTCCCTACCAACCTGCCCGCTCCCTCCGTTCATCAGGCTCCAGCTGCTCCATGTCTCCCGCTCGACCCGCCCTACCATCGGTGGCCGGGCTTTCAGCCTCTCTGTCCCCATACTCTGGAACTCCATCCCATGGTCCCTTTGCCTCGCTTCCTCCCTCACCTCCTTCAAGATCGGTCTCAAGACCCTTCTCTTCGACCGTACCTTCAGTTGCCCTCACCCCTCCCCCATGCTCGGGTCCTGACCCCTGACTGTCCAGTGCCTTGGGACGTGAAAGGCGGTCTATAAATGTAATTTTGTTGTGGTTGTTGTTGTTGTCTCAACAGCATGATAAGGCGTTATACCAAATGCAAGGATTATTATTATCTCTGTGTATCTCTATGTAACTATGTAAAAAAGTTGCTCGATGAGAACTCCATGTTTCTCTATTTAACGCTGTCTATGTAATTCTATGTATCTCTATACAGTATTAAACTCTGTTTAACACAAGAAGTTACAGAGGTAACATGCTTTGTAGTCAGCAGCTGAAACAAATGGCTGGCCACAATGTAATTTTCATTTTCTTGTACTGTTTTCCTGAAGCGATGGCAACACATTATCCAAGACAGTTTGCAAAATTACAAATTGTTTATAAATCTTCAAACACCTCCTTACTCACATCATAGTTAATAGCAAAGGAAACCAGTGATCTCATCAATCTCTGGCCGTTCACACATGGTGAAAGATGGCAGCGTGGCTCAGTCACACAGCTCTCACTGTGTGAGGTTAGAACGTCAATGAGATCCTAAGCTCATATCAGGACATGAGCTGTCAGGTCAGGCTGAAACCTGCAGGGCAGAGGTTGGAGGAGCAAGGACTACTTTGTCAGAGGTGCTGCCCTACAGATGAGGTGTTAAACCCCAAATAATCCATCACTCATCACTCCATCACTGCCTCAGATCCAATAATAATAAATAATGATGATAATAATAATAATTATCACGTCTTCGAGACATCTCAAAGCGCTTCACAAAATATATACTGCCAAGTGGATTGACTGTATTTTTGTGGGCGAATCGCAACAGCCAATTGCACACAGCAGCGTCCCACAAAGTGATCAAATTATTATTTTTATTATTGCAATTTAATGCAACCCCCTGTTCACCGGCCTCACCAACTCCTCTCTCCACAACTTCACGGACTCCACCTCTTGTATCCTGTCTACACTAGGCTCCATAGGCCCATCACCCCCATTCTTGCCAGGATTAGACCGTTAATATATCAGGACAGTAGTGAGATAACAACAACAACAACAACAACAAGATTCCATTTATAAAGCGCCTTTCACGTCAGAGGACGTCCCAAGGCGCTGCACAGTTGGGTCATGACCCGAGCATTGGGGGGGAAATGGTCAGGGTGAGGGGAGGGAAGGGAGGGAGCGAGGAGGGGGAAGATAGTCGAGAGGGGAGCTGAAGGCTCAGTCAAAGAGGAAGGTTTTGAGACCGGCCTTGAAGGAGGAGAGGGAGGAAGCGGCGAAGGCACTGGGGGATAGAGTTCCAGAGCCTCGGGGCTGAGAGGCTGAAGGCCCGACCACCGATGGTAGGGCGATTGGGGCGGGGGACATGGAGCAGACCGGAGCCGGAGGAACGGAAGGTACGGGCAGGTAGGTAGGGGGATAGTAGGTCAGAGAGGTAGGAGGGAGCGAGGCCGTGAATGGCCTTATAGGTGAGGATGAGGATCTTGAAATCAAAATCAAAATACTTGAGATAGTATTGTATATACAGTACAATTTACAATTTACATTTATAATGCATTTATAAAATGCAGAAAATGCAAGGATTATTATTATGGAGCACCTTTCACATTGGGGGGAACATCTCAAACCGCTTAAATTACCCTAATATAGTAAATTCCTGATAACTGAACTCTGACTTAACGTATCACTACCACTTAAGTCATCGTGTTGGCAATATCTCGGCCGCATTTATTTATGCATTTATACATACGCCTAACTTGCTGCTCAGAATAACTTTTCCTTTGGAGTGATGAGCTATCAGAAGTTCACTGTTATGGATGGTTTAACCCTATATTGTATATTACATATATCAAAGTAACAGTAAGATTAGACCATTCATACATAATAATATAGTAATAATCCTGGCATTTGATATAGCACCTTATCACAGCATTGAAATGTCTGAAAGCACTTCATAGAATAAACTGCAAAGTGAATTCACTACATATCTTGTGAACAAAATGCGGCAGCAAATTGAACATAGTCATGTCCCACAAACAGTCGTGGATTGAGTGGCCACATTTTTTTTGAAGGGATAATTACCCCTGGAAAGCGATCCATCAATCGACTAACAACCGGGTTCCTCCTTACTGCTAGGTATATCAGGGAAATAGAGGAACAACGTCCTCAATCGTATCAGAAGATGCCAAAGCATTAATTGCTGATGGTTTTGAACAATTCTCTCTAAACTGTTAAGAGCTTTGAGACCAATTTGACAAACCCATTACCTAGGGAAGCCACGGTTCTGTGAGAGAGATCACTGGGTTTTGATCATATGATGGAACAACATTCAAAGTGGTAATAAAAAGAGAATTACAAACTAATCATGCTCATTTATTATACCGACAGGACTGTGTTTAATGTGTTTACAGATATCTACGCTTGGCTGGTTACTTTTAATCGGGTCTGAAAAAAATATGTGCAATGCTTACGATGACCTGGAGATGAACTCAGCATTAGCCATAGTTTGCGGTCTTAAAGACATCTGTCCAAGCAATTCTCCTCTCTGGTTCCAAGCTCCTTGGGATGGAGCAGAGGGACTTCCTCTGCAAAATCCAGGATCAAGCAACGAGGTGACTGTAGCTCAGTGGTTAGAGCACTCGCCTCGCAAGCGAGAGACCTGGGTTCAATTCCCGGGCAGCGCGAAACTCTACATGCCTCTGTTTACCTAGCAGTAAGTATGAACCCGGTTGTTAGTCAATTGGTGGATCACTTTTCCGTGGGGTAATAATTCCTTCAAAAAAAAATTGGTCACTTTAATCTGATCTCATCCCTCCAGACTTGCCACCCTAGCGTTTTCCCATCACAGCATCGAGCTGCTTTTCAAATGAATCCAGTGTCCTGGCCTTAATCTCTCTCCATATCAATCTGTTCCAGTCGTTAATTCCCCTCTGGGTAAAGAAACACTTCCTGGTGTCTGTCTTGAAATTGAACCTTTGCAACTCTAAACCTGTCTCCTCTTGTTCTAACGAAAGGTCATTGACCTGAAACTTTAACTCATTTTTCACTCTCGACAGATGCTGCCTGACCTGCTGTGTGTTCCCAGCCACTTAATTTTTTTTATTTCAGATTTACAACATCTGCTGTATTCTGCCTTTCTCTTTTCCTCTTGTTCTACTCTCTTTCCATCTAGTGTGGAGTCAAATATGGCTCCCAGGTGACCTGGGAGAATGTTGGAATTGAGTCCACCCTCTGTGGCGGTCTCTAGTTTGGTTTGTGAATCTGGTGAGGGTCTGCAGTACTCCAGGGCACTGTTGATGGCTCATTGGCAGGACTTGGAGGGACTGACATTGAGGATCCCATGACACTATTGGTAAAGAGAATGCAGTTTCTCCTGGTGTTCTATCTGAAAATCCTCCAAGTTCATCATTCACTTTGAGGGAATTTGGGGGAAATCTCGTTGACAACAAATTGGTTTCTACATTTGCTTTTAAAAACAATCATGTTAAGATGCTTCTCAAGTTCTGGAACTCTCTCTTTCAATCCCCCCGCCTTGCCCCCTTCTCTCCCCACTTTCACCATCCCTCCCTAAAGACCTTCCTTTTCGATCATGCTTACGGTCACCTCCCCCCTCCCTCTCTTCCTGGCTCAGGGTCAAACTCCGCCACTGTCAAGCGCTCCGGGATGCTACCAGTGTGAAAGGCGCTATATAAACACAAGTTATTTTTGTTTCCACTTTATGTGCGCCCTATCAAAGGCCGTTAGCAAAATGGTCTTGTGTCCCCGCCGCCATTATTTTTAGCCAAGACAGCAACGGGGCTGCGGTAAACCGTGACCGCTAACTTAAGGTGCACTTTTGTTGAAGTGAAGACGGCTTGAGATGTTGGTTTAGCAGCACGGCTCAGGCCTGGAGAGTCTTTATTCTCTCCAGGTTAGAAGGTAACCCTCACAGCTTCAAAGCACTTATTCCTCAGATACTTATCCCCTCAGCAAAGATCGCACTTTTTGCTTGACCTCAATCCACAGTTTCGATCCTTGTAAGCTTCCATTCTATTCCCTTCCTTTTGAGTGTAACAGAAGAAACAGCTTGTTTTTATTACACTTTTATCATGTCAAATTGTCTCAAAATCAGCCCTGCATCAGCATCAGCCTGTTCCTGTCGGCAAACACAACAACACATATTTTGCACACAGGGATTTCTCACAGGCACCCGGTGAAATGTTCAATTGATATGGAGGATTGCAAACTCTCCTTTATTTTCCAATTTTTCCAGGGAATCTTTGACAGCATTAACTTCTTATCTGAAGGCCGGTGCCTCTGATAATTCAGCTCTTCCCCCAACACTGCACTGGAGCAGATCAAAGCTTGGACTGTGCAATCAAAATTCCGACATGGAGCTTGAACCCCAAATCTCAACGACGTGATGAGGCGCTAGATCAAATGCAAGGATTATTATGAATATTATTATTATTATTTGGAGCGACTATCAGTAACCCAACTTGGATTTCTTAATTTAGAAATCGGTCAAGAAATAACGCAAAACTGTGGCGGCTGTTTAATGAGAACACAAGATTCTCAGGGGAGGAGCGTATAGTAAGGTGGTGGGACCTGTTGCTGAGTTCATTCCTCACTGTGGTAATGAACAGAGCAATGGGCAGTTAATCATCATTAACTGCTATTTATTAATTGCTAGTTAATAAATTTAGGTTCAACAGTCGCTGTATAAATGCTCCACTGAAGATTTGTGACATCATTTGAACTTCGGAATTATCCTTGTACTTACTACAAAGCTCTATCGTTCATTGTCTGAGCAAGCGTGGTGGACCCAGACTGGCTTTGGCTCCGTTCCTAAGGGTGCCCAGGACTTTTGTGTTCCTTAATTAGTGATAACGATATGGCTTCATAAACGTAAGATGTCAACCAAGAACCTCACACCCACTCCCCCCCCACCCCCACACCAACCTCTACAGCAGGTCCACAGGACAAGTATTGGCTGCATTTTTAGAATTCTAAAATATCAGTTGGGCTAATCCAATTTTAGATACACCTGCATGAGTTTTCAGCCCCATAATGTTAAAGACTGCCCCCCCCACCCCACCCCACTCTAGGCTTCAGCACAATGGATTCCCCCCCAAAAAAAAAACACTTCCAAGATCTCAAGTGTAGCCGTCTTGGATTCCCCTCAGGACCAAAATAGCAGCCACTTCACTTTGATGGAACGGGGAGGAGGAGATGGGGGATGGTGGTTACAGAGTTTCAGAGGAGCCTCAGGAGAGAGTGAGAGAGCGTAACTGAAGCCTTTTCCCGCAAGGTTTTGAGTGGAACTCCAAGATGGCGGCACCGAAGATGGCTCCAAACTCAACGGCCATGATGATGGAGGGGTGAAAAAAAGCGTTACGTTTCCCAACAGATTGTGTAACACTCACACCACATGAATCCACGCTGCGTATGGAATGTGTTATGAAACATTGAGTTTCTCATCCCTTCCCCAAAAAATCTAACCCCCCCCCCCCCCTTTTCAGGATAAAATGCTGCTGGTTGTTGGAAAAACCATTCTCCAGAGGACAGAGAAGTATTCAGCAACCTCTTGTTGTTACGTAAGTGAAGCAAAATGGTGGCAAGTTCCCTACCCCATGATATCACATTACGCATCGCAAATTCGCCTTCGCCCTGGAATTGTTTCCGCGACACTGACAGGGCAGACTGGGTAAATACGGGGAATCGGGAAATTTCCCACCTGGGCCCCAGCCCTGAATGGTTCCTGATGCTTACCATCCACAAAATATATACGGTCACTCCACTTTACAGTGTATCCTGCGAAGCACTTTAAGATGTCTCAACGACGTGATGAGGCGCTGTATCCAATGCAAGGATTATTATTATCATTAACATCCCTCGTAGCTGATTTATGAAGTTCCGTTTAAGCCAGGCAACTTTTAAATGCGTGGATGTTTTATGCTTATTGGCTCCAACCTCGCCCCACCACACACAACGCACACACACACAAACACACACATACACAAACACACACAAACGCACACATACACAAACACACCTACACAAACACACAAACACACATACACAAACACACACAAACACATACATACACAAACACACACATGCACAAACACACACACAAACAAACATACACACACACAAACACATACATACACAAACAGACACACAAATCGACACCCCCAGCAATCCCGAGCCCTTTTTGGGGAGATAGTTGGCTACGGGACTTTGTGATTTTCGCTCTGACGTCGGGAAGTGAACACTGTGAAGGTGAAGGGTAATGAGATGGCCGGTGTGAAGCTGTTGGTGATGGACTCAGCAGATTTATGAACATGACAGCAGATTCCACAAGCACAAAAATTTGTTAGTTACAGAAACAGCTTCACCCCCATCACTCTATTCCAGCTAATTACACTTTAGTTTCCCATTTGTTGATTAGATCTGAAAAATAACGACACTTGAGATTTGATTCACAGTTTTAAACCAGGTTAAACCGCGGCTCCATCTGTGTCTGTTCAGGTGGACCTTCTTGAATATAATATGATTAGCAAGAGCGGGCACTAAGGCCAATGGTGTGGGGTGGGTGGGGGATGTCCTTCCTGATCCATATAAAATGACCCCTAGTCATCAGAAGATCAATAGCAGAATGCTCTCAATGACAAGCTATGTAGTTTTAACTGGCAGTTTCCCAACGCACAGCCTAGAGACCCCCACCCAACTCAAGCTCTTGCCAACCTGCACCTAACACTCCAGGTTAAGTAGGTAAGCAGGATGTGTCCCTCCAGGAAAGGAGTGCGCATTCTATTCCAACAATCTATCTCTGGGATTTCCATATCAGTGCGATGCATTCAATTGGCAGTTTAGTTTAGATGCTCTCAAGTTTGGTGATGGGTTTCCCCATGTGTCAGACCAAACAAAAAATTCCCTCATCTGTAACCATACCCGTCTATTTCTCTCTTTTACACCCCTCTATTCCCCTCTCCCACACCCCTCTATTTCCTTCTCCATCATGTATGTGAGGAAGCTGGTTCATTTGAACAAAAAAGGTCTAGTTATTGGCTGAAATTCTATTACAGAATATATTTCATCCAATGTGATAATTATCATCAATCTTGCGTGAAATGTCACAAATTCCCCCCTTTGTATAGGGCTGGTTGGAGGAATAGAGGGGTGTAGGAGAGGGGATACTTCAGTTCAAAGATGAATTTTTTTTGGGGTTCAGTCACAGACACACAGAGAATCCCATCACCAAGATTAAGCGTATTAAAATGAGTGAAGGTGCGAGGGATGAGCAGGAGCCGGGGCCAGTTGAGCGGAGGTGCCGGGTGGTGGATTGGGGAGTGAGGAGGTCGGAGAGATAGGGAGGTGCCTATATCTTTGAGGTACCTCTAAAAGCGCTTCACAGAATACAGTGTAAAGTGTAGTGACGGTCTTTTTGTGGGTGAAACACGGCGGCCAATTGTGCACGGAGGAAAAGACTGAGGGAAGGAATTCTGCAGCCTGCCTGCTCTGTTATGTGACCTCATCTCGTGTGTGTGCGGCTGATAAACACTTGCACGTCCCTGTGCACCCGTTCATGGTGAAGTGAAAATGATGGCAATTTGTGGCCCGAGTAAATCTGTACTCTACACATAGTTCACTGGCTCCTCACATGATCCTTTGCTCTCTCTCCCTCTCTCTCTTGCTCTCTCGCTCGCTCGCTTGTTCTCTCTCTCACTCTCTCTCTTTTTCTCTCTCTCTCTCTCTCTCTCGCTCACACTCTCGTTGCAACATGTCCCAACCCGACGCACGAGCAATGCACAGAGTCGGGTCATGTTGCAACGACGCTGGAACTCTCCGCTCGTACAGAAAAGGCACTCAGATTTTTATAGCCCCAATATCGTCAATGTGTCTCAGCTACAGGTCCATTTTATCTGGAGACAGACAGTTTGCACACAGCAGTGTCTCACACACAGCCATTAAAGTGGGGGAAACAATTCTATTTCGGGGATTGTCAGCCACGACACCGAGAGAGAGAGAGAGAGAGAGAGAGAGAGAAACTCCCTTCTCTTTTCCAACAGTGCCACAGGATCTTTAATGTCATCTTTAATGACATCTTTAATGTCCACCCGAATGGACAAAGACGAATGCGCCTTGGTTTAACGTCTCATCTGAAGGGTAGCACCTCTGACTGTGAGGTCCGTTCAGGTTCAGCTGTGGCTTGAATCCCCCCACACCCACCCCACCCCAAATTCCCATTTCTGTCAACTCAGCGGTTAGAGCACTCGTCTTGCAAGCAAGAAACCCGGGTTTCATTCCCGGCAGGGTGAAATGTTGGGCAAGTTTCCTTACTCCGAACGCCTCTGTTTACCTAGCAGTAAGTAGGATCCCGGATGTTAGTCAATTGGCGGATCGCTTTTCTGAGGTTAATAATTCCTTCAAAAAATAAATCATAATAAATTGCTCACTTTAATCCACGACTGTTTGTGGGACGCTGCTGTGCGCAATTGGCTGCCGCATTTTGCCCAAAAATATACAGTCAACTCACGTTACAGTATATTCTGTGAAGCGCTGTGAGACGTCTCAAAGCTGTGTTAAACTGCTATATCAAATGCAAGGATTATTATTGTTGTTATAACTTAAATGTGAGGTGAAATGTTGGACTGTGAGGCCGCACTGATAATAATAATAATCCTTGCATTTGATATAGCCTCCTATGATATCATCCAGACGTCTCAAAGAATATATTGTAAACTGTAAATTCAAGATCGTCATCCTCACCTACAAGGCCATTCATGGCCTCGCTCCCTCCTACCTCTCCAACCTACTATCCCCCTACCTACCTGCCCATACCCTCCGTTCCTCTGGCTCCGGTCTGCTCCACATCCCCCGCCCCAACCGCCCTACCATCGGTGGCCGGGCCTTCAGCCTCTCAGCCCCGAGGCTCTGGAACTATATCCCCCAGTGCCTTCGCCGCTTCCTCCCTTTGCTCCTTCAAGGCCGGTCTCAAGACCTTTCTCTTTGACCGTGCCTTCAGCTCCCCTCTCAACTCTCTACCCCCTCCTCACTGCCTCCATTCCCTCCCCTCACCCTGACCATTTCCCCCCTCCTCGCCCCCTCCCTTCTCTCCCCTCACCCTGACCATTTCCCCCCACTGCTCGGGTCCTGACCCAACTGTACAGCGCCTTGACATGAAAGGCGCTCTATAAATGGAATCTTGTTGTTGTTGTTGTTGTAGTGACTGCGTGTTCTGTGGGCGAAAAACATCACAAGTGAGACTTGGGCAGATCAATATTGAAATTTTCTTTTGCTTGATATCAGCGCAGGGAAATCAGTGACAGAGCGTCAATCTCAGTCAGTAACCAAGCAATGCTGTTGTTTCGTGACTTGCACGCAGAAGGCACTGATCACGCTGCATAATGCCACCTGACCTGGGTATAAAGGTTATCCTCCAATTCATTCGATCTCGATGACTGGTTTGAATGCTGCACACAATTACTGTCATTTCTGAAGAGCGTTCCATTAACTAAATTAGATTTCACATCAAAACAATCTCACGTGGTGTGTGAAGCATTAGTGAGATTAGAAACTTGGAAACCTGGAAGTCTACAGCGCAGGAGGAGGCCAATTGGCCCATTGAGTCTGCACTGGCTCTTAGAGCAAGCAATCAGTCCAGTCCCATCACCTCGCCTTATCCCCTTCAAGCCTTGCCTCTCTCTAGTGTATGCATGTCTAATAATAATAATAATCCTTGCATTTGATATAGCGCCTTACCACATCTTCGAGACTTCTCAAAACGCTTCACAGAATATACTGTAAAGTGGAGTGACTGTGTATTTTGTGTTAACAACCTGTGACCCGACCTGGGATTGGGGTGTGGTGGTGGGGTAACTGTGGACATGACTCTTCTCTCTGATATGACCCCTGTCCCCACACTCTTCTCGTCCCCTCACTCGATGAGGGCTGAGCTCAGGAATGGAGTGAGGCTGTGGAGCTGTAGGTGGGTACATTGTAGTTCTGAGCAGTGTAAGGCAGGACTGACTCCGGCTGACTGACTGTGACTGCGAGCAGGGCTTTGTGAACGCCCGATGAGCTTGACTGTGGGTAATAGGCTGAGATCCCCTTTTTCTTCCTGACTGAAACTGATTTAATTTCTAATGTCATTGGACAAAGCCTTGAATGCAACTGCTCTGCTCTGCAGCCAAGTTTCCCATTTCAGGTCAGGCCACGCTTGGTGATTCTCATAAAACTGGGGCTGTATTCATTTCAAATCTGTTTCTGACACCATAAGTGCCTGAGAGTCACCAGCAAAGTACCGCAATGTTCAGCCTGTCGTGAAACCCGTCTTCACCCATCACCTCCATCAGTTCAGCAGGCACAAAACCCTCTCCTGTCACTGCTGGCATCTCCAGAAGATTAATCATTTACAATCATCAGATAGATCCCAGTGTGTTCCAGTACAGAGACCTGGTGCTCAGTCTGCTCTGTGCTGCAACACACTGGTTTTCTTCACATTTCACTTCTGGTCAGTCCGGGTGTCTGACAGAAGTGGAACTCCGTCACCATGTTAAGAGTATAATAATAATCCTTGGATTTGATACAGCGCCTTATTATGTCTTTGAGATGTCTCAAAGCTCTTCACAGAATATACTGTAAAGTGAATTGACTGTATATTTTGTGGGTGAAACGTGGCAGCCAATTGTGCACAGCAGCGTCCCACAAACAGTCGTGGATTGAGTGACCAGATTATTATTTTTTGAAGAGATTATTACCCCCAGAAAGCGATCTACCAATCGACTAACAACCAGGTTCCTACTTACTGGTAGGTAAACAGGTGTGTGGAGTAAAGAAACTTGCCTAAGGTCCCACCCTGCCCGGGAATTGAACCCGGGTCCTCCCGCTCTCTGTAACCAACATGCTACAGAACTCCTAGGAAACACAACCCCCGCTTACTATTCACACACAGTTTGGTGGTCAGCAACACCCAAAAGGCAACGTTTCATTCTTCAGAGCACACGTTGCTTCGGTAGAAGTTTTTTTTCTTTGTGAAAACTGTTTGGTAAGAATTATTTTCTGCCAGTCTCACTGCTATTCAGCTTGTGATGAGAGTGACTCAGCCAAGCCTGGTGCAGGCCAGTGACTCCTGGAGCAAAGCAGGCTCATTTGCACTGAATACTGGAGCGAGTGAGAGATTTCAGAGCCAGATCTCGCTGTGTGGATATTTGGCAAGGAGAAAACAGACACTGTTTTTCCCTTTCACAGAGCTTAGCCTTGAAGCGGGGCCTACAGCACAACAACAAAGGGAATGGTTCAAAACTTGCGGCAATAATGGAGCCATAGGAAAGAGCATGGCAGGGGGCATAGTGACAGATGGCGGGCAGGAGGGAGGGAGCCAGGGATGAGTGGTTTAGCCCCGAGTTGGAAGAGAGGTGAGAAAAAAAGGTACAGAGGGGATTGGGGATGAAGATATATAAGATGAAGTGATCCTCGGGAGGGAGGGTGGTGGATGGAAATGGGGGCAGAGCCAGTTGGGTCTGGCGAGGATGGGGGAGCTGTGTACTGTGTAGGACAGGGGCACCATCAATAATCTCACCTCCAACTCAACAAGTTGAGCTGACAGTCGAGGCTGACAGACACTCCAATGCAGTGCTGAGGTGGGGGGGCGGGCGTTGGGGGGAATGCCTCATTGTTGGAGGTGCTGTCCACTGTTCAGGTGGGTGTTACAGATCTTGGGAAAGAGAAGGGTGTTTCTTCCATCTTCGTGTCCTGGCCAACAATCCCCCAAATCAATTTTAGCATTGACTTCACGGCTGCTTGTGGGCTGCCTCGTTCAATTCCAAAACGCACAGTCACTACGCTTTACAGGAGCATAGAGGTGGTCTGAGTTTCAGAAGGTATAGGCTGGGCAGGTAACACACACCCTGTTTAGTATTCACACAACAGCTGGAGATCGCACTACTCAAATGGCAACGCTCATTATTCGGTACCCACAGTGTTTGAGATTTTTTTCTTCATGAAAAATGTTGGGTAAGATTTATTACTACAGTCTGATACACTACATCCTGTGAAACTCTTTGAGCCGTCTCAACAATGTGATGTGAAATATAAGGCTTATATAATGATTACAATGTACAGAGAGATTAAAAAACAGCAGATGAGCACATGAATTGGCTTTGATGTGAAGCATTGCTTGTTTGCTAATGTTGGGACATTCTGGAGCCTGACGTAGGTTTTTGAGGCAAATGTGCAATATCTTTTGTGATATAGTCTTTGTCAGTTGGTCAATCACTTCATCCGTCATGTGTGTTAGTGTCCGTGTGTGTGGGTTGTGTGTGTCAGTTTGTGTGTCAGTGTCTGCATGTGTGTGTTTCAGTTTGTGTGTGTATCAGTGTGTGGGTGTGTCAGTGTGTCTGTGTCAGTATGTGTGTGTCAGTGTGTGGGTGTGGGTGTCAATATGTGTACGTGTGTGTGTCAGTATGTGTGTGTCAGTGTGTATGTGTTGTGTGTGTCAATGTGTGTCATTGTGTATGTGTGAGTTTCAGTGTGTGTTAGTGTCAGTGTGTGCATTAGTGTGTGTCAATGTGTGTGTGTGTATCAGTGTGTGTGTGTGTGTGTCAGTGTGTGTGTATCAATGTGCGTGTGTCAATGTGTGTATGACAGTGTGTGTGTGTGTGTGTGTGTGTGTCAGTGTGTTTATCAATGTGTGTGTCAGTGTGTATGTCAGTGTGGGTGTCAATGTATCAGTGTGTGTGTGTGACTCAGACAGGCTGTGGGGAGGGCTGATTACAGCCCCGAGCCACAGGGAGCTGAGTGGGAACACGAGTGTGAGCGTGAGCATGAGAGTGAGTGTGAGCATGAGTGTGAGTGTGAGCGTGAGTGTGGGCATGAGTGAGTGTGATCGTGAGTGTGAGTGTGAGCGTGAGTGTGAGCATGAGTGAGAACGTGAGTGTGAGCGTGAATGTGAGTGTGAGTGAGTGTGATCGTGTGTGTGATCGTGAGTGTGAGCGTGAGTGTGAACGTGAGTGTGAGTGAGTGTGATCGTGAGTGTGAGTGTGTGTGATCGTGAGTGTGAGTGCGAGCGTGAGTGTGAACGTGAGTGTGAGTGGAGTGTGAGCGTGAGTGTGAGTGACATCAGAAACCCAGGAGCTGGAGACAAATTGTCGGTCTCCAGTCACTCAGTGAGCGGAGTATGTTGACGTCAGCAGAACTTACCCCCTCTCCACATCCCTGATTTCACAGAATTTTCCAGGTGAATCTCTACCTCGTTGTGGTGACAGACAGTGATTGATGCCAAGAACCTGATGATTTTTTGGTGCAACAATAACCTGCAGAACCTGGTTTGTTTTGTTCTGACAAACGCTACTGTTTTCTCCCCAATTTTCCAGCAAGACCGGGAAGACCTGGATTACTGATGCTCCTGTTTCTTGCTGAGAAATCCTATAAAAACTGCACCCAAATCCGTGCTTCTGAATGGACTTAACCTCAGTATTGTAATGATCTCCGGGAATAAATAATAAACAGAACAAGAGCACACACACACACTGACACACACACACACTGACATATACACAGATACATACACACATTGACACACACACTGATACACACAAACACAACAAAATTACATTTATAGAGCGCCTTTCACATTGGGAGGACGACACTGACACACACACACACACACACATACATAGACACACACACTTACACATACACACTGACACCCACCCACGCTGACACACACTGACACACACACACATACACACTGACATGAACACACATACACACACTCTCATACAAACACACACACTGACACACACACACACACGCACACCTTCCCCCATTCCCCACACGGTCTCTCTCTCCCTCCTCGCCCATGTTTAGCTTGACTGCAGACTGTGCTGAGCGCTGTGTTGGTTTGATGTGGTAATTGAGAATATTTCAGGCTCTCTATTCTCGAAGGGCAGCTGCAAAAAGCTTTGAGTAATTCCAAAGTCTAAATCAAACCTGTATCATTATAGAATTTCACTTGAGTACACCTGGTTCTCCTGCGGTGAGCTCTTCAAAGCTCTCTATGAATAATAGAGGTTATTTCAGACATTCAAAGAGCTTTTGAAATTAGTGATTTTACCTCTAAAGCCTTGTAGATGTCAACCTGTGAGTCAGTCGCTTGCTTTCGCGCCTCCGAGTCAGGAGGTCATAGGTTCAAGACCCACCTCAGGACATTGACCCAACAGTCTAGGCTGATGCTCTAGTTCAGTGCTGGGGGGAGCCTATGCTGCTTTGTTGGAGGTGCCGTCCTTTGGAAGAGATGTTAAACCGAGCGGATGTTAATGATCCCGTGGCTCTATTGGGAAAGAGGAGGGAAGTTCTGCTGGTGTCGTGGCTGGCAATCTCTCGCAACCTCACCGTGTGAAAATAAGTGTTATTTCTCTTGACCGCGATTAACATAATGGTTTCACCATTTCAAATGGTTTCACCACGAGGTAACAGGCTGACAAATTGCCGCTGGATTTAAGAATTTTTCCACAAACCCACGCCTTAAATTTTGATAATGGTTTCTCAGGCTGAGACGAGAGGGAATTTAGGGGCCTCCAGCACTTGGCTTGTTAATGGTTGGAGTGGTTGCTGATCTGTGGTCTAATAGCTCCCAAGTCAGCCTGAATCCAACCATCGCTTTGCACTGCAGTTGTCAGGAACTTTGCTCAAGGCTAAATCCTTTATTCCCGCTGTATGTTGTGTGAACGACTATTAATGTTGTGCTCGGGGTTGGGGAATGGTGAGGTGGTGGGGGGAGGGGAGAGTCTCGGTCTAATGAATGTTGAATAAATCTGGGCGATCGATATCTCTTGGCTGGAGTTGAGTACAAAAGAACAAAAGAACCAGAGGGGAGATGAAAATAAATATTTTTACACAGAGTGTTGTTACAGTCTGCAATGCACGGGCCTGAAAGGTGTGGTGGAAACAGATTCAATAACAACTTTCAAATGGAATAAGACAGGTGCTTGAAGAGGAAACATTTGCAGAGGTACAGGGAAAAAGTGGGAGAGTGGGACTGATTGAGTAGCCGGCAACTGGCAAAGAGCTGGCACAGGCACGATGGGCTGAATGGCCTCCTTCTGTGCTGCTGGAATATTCTTTAACTCTGTGATTCTATGACTGTCGTAAGGTCTTAACTTACTTCACAGGATTTACTGTAAAGTGTGGTGACTGTGCATTTGCCGGTAAACGGGGCAGCCAATTTGCATGCAGCATGAAGTGAACAGTAAATGATCAATTTTATCTGAGGATTGTTGGGCAGGACACCAGAAGAAACTCCCTCCNTTTTTTCCAGGATCTTTAATGTACACCTGAACAGGCCCAGACGGAGCCTTGTTATAATGGCTCATCTGAAAGGATTTAATGGCTCATCTCTAACAATGCAACTCTCCCCCCAGCACTGCACTGGAGGGTCAGCCGAGACTGTGAGCTCAAAGCTGCTGACATAGAGCTTGACCTCACAACCTTCTACCTCAAAGTGAGAGCGCTACCAACTGAGCCAGACTGAGGCATTGCTGTGCACAAATGGCTGCCCCTTTTTAGCCTCCTAATACAATCACTACCCTTAACAATAATTCCCAGCGAAGCGATTTGAGACTGTTTTTGAAGCGCTGCAGAAAAATAAATTCTGATTTGTTTGAAGCGAAGGATTTTGGTTGTAGCGACTGCTGATTGTGGCAGAATGGTGACATTTGGAGTCTAGTGCCGGGGGAATATTTTTAACAAAGTGAAATGTTTTTAGTGATTTCAGTGATTTTTGTTGGAAAAAATCTCTGTCTTTGATGTCCGTTGTGATTGCCGGAAACCTGAGAAGGACTGAGATTTCACGAGTGCCCAGCTTGATGCCTGGCATGTTGTTACAGCCAGCAGGACTATGGATGCAGAAAGCTCTAGAGATTTATCGGCAGCCAATTCCTGTCTTTCGCATCAAATTTATTCCAGCTCCTGTTAGGTGCCAATGATTCTTATATAAATATCTGACCATTCGGACATCATGTGATCAAGAACAAGCCCATCCATCTGTTTCCCACTTTATTACCGTTGCGGCACATCCTTGCTTCAACTCATTTCCCGCCTTTTTCTCTTCCTCTTAAATGAATTACAATAAAACAGTAATTGCATTTGATATAGTGTCTTTCACGTCAGGAGGATGTCTCAAAGCAAACCGAACTTACGGAGTATAGTGCCTGTGTGTTTTGTCGACAAATACAGCAATGTCCCACAAACAGCCACGGAGTGAGCAACCGATTTTATTTTGGGGGGATTGTTGGCCAGGACACCAGGAAAGGGAAACTCCCTTCTCTTTTCCAATAGTGCCGTGGGATCTTCAATGTCCACCTGAACAGGTAGACTGGACCTCGGTTTAATGTCTTAATTCAACGATGGCACCTCCGACAATTCGGCACTACCCCCAGCATTACACTGGAGCGTCAGCCTAGATCGTGAGCTCAAAGTCATTACGTGGATCTTGAACCCACAAACTCTGACTCAGAGGTGTGGTGAGGGTTGAGATCAACTGAGCCGGGTTGACAACTTGATGACACGATGCAATCAGTAATCAAAATGAAATGAATTATCGGGGGTGAATTTAGATTGGGGGAGAATATGAGCAGCCACCGATGGATGGTGTGCGGTTTGTGATAAATCCAGAGAATGGATGTCAAAGCACAGAATGTGAATACTGCTTGGAGTGGACAACTCCCACAGGCTGGTGAGAACCATGGTCCCGACAGCTTAAAACCCAAGCCATGAGAACATAACAACCTGCAAAATAAATAAACTCCTTATTGCCAACATGTAACCTGCAGAGGGCTGGTGGAGAGCGAGAGAGAGCGAGAGACAGAGCGAGAGAGAGAGCGAGAGAAAAGAGAGTGTCCCTCAGGTATAACATTCACTGGCTAAAAGCTAACAAATCACTCAGTCTCCAGCAGAGTGTTGTCAGTCCGTGTCCGAATGTCAGGAATTGTGAATGTACAACACTCAGCTGGTCAGAGCTGACACCTCACTCATGTCTTACCATGTCTCAATGCTGCTGCTGTTGCAGAAGTTCATTGGTTAACTGTTTAACTGCCACAGCTCAAGCAGGGACGCCAGGGTCCGCTCTGGTGGTGTGGATGGTGGGGGGAGGGAAGCTGATGCCAAAGGTCAGAGTTCGATGTCTTACAGATGTTTTCAGTTGATGGTGATCAACTGGTGATTGGAGATGGTGATTGGAGTCCTGTAGCTCAGTGGTTAGAGCACTCACTTTGCAAGTGAGAGACCTGAGTTCATTTCCAGGCACAGGGCGAAACCTCGGGCAAGTTTCCTTACTCCACACAGAGCCCTAATAATAATCCCTCCAAAACCAAAAACAATAATAAATTGGTCATTGTCAACCTACGACTGTTTGTGGGACATTGCTGTGCGCAATTGGCTGCCGCGTTCGCCCACAAATATACAGTCAATTCACTTTACAGTGTGTTCTGTGAAGCGCTTTGGGACGTCCTCCCGACGGTGAAAAGCGCTATATCAAATGCAAGGATTATTATTATTATTATCAACTGGGTGACGGACGTCAGCCTTCGCTACCATCGTCTTGGAGGCAGCTTTCCCCGGGAGCTGTAACCCACACTGGTGTTATTAATAATAATGATAATAATCCTTGCATTTGATATAGCACCTTATCACGTCTTCAAGGCATCATTAGCAGAGATTACAGTAGCAGGGGTTATCACCATCACATCCCTTGTGATAATTAAGAAATGTCACAAATTTCACACCATAGAATCCAACAATTTTACAGCATAGAGGGAGGGAGGCCATTCGGCCTATCAAGGCCGGTGCCAGCTCACTTTAAGATCTTGCTCACTCTCTCCTCCCTCCACCGTCCTTGCACATAGATTTATATATTTATTTTTCAAACTTTTCTCAAATACAGAATCCAGCCAAAAGGTTGGACCTCCCTAAATTCATTTGAGCAACAATCGCAGGTTTACTTGTGCCAAGCCTTTGCTTCAAAGCAACAAAATCGATGACTGAAATCTGCAAGAACTAATTATGATGGTAATAACCATCCATCTGAATACATTAAAGAGTGACAAGCAATGTGTGTGGATTTAAGCGTCCTGGTTGCTCGAATTAACTAATTGCTTGTTCCAACAAACATGATTCACGTTCTGTTGCCAAAACGTTCCAGACACCAGGTGCCTGAGCCAAGTCTGACCAGGGATCCTTGGCTGAGGCTAAGGTGCCTTTCCTGTCACAGAGACCTGGGACGGGAGGTGTCTGAGCCCACCAGCCAGGCTGACACTCCAGCGAGGTTCCGGGAGGAGCAACAACAACCACAACAAATTACATTTACAGCACCTTTCAAGTCGGAAGGACATCCCGAAGGAGCCAAAGAGTTAAGGGTTTGCACCCGAGCTGGGGGTTACAATCAAGAGGGTTAGAGGGTAGGGGAGATGGGGTGAGAGTGTGGTTCAAGGCATGGTTAAAGAGGAACATCCTGAGACACTGTCTGCATTGTCAGAGGTGCCATGCCTCAGATGAGACACTAAATCTACCTGCTGGTTAGACTATTACTGTCATAAAAACCATGTACAAACACAAATGTGGACAATAGGCTCTCGGGAAGTGACTTGTTGGAGGCAGGAACCAGCCAGGGCTCCGGCTCCCGGTCTCTCTCCAGAATGCCAAGCCACAGGAGCAAATTTGCGACATTCCTTATCTCACTTCTTGTGCTAATTAACACAAGAACCTGCTGCAAACATAATCATAACTGCCTTGTTTCTTCAGCCACTTTCGTTATACAGTCACTACATTTTGCAGTACATCCTGTGATGCAGTTGAGTCTCAACGACATGACAAGACTCTGTATCAAATGCAAGGATATTATTATTATTGGCCACGTTTTGCTGTTGGGGTCTCACGGGTGGTCAAGCTGCAGTTAATGCATGACAGTTGAGCATCAAGACATGGTTTACTGCACAGGCAAACACTCTGACAAACACGGCTGTTACACGTCTCTCTCCACTGTACCAGAGTCAATATGAATGTCACTCTTGCTAAAGTGTTTGCAGAATGTCCAGCTATTGCAAACATAAAATAAATTACCTCTTCCCTGGTGTAAATCAATATAAATCGAGTGCTGGTGGCAACAGGGATTTATAAGGATAGAACGCTCTTTTGAAACTGACATTAATAGGTTGTGTAAAGTGGAGAGAAAATGCAACAGGTTAAAACATTGGCGTTAACAGTTTAAGTGACAGGCAAAAAACTGACAAATTAATAATAATAATACTCTTCGCCTGTTATCCAGCACCCGTAACGTCAAAAGATCTGTCAGTGATTTGCCGGGATGCAAACCCGGAGGCCATTTTGTGCTAAGGCACCTAAACAGGGTTTAATGTCTCATCTGAATGATTTAATTTAATGGCCTTCTCAACTCCTCCCTCCACAGGCTGCAGATAATCCAGAACTCTGCAGCCCGTGTCCTCTCCCGCACCAAACTCCGTGACCCCATCTCCCCCATTCTCACCCGACTCCACTGGCTCCCTATCCTTCAGAGGATCCAGTTCAAGATCCTGGTCCTCACCTACAAAGCCCTCCATGACTCCACCCCACCCTACCTCTACGACCTCCTTACCCCCTACCAACCCACCCACTCCCTCCACTCAGCTGGCTCCGGCATCTCCACAACCCCCGACCCACCCACCCCACCATTGGTGGGAAAGCCTTCACCCCAACCTCTGGAATTCCATCCTCCAATCACTCCTCCTCGCCTCCTCCTTAGCCTCCTTCAAGTCCTGCCTCAAAACCCTCTTCTTTGACCATGCCATCGGCCACCCCCCTTCCCCTCCCCTCCCTTCTCCCCCCCCGACCGCAGCTCAGGTCTGATATGCTCTACACTGTCCAGCGCCTTGGGACGCCCTCCTGATGTGAAAGTCGCTATACAAATGTTGTTGGTGAATGTCGTCGGGAGCACTCTCACCTCTGAGTCAGAAGGTTGTGGGTTCAAGCTCCATCACGGGGACTTCAGGCTCACAGTCTAGGCTGACGCTTCAGCTCACTGCCGGGGGGAAGCACTGATTGTTGGAGGCTTTGTCCTTTGGATGAAATGTTAAACCAAGATCTCCTTCTATGGCTGTTCACATGGACTTTAAAGATCCTGCGGTTCTTTAAAAAAGCGAAGGGAGTTTCTCTCACCCGGTGTCTTAACCAACTATCCCCTCCATTAATGTGCAGTAGCGTGGTGGTTAGAGCACTCACCTCGCAAGTGAGAGGACTTGGGTTTGATTCCTGGACAGGGCAAAACGTTGGCTAAGTTTCCTTACTCCACATACCTAACAGTAAGTCCTCCTGTGTTTACCTAGCAGTAAGTCGGAACCCAGTTGTTAGTCGATTGGCGAATCACTTTTCCGGGCGTGATAATTTCGTCTGTGCGCAATTGGCTGCCGAGTTTTGCCCACAAAATATACAGTCAATTTGCTTTATAGTATATTCTGTGAAGCGCTTTGAGACGACTCGAAGATATGATAAGGCTCTGTATCAAATGCAAGGATTATTATTATTCTTCACTGCTGTGTGTGAGGTCCTTACTGTGTGTGAATTGACTCTTGTGTTTGCCTACTAAAACACAGTCACCAACCACTTGCCAGCAGACCCTTGTGACATTAAGGGCACTGGATTAAACACAAGGAATATTATTGTGAGTGGATCTCAGAGGGCGGTGTTCACTAAGTTGTCTGATCAGCCCAAAGCAGCACAGAGATAATATACAGAGAGCGCACCTGGTTGACAATTGCCAGGTTCTGAAACTCAGTATCTCTGCAGCCAAAGCCTGAGACAAAAACACACATCTTCAAACCTTTGTGGAAAAGGCTTGTTATTTATAACAATGTCCGAGAGACAACACCAGACCTGGCGATGTACCTGCAGCAGCTGTCACTCACGCTGCCTGGCTTTACTCTGAGACATCCTCCCGACGTGAAAGGCTCTAATCTAAATGTAAATTGCGTTGTGTTGTCCTGACTGGGTGAAACGACAGCCAGGGCAGGGCGAGGAGGCCATTTGGCCCGTTGTAGAGGAATTCAGTGTCAGTGGATTTAAGACCATCACAGAAGGCCAGGTTTGGAGAGATTTGCTCACTCACTCACAGGACTTGGAGGGCCCCCCCCCACCCCCCGGCCTTTCCTAACAATATCAACAACACAAATGACATTTACACAGCGCCTTTCATGTCAGGAGAACGTCCCAAAGCGCTGGACAGTTAAGGGTTCGGACTTGAGAGCGGGCGGGACTCAAGAGAGGTAGAGGGTAGGGTAAGGAGGTGATGGGAGGATGACCGGAGGTGCGATCAAAGTGGAAGGTCTAGAGAAAACTTTGAAGGAGGCAAGGGAGGGGGTGAGACGAAGGGATTTGGGGATAGTGATGTTGACAGCAGGAAATGGATTGGGAAGGGTTTCAGCCAAAAGGCCATCACATCTATGCTACTCTGAGAGAGCGATCTATTAGACCCTTTTATTATTATTGTTGTCATTATTTTATTATTATTTACCCACCTTTTAAAGCTCTCTGGAACCTCTGCTGCAGCCAGACTCAATGCTTAATACAAAAGGCAAAAGGAAGGTCAGTTCTGACGAAAGGTTATTGACCTGAAATGTTAACTAATATTCCTCTCTCCATAGATGCTGCCTGACCTGCTGTGCGTTCCCAACAACTTCTGTTTTTATTTCAATGCTTAATAATAATAGTAATCCTCGCATGTGATACTTATCACATCTTTGATGGCAGGACAAGGCTGTATAAATGCAAGGATTATTATTATGACAAACAGAAGGTTACTTATGTTCCCCAAACCCCTGTAAATGACTCAGGTTTATATATATCTGTCTTGATCCCTCTTGAAAACTAATATGAATCTTACCTCGACCACCGCACCCGTCAGGACATGCTACAACCTCACAACTCTCTGTGTTATATTCCTCCTAATCTCTCCCTTTGAATTGATGTCCTTTTTGTCACTGACTCACCAAATGGAAATCGTTTCTCTCCATCAACTCGACAAAAACTCATCAATTCAGAGTGCGAATCAGGTCCAAATCCCAATAAATCAAATCAGATTCTCTCAGCCCTGACCTCACATCTACTCTTACACACGTCAAAGTAACCAAGCTCCCAAGAAACGCTACATTATTGAAGCCGGGCGTAAAATAAAATGGAGTGCAGTGCATTAAAACCGTGCACCTTCAGACCTCTCCTCGTCCGTATAAAGTCAATGTAGCACTCTCACAGAATCAGAATGTTGTGGGTTCAAGCCTCATGTTGGGGCTTGGAATCACCTAGTCTAAGATGATGTTCCAGGGCATTCCTGGGGATCTGAGATTGTCAGAGATGCTATCATCGAATCATAGAATTATGCAGCACAGAAGGAGGCCATTCGGCCCATGGTGTCTGTGCTGCTCTTTGAAAAGAGCTTCCAAATCAACCCCACGCCCCCACTCTCTCCCCATAGCCCTGATCAACCACACTCTCCAACTCTCTCCGCATAGCCCTGATCAACCCCACTCCCCTGCGCTCTTCCCCCATATCCCCGCAAACTTATCTTCCCCGTCCTTCGTATGAGATGTTAAACTGAGCTGGACAAGCAGCGGGAAAGCTTGCCAGACAGCAATATCAATCCCTCCCGTTTACCTGTTCAGGTGGATGTTAAAGATCCTGTGGCGCTATTCGAAAACAGAAGGCAGTTTCTGTCTCCCGGTGTCCTGGCCAACAATCCCCTAAATAAAATCAGTCGCTTACTCCATGGTTATTTGTGGGACATTGCTGTGTGTAACTGGCTACCGCGTTTCGCCCACAAAATACATTGGCACTTACACTATATCCTGTGAAGTGCGTTGAGATGTGTCAACGACATGATTAGGCGCAATATCAAATATTCTTATTATTATAACTCTTCGGTATTTTAGGATTACTCTTTTGATTCTCGGAATCTGGAAGGTTCGGCTGTAACCCTCTGATGTCCTTCGCTCTCTGTAGTTTGAAGGATTCTGTGTTTGTTTCCGCGTCGTTGTCAGAAGCGATAAAGCCTCACTGAGAAGGAAGGCGGGGCAGCCATGAATCTTTAACCGCGGCTGAGCTGGAAGTGTTCCAGCTGCGATTGCTCGCTCAAAGCACCAGCCTTGGGCTCACAGCAGGGAGTCATGGGTCCTGTCTCACTGAGGCTCCAGGTCTTTCTGATAAACACTCCTCATTCTCCTTACAAGTTTTCAAACTAGACAGAGTTCTATGTCTGCCACCTACACGTGGAAATTTTCGTGCGCCTTTAATTGGAATGAGCACTCTCTCTCTCTCGCGCTTCCTCTCTCTCCCTGGAGGGATGCATCCTCCTTACCTAATTACAGACAGTATTACACGCAGGTTGTCAAAATCCAAAGCTTGGGGACCTCGGATTGTGTGTTGCTGTTGATATTCTGCTTGTCCAGCTAAGTCCATCCTACCCATTAAGGCTTTGGCTTTCAAGGTTAACAGCAGTTGAGTGTGACTCTCTCTGTGATACTGTGTGTGACGCTGTGTGTGATTCTCTCTATAATTCTCTCTGTGACGCTCTCTGTGACGCTCTCTGTGACACTGTGTGTAACTCTCTTTATGACGCTCTCTGTGACTCTCTCTGTGACTCTCTGTGACTCTCTCTGTGACGCTATGTGTGGACTCTCTCTGTGACGCTGGGTGTGAGAGCTCTACATGGTGGATATCACAGCATCATCATGGTTACAACTTCACTGGTCATTAATCCCCAAATCTTCTCTGAAATCATCTGGCTTGAGATAATTCCCCAATTATTTTAATGGAAGATTAAAGTCACAAAATAAAGCTCAGTGCGTAGTGACTGTATAATTGCCTTGTGAATGGCCTCCCTCAGCACCTCAGGCAGCTTCCCCTCCCCATCCCATTCCTCCCTCTCATTCCCAGCTTTGTTGCCTGGCTCCTTACCCCAAAATAATCATATTAATAATAATCCTTGCATATATTATAGCGCCTTATCACGTATTCAATATACTGTAAAGTGAACGGACTATATTTTGCGGGTGAAACGCAGCAGCTAATTGCGCACAGCAGTGTTCAAAATACAGAGTTAAAGTGGGAATTCAGGCTGTGGAGCATGCTGCTCCTGCCATTTGGTGGGTTGGGTGGTAGTGGGGAGTGTGTGTGAGGGAACGTTTCTGTGATCATTATCATCTCGCAGCTCACTATATAACCCAACCTGACAGGCCGGGAATGTGGCTCCTTCGTGAGGGTGTGGTTGGGGATGAGAGTGGGAGCAGGGTGAGGGTGGGTGAGTGTGAGAGTGGATGAGGGTGGGTGAGTATAAGGATGGGTGAGTGTGAGGGATGAGGGTGGGTGAGGGTGGATGAGAGTGAGGGTGGGTGAGGGTGGATAAGGATGGGTGCATGTGAGGGTGGGTGAGGGTGAAGATGAGTGAGGGTGAAGGTGGGTGATGGTGAGGGTATGAGAGGGTGAAGGTGGGTGAGAGTGGGTGAGGGTGAGGATGGATGAGAGTGGGTGAGGGTGAGGGTATGTGAGGGTGAAGGTGGGTGAGAGTGGGTGAGGGTGGGTGAGGGTGGATGAGAGTGAGGGTGGGTGAGGGTGGATAAGGATGGGTGCGTGTGAGGGTGGGTGAGGGTGAAGATGAGTGAGGGTGAAGGTGGGTGATGGTGAGGGTATGAGAGGGTGAAGGTGGGTGAGAGTGGGTGAGGGTGAGGATGGATGAGAGTGGGTGAGGGTATGTGAGGGTGAAGGTGGGTGAGAGTGGGTGAGGGTGGGTGAGGGTCAAGGTGGGTGAGGGTGAGGGTAGGTGAGGGTGAAGGTGGATGAGGGTGGGTGAGGGTGAGGGTGGGTGAGGGTGAGGGTGGGTGACTGTGGGTGAGTGTGAGGGTGAGTGAGTGTGGGTGGGTGAGGGTGAAGGTGGGTGAGGGCAATGGTGGGTGAGGGTGAAGGTGGGTGAGGGTGAAGCTGAGTGAGGGTGGGTGAGGGTGGGTGAGGGTGAAGGTGGGTGAGGGTGAAGCTGAGTGAGGGTGGGTGAGGGTGGGTGAAGGTGAAGGTGAGGGTGAAGGTGGGTGAGGGTGAAGGTGGGTGAGGGCAATTGTGGGTGAGGGTGAAGGTGGGTGAGGGTAAAGGTGGGTGAGGGTGAAGGTGGGTGAGGGTGAAGGTAAGTGAGGGTGGGTGAGGGTGAAGGTGGGTGAGGGTGGGTGAGGTTGAGGGTGGGTGAGGGTGAAGGTGAGTGAGGGTGGGTGAGGGTGAAGGTGGGTGAGGGTGAAGGTGGGTGAGGGTAATTGTGGGTGAGGGTGAAGGTGGGTGAGGGTGAAGGTGGGTGAGAGTGGGTGAGGGTGGGTGAGTGTGAAGATGAGTGAGGGTGGGTGAGGGTGAGGGTGGGTGAGGAGTCCTGCAGGGTGTAAATCCTCAGGCCGGGTGGCCTGTCTCTGTGCTGGGATTATAAACGAACAGCACAGAGAGGATTCTCTCGAGGAACCAATTCAGTTTATCACTGTTTAATTGGAATATGGTCTTGTGCTGAGGGGGAATAATTTAGAATTTCGCGACTCTGTGAGCTGTTGGCATCTCTGCCTCGGACCTCACCATGCTGGCTCCCAGCTCCCAGCAGCTTGGCATCCCATCTCCTGCCATCTGCACTGGCTCCTTGTGGATGAGTGTGGCTTTAAGCCATCTCATTGGTATTTAGCAGGTGCTGGATGTTTCTCAGTGTCCAAGGAAGGTGTGGGGGAGGGGAGGCCAGCACCTCTCATGCCAGCATGAAGCTGGCTTCACTTCGTGTCCTGAAGCGACCGAGAGTGTAGAGCGTCCAAGCTCATACCAGGAGCCTCACGCTGAGCCAAAGTTTGTGGAGTCCTGTAGCTCAGTGGTTAGCGCACTCGCTCACAAGCGAGAGAACCTGGGTTCGATTCCTGGCAGGGTGAACCATTGGACAAGTCCCCTTATGGCATGTGCCTTAGTAATAAGTAGGAGCCCGGTTGTTAGTCGATTTTCTGGATCGCTTTTCCAGGGGTAAGCACTTCACATGCAATGACTCGGGCAGGATCGCTGGGCAGGGTGGCAGGTGAGGAGGGGTCTCAGTGAGGATAAGAACATGGTTGGAGGGGGAATGGGTGTCTGGCGGCTGGTCACATTTACCAGCAGTGAAACGCTGCTTGTTCAGTTCAATTTTTTTTGGCAATTGGTTTAAAGCCCAATTTGCTGACTGCCTAATGCAGGACATTACAGCAATTTTATATAATTTGCTGAATTTTGAGCATGTTTAAATTCAGAAAAATACTGGTGACATGGGAATTAACATTCTGTTCTACGTCTTACAGGGGTCACCTGTCAGGGAACATGCTGGAATCTGTGTCTAAAATCACTTCAGATTCTCTTCAATAATTGAATTTGTCTAAATTGGCAAAAAAAAATTGAGTTAAACCATTTGCCAGCCAGATCAGACACTCTTTCCTCATTCTGAGAGAGCGTGAGAGCACAGCAGAATGGGATCACAAGAACTGCCAAAGGAACGGGCTCAATGAGCTGAATGGCCTCAACAACAATAACTTGTATTCATGCAGCGCCTTTCCCACAGGATAAAGTCTCGGAGCACTTAACAGTGACATAGTTTCATATTCTAGAGAGAAGTCTTCAGGTGTGATCTGAAGAGTGAGAGAGGGAGGAATCCTTTAGAGTTTAGGAGGAAGGGAAGAGCAAGGGAGGTGAGGAGTCATAAAATCATAGAATCATAGAATTATACAGCACAGAAGGAGGCCATTCAGCCCTTTGTGCCTATGCCGGCTCTTTGAAAGAGCTATCCATATTCATCTCATTCCCCCAATCTATCCCCATAGCCCTGCAAATGTGTCCTCCCCAATATCTATCCACTTCTCTCTTGAAACTTGTTATTGAATCTTCTTTCACCCTCTTTCAGTCCTGCACAGCGGAGGAGGAAGAGGAAGGTCTTCAGGCGCAACCTGAAATGGGGAAGGAGGGGGCAAGGCAAAGGGATTGAGGAAGGAACTTCCATAGCTTCGGGGCATAGTGGCTGAAGGCCCCTGATGGTGGAGTGGAGGATTCAAGGGACAAGAAGGAGGTCGGAGCCAGTAAAGCCAAGGCAGCAGGTAGTGCTGTGAGGAGAGGGGAGGTTGGAGGAATGGGGCGGTGCCAAGGTGTAGAGGGATTTAAACACTTGGTTGAGGGTCTTGAAGTTAATCTGCTCTGTGACAGGCAACCAGTGGAGTTTGGCAAGGATAATTCCCTCAGGGTAATCGGGGTGTGGCGTTTAGTGTGGGTGTCTACTCAGGACAGAGATGGACCTGAAGTGAGAGGAGGGGAGGGAAGGGGAGAGAACACTTTCCAGTTGTAAATTATAAAGAACATTGGATTAGAAATATAGAAATTAAATCAGACGCATGATATTCATTTGCAGTATTTATAAGTGCACAGGGGTAGATCCACTAAACTTAGCAGATAAAGTGGAAGACTATTTATCCAGCAGCAACAAATTTGCTTTGCCAAGCAGTGAGGCTGAACTTTACATCTTTGTTTTTTTTCTCTGTGTCTCTGGGACTCCAGGGAAAAAATATCAAACCTGAAAACAACAACAACAACTTGCATTTCTATAGCCTCTTTCAAGCAGGGCAGCATCTCAGAGCGCTGACATTTTCTGTCTATACCTGAAGACACACCATGGATATGAAACTAAGCAACTGAGCCATCCACCCCAACAATTCCTACACACAACATCCCACTGCCCGCCCATCCTTGCCCTACCCCAACATCAGCACATGCCTGGCCATCCCCCCGCCAGCCTTGTGTAATTGATCCGGATCGATCGGGTTTGGCGCTGATTAATGCTATGGTCCAGTCTAGGGCTGGTGGGGGAAGTGCTGTGTTGTCAGAGGTGCCATCTCTCATGTGAGGTTTTAAACCGACATCACGTCGGTGCCTGTTCGGGTGGATGTTAAAGACTTCGAGACAACATGTACCAGTGACCTGGCCAACAATCCTCTGCATAAATTGGACGTTTGGCTCGTTATTGCAGCAACACTGGCTTGGGAACCAGTGGGATGGACTTTGCTGTGTGCTCTCCTGGTGGCTGGATTTGTGCAGCAAAACACAGTAGCAGAAGATCCCACACTCCGACTGGCAAGTGAGGAACCTCACCAGAGTGAGCGAATTTCAGCCTGGCCCCTGAGCTCAGATTCCGACGTGGAGGCTCCAACCCATAAACATGTGACCCCGAGAGCAATTGAGTGACTGAACCAACGCAGGAGGTTCACGGTTTGGAAGGAAAGGCTTTCTGGCACAGGTCACGCAGTTATCACAGTTATCTCGATTTCGATTTCTTTTCACTCTGTGAAGCAGGGGGATCGGGGGGAGGGGTGGGGGGGCTGCAAACTCATGTCAGCTGGCATTTCGTGGGCAAACAATCTTGCTTTCTTCGTCTCAGATATCTGGGAACTGTCCCAAGCAGCTCCCTGATACACAGACTCCAGCATAGAGCAGAGAGTGCAAAAAAGCACTCTCTGAAGGCAAAAAAGCCTTCTCGGGTGGGGGGGGGGGGGGGAGAAGCTTTTTCCTAGGACCTTCTTGGATCTTCTCACCCTCTGGCCTTCCACCAGCAGCAATTTGTGACTGATGTATTGTGCAGGCAAATAGCTGAGGAGGAGCGAGGGTAGAGATCGGCCTATAACGAGGAGAATGAATAAGCCCGGTTGTCAGATGTCCCAGGAGCATCTGCTGAAGAGAGGCAATCGGGTGTGTTTGAAAGGGAATCCTCTCAGCCCTCACAAGAGGTTTCCCTTTCAATGAGCTATTTTATCTAATGGATTGTTGGCCATTTCTCACTGGTCCATCCTCCTGTTAAGACCCAAGGCATCAGTACTAAAACCCAGATATGTGGTGGTGGGGTGGCGGAGGACTAGGACTCACAGATCAGGGGAGTCGAGGAGATGGCACCAACTTGCTCTGGCTCTGGATGAAGTGGTCACAGCTGAGCAGAAATTCATACAAACATCACCTCCTCCATTTGCCACCTCACGCCCACCAGCACCTCCTCCCGTGCCAGTTCGCCTGGCATCACCACTCACTCCCTGTGTGTGCTTAGCTCTCCACACCCGCTCTCCCCTCTCCACTCAGCTTCTATTAAGCCTGCAAGCCAAAGCCCTGAAGGTGGTCCTAGCTGGAAAAGCAGTGGAAAAGCTGTCCAGACAGCTCTCTCTCAATGACAAGCTATGCTTGGAGTAACTGCTGGTTAAACTCCAGCAGTTACTCCAACGCACAGTCTGGGTTCCTCAAACCTTGGCTCTTGCCAACCTACGCCTAATACTCTCTGGAATTAGTAAAACAAGATGCGCATCCATCCAGCAACCTATCTCTGGGATTTCCAAGTGCAGGTGGGATGCATGGAAATCACGGTTTGGTTTATAGACTTTTAAATACGGACATGGGTCAAACGCCTGGCTGTCTCCCTCTGGGTCACTACTTTGTGAGCTGGCCAGCACTCTGAGCTTGACCTTCCAAATCAGGCTTAACCTTCCAATTCAGTAGCGGAGAGAGAGTTTGTTTCGTTGTCAGAGACGATGTGCTTCAGACCAGATGTTCTGTCTGTTCAGGCGGAGGTTAACAATCCTAAGATGCTGTGGGAAAAGAGCGGGGAGTTTCTCTGTACTGGGGTCCTGTCCAATTTAAACTGATTGCTCATCTTGTGGGGGTGGCTGGGATCTCGCTGCACGTAAAGTGACCTTGTTCACAGTTGTCCCTGAGTTCTCAGCTGGAGTGTCTCACAGTTCAGTGTCTTTCGCAATGTTTCAGTTTTGAGCGGTAAGATGCTCTTTGGTTCAAGTGATAATTAAAAGCCGAGAGCAAGCTGTTAACTTTAATAACCTGGATGGGGACGGTCATTATTGTGATGTTTCTTTTCATAAAATGTCCCGTGGGGACAATGGGAAATGTTCTGATGGTGCATTTTACACTAATTCACTGGGTGTCCGCCAGCAATGTCAGTGAGATTAAGAGGCCTTTAGACGGCTGGAGTGGGGCGCGAGTGAGCAGACTGCAGTGTGTAATGTGAGACAACGTTAATCTGAGCCAACAAACAGAGCGGTGGTGGGGGGGGGCAGTGTGGGGGGCTCGGGGGGAGAACTGGTACATTCCTAAACGTCCACAAAGTACACAATCAATGCACTTTACAGTATATTTTGTGAAGCGCTTTGAGACGTCTCGATGATATGATGCGCTGTATCAAAATGCAAGGATTATTGATAGTATTAATACCGTTTTCCCAAATGGGCAGAAAACTTGTTAAAAAGAGGTCCTTTATGTCTGGCTTCCGTTTCCCCCACTTCCTAACGATGGTTTCTCTCAGACTTTTCCCCATGTTTTTAATCACCATTATCTACAGTGTTTAACATTTAATCTTGGTTTTTCAGACGATTTCAGGTGAAGAAGTGTTAAATCCCGCGACCAGGAGTAAACAGGCCCCCACCACCCACACTCGCCTGCTGGAGGAAAGGGGTGGCCATTTTGAAAGAAAAAAGCCAGTGGATGAAATCTCACAGCCACTACACTGTCAAGCTCTTTGAGACGTCTTGAAGACGTGATAGGATGCTAATTCAAAAACAAGGATTGTTATTATTATTATTTTCCACGAATATGGACCTGTTTGTACCTGTGTTTTGTTATTCTGTTCTTTAATTATGGATAGCTATTAATTAAGGAATGGCAGCGTGTTGCAATATGGCTCACAATATCATCAACAACAACTTGGATTTATACAGAGCCTTTCACATAGGAAAACGTCTTGGAGGGTTCGCTCCCGAGCGAGGGGGAGGGGGAGAGAGGGAGATTCAGAGGTTAGGGATGTAACATTGTTCACCTGACATCACCTCACTAACTCTTCACAGGTGATCCTCCTTTGACCTCTGACCTCCAAACCCCTCGCTTTTCCTGCTGCTGTGGTACATGACAGATAGTAAGTGGTCTCAGTCACACCTCTCACCCCACAATCCACGCGAGAGATGGGGAGGACGTGTGGACCATCAAGAGCACGTGCACACACACACACACAATTTGGGCTTGGAATTGGGGTGAAAGCTTTGATCACCACAACATATGGATGGGGTTTGGGGGGTGTGGGAGGGGGGGGAGCAGTGCCGAAGAGAGCAACAAAGACAATCCCCAATGTTAGAGGAATGAGCTCTGAGGAACAATTTAAGGTCATTAAGCCTTGAAAAGAGAGACGTCTCAGCGAGGACCTTGACAAGGTGTGTACGATGTTGTATGGATGGGAATGAGAACGTGAAGCAGGAACATTGCTCTGAGCTAGGCCGAGGCTGCAGACAGGAGGTAAGCTGACCCCAGGACAACGAGGCTCGGTCCCAGCCAGTCCCAACACTAACAGGCCTGCCTGCCGCACAGCAGCGAGCTGACAGGTGATAGAGTGGATTACTACAGTGAGAGCAGCACGGAGGCATCGGAATGGCCAACAGCGGCTGAAGCACAGACACCAGAGAGGCTGCAAGACCTCTTCATTTCTCACTGTCAGGGTAAAAGGTGCCCATCCTGAGCTGTCAAACATCATTAACGTCAGAGGTTTATCCTGCAGGGAGAGGGGGCAATGTGTGAGGGAGGGCTTCACCTCAAAACAATGCAGGCTCGGCCACAGAGGCTGTGACTGTGGAGGAGGGCGAGAATGTCACAATTATCCCAACACCAAAACTTGTCCTACAACAATAATAATAACAATAATCCTTGCATTTGATATAAGGCACTATGTCTTTGAGACAACAACAACAACAACAAGATTCCATTTATAAAGCGCCTTTCACGTCGGGAGGACGTCCCAAGGCGCTGCACAGTTGGGTCAGGACCCGAGCAGGGGGGAAATGGTCAGGGTGAGGGGAGGGAAGGGAGGGAGCAAGGAGGGGGGAAATGGTCAGGGTGAGGGGAGGGAAGGGAGGGAGCGAGGAGGGGAAGAGAGTTGAGAGGGGAGCTGAAGGCTCGGTCAAAGAGAAAGGTTTTGAGACCGGCCTTGAAGGAGGAAAGGGAGGAAGTGGCGAAGGCACTGGGGGATGGAGTTCCAGAGCCTGGGGGCTGAGAGGCTGAAGGCCCGACCACCGATGGTAGGGCGGTTGGGGCGGGGGACGTGGAGCAGACCGGAGCCGGAGGAACGGAGGGTACGGGCAGGTAGGTAGGGGGATAGTAGGTCGGAGAGGTAGGAGGGAGCAAGGCCGTGGATGGCCTTGTAGGTGAGGATGAGGATCTTGAAATCAATCCTCTGGGGGATGGGGAGCCAGTGGAGGCGAGCGAGGGTGAGGGTGAGGGCGAGAGCGAGGGTGGGAGTGATGTGGTCGCGGTGTCCGGTGCAGGACAGTACACGAGCTGCAGAGTTCTGGATGACCTGCAGTGTGGAGGGAGGTGGCGGGAAGGCCGGCGAGGAGAGAGTTCCCATAGTCCAGCCTTGAGGTGACAAAGGAGTGGACCAGGGTTTCAGCAGCGTGAGGGGTGAGGTAGTGCCGTAGTCTGGCGATGTTCCGGAGGTGATGGAAGGCGGTGCCAGTTGTGGTGCGGATGTGAGGGAGAAAGGACAGCTCAGGGTCGAACAAAACGCCGAGGTTCCTGACTGGCTTTGAGAGGTGGAGAGTGCAGCCTTGGATGCTGATGGTGTCAGCGCCTGAGGTGCGGAGGCGCTGACGTGAGCCAATCAGGAGGGCCTCGGTTTTTCGCACGTTGAGCTGAAGAAAGTTGTCTCTCGTCCAGGACTCGATGTCGGACAGGCAGCTGTCAGGACATCGGTGGTCGTGGAGTTGAGAGTAGAGGAGGAAAGGTAGAGTTGGGTGTCATCCGCATACATGTGGAAGTTAACTCCATGTCTGCGGATGATGTCACCACAGGGGGAGCATATAGAGGGTGAAGAGGAGGGGACCGAGGACAGAGCCCTGAGGGACACCACATGAGACAGTGCGGGGGGTGGAGGAGAAGCCATTCGTCGAGACAAAGTGAAGACGGTGAGAAAGGTACGACCTAAACCACTCAAGGACAGTGCCTTGAAGGTTGAGGTGGGAGGACAAGCGGTGGAGTAGGATAGCGTGGTCGACCGTATCGAATGCTGCCGATAGGTCGAGGAGGACGAGGAGGCAGAGGGAGCCCTGGTCACAGATGGTCAGGATATCATTGGTGACCTTGACCAGGGCAGTTTCTGTGCTATGGGCAGCACGGAAACCTGACTGAAGGGGTTCGAAAAGTGAATGGGTGGAAAGGAAAGAGCGCAGTTGGGAGGCGACAACTCTTTCCAGGACCTTGGAGAGAAAGGGGAGGTTGGAGATGGGCCGGTAGCTTGATAGCTGCGACGCATCAAGGGAGGGTTTTTTCAGGGTGGGCGTGATGATGGCAGTTTTTAAGAGAATGACAGAGCCAGAGGAGAGGGACAGGTTGATGATGTCGGTGATATGTGGGGCAAGAAAGTGGAGCTGGGAGATAAGGAGTGGAGTGGGGATGGGGTCAAGGGAGCAGGTGGTTGGTTTTAGGGATAGGATGAGTTCAGTGACAGAGGGTGGGGAAACGGGTACGAAGGTGTGTAGGGGAGGATGGGTAGGAGTCGGAGTGTGGGAGGGAGGGGTGGGGGTGGGTGGAAGTTGGAGGGGAAGTGACCGCGGAGCGGATTCCCTTGATCTTGGATTCAAGGAAATCCAGCATCTCCTCGCAGTGAAGGTTGGAGGAGATGACCTGCGCGGGGTGGCGGGGGGGACGGAGGAGTCGGGTTGTGGTGGAAAACAGTAGCCTGGGGTTGTTCTTCGCCTCCAGGATTATCCTGGAGTAGAAGGACGACTTGGCCGAGGCTAGAGTGGAGCGGTAAATTTTGAGGAGGTCCAGCCAGATTTGTCGGTGGACCGTTAGGCCAGATTTGACACAGGTGCGTTCAGCAGCCCGCACCTGGCTTTTCAGTGAGCGGAGGTGGGTGGTGTACCAGGGGGAGGAGCGGGAGTAGGAGACAGTGCGGGAAGTGATGGGGGCAAGAGTATCGAGTGTGGAGGAGAGGGTATTGTGGAGGAGGGAGAGAGGAGAAGAGGGTTGAAGGCCAGAGGGAGAGGAGTTCAGAGGACTCCAAGGCATCGGTTAGGGATTGTGGGTGTAACTTCTTCCAAGGGCGGTAGAAGATGGTGGTGGGTATGGTGGAGGTGGGGAGGGGGGTGGAGGTGGTGAAGGAGATGAAGTAGTGGTCAGAGATGGCCTTGTCGGTAATAGTGACATCCGAGACACTGAGGCCCCGGGTGATCACCAAATCGAGTGGGTGGCCGTGACTGTGAGTGGGGGAGTTTATGTGTAAGGAGAGGTTGAGTGAGGAGAGCAGGGAAGAGAAGTCTGTGGAGATGGAGCAGGAGGGTGTGAAGTGTAGGTTAAAGTCGCCCAGGATGATGAGGCGATCAGAGCAGAGGCAAAGAGATGTGAGGAGTGTTGAAATGTCAGAGATGAAGGTAGGAGAGGTTTTAGGGGCCGGTAGAGGAGGAGGATTTTAAGGGAGAGGAATGAGGGGTGGGAGAGGGTGTGGTGTTCAAAGGAGGGGAAAGAGCCAGTGGAGTAGGGGGATAGGGCAAGTGGTGTCCTTGAGACGTCTCAAAGCTCTTCACAGAATATACTGTAAAGTGAATTGACTGTATATTTTGTGGGCGAAACGCGGCAGCCAATTGCGCACAGCAGCGTCCCACAAACAGTCATGGATTGAATGACCATATTATTACTATTATGTTTTTGAAGGGATTATTGCCCCTGGAAAACGATCAACCAATCTACTAACAACCAGGTTCCTACTAACTGTTTGGTAAATTGAGGTGTGTGGAGTAAGGAAACCTGCCTAATGTTTTGCCCTAAACTTGCCTAACAATCACTCACTCACACTCTAGCACACAACAACAACAACAAGATTCCATTTATAAAGCGCCTTTCACGTCAGGAGGACGTCCCAAGGCGCTGCACAGTTGGGTCATGACCCGAGCAGGGGGGAAATGGTCAGGGTGAGGGGAGGGAAGGGAGGGAGCGAGGAGGGGGGAAATGGTCAGGGTGAGGGGAGGGAAGGGAGGGAGCGAGGAGGGGGAAATGGTCAGGGTGAGGGGAGGGAAGGGAGGGAGCGAGGAGGGGGAAGAGAGTCGAGAGGGGAGCTGAAGGCTGAAGGTCAAAGAGAAAGGTTTTGAGACCGGCCTTGAAGGAGGAAAGGGAGGAAGCGGCGAAGGCACTGGGGGATGGAGTTCCAGAGCCTGGGGGCTGAGAGGCTGAAGGCCCGACCACCGATGGTAGGGCGGTTGGGGCGGGGGACGTGGAGCAGACCGGAGCCAGAGGAACGGAGGGTACGGGCAGGTAGGTAGGGGGATAGTAGGTTGGAGAGGTAGGAGGGAGCAAGGCCGTGAATGGCCTTGTAGGTGAGGATGAGGATCTTGAAATCAATCCTCTGGGGGATGGGGAGCCAGTGGAGGCGAGCGAGGGTGGGAGTGATGTGGTCCCGAAGCCTGGTGCGGGACAGTACACGAGCTGCAGAGTTCTGAATGACCTGCAGCTTGTGGAGGGAGGTGGCGGGAAGGCCGGCGAGGAGAGAGTTCCCATAGTCCAGCCTTGAGGTGACAAAGGCGTGAACCAGGGTTTCAGCAGCGTGAGGGGTGAGGTAATGCCGTAGTCTGGCGATGTTCCGGAGGTGATGGAAGGCGGTGCCAGTTGTGGTGCGGATGTGAGGGAGAAAGGACAGCTCAGGGTCGAACAAAACGCCGAGGTTCCTGACTGGCTTTGAGAGGTGGAGAGTGCAGCCTTGGATGCTGATGGTGTCAGCGCCTGAGGTGCGGAGGCGCTGACGTGAGCCAATCAGGAGGGCCTCGGTTTTTCGCACGTTGAGCTGAAGAAAGTTGTCTCTCGTCCAGGACTCGATGTCGGACAGGCAGCTGTCAGGACATCGGTGGTCGTGGAGTTGAGAGTAGAGGAGGAAAGGTAGAGTTGGGTGTCATCCGCATACATGTGGAAGTTAACTCCATGTCTGCGGATGATGTCACCAAGGGGGAGCATATAGAGGGTGAAGAGGAGGGGACCGAGGACAGAGCCCTGAGGGACACCACATGAGACAGTGCGGGGGGTGGAGGAGAAGCCATTCGTCGAGACAAAGTGAAGACGGTGAGAAAGGTACGACCTAAACCATTCAAGGACAGTGCCTTGAAGGTTGAGGTGGGAGGACAAGCGGTGGAGTAGGATAGCGTGGTCGACCGTATCGAATGCTGCCGATAGGTCGAGGAGGACGAGGAGACAGAGGGAGCCCTGGTCACAGATGGTCAGGATATCATTGGTGACCTTGACCAGGGCAGTTTCTGTGCTATGGGCAGCACGGAAACCTGACTGAAGGGGTTCGAAAAGAGAATGGGTGGAAAGGAAAGAGCGCAGTTGGGAGGCGACAACTCTTTCCAAGACCTTGGAGAGAAAGGGGAGGTTGGAGATGGGCCGGTAGCTTGATAGCTGCGACGCATCAAGGGAGGGTTTTTTCAGGGTGGGCGTGATGATGGCAGTTTTTAATGGAATGGGGACAGAGCCAGAGGAGAGGGACAGGTTGATGATGTCAGTGATATGTGGGGCAAGAAAGTGGAGCTGGGAGATAAGGAGTGGAGTGGGGATGGGGTCAAGGGAGCAGGTGGTTGGTTTTAGGGATAGGATGAGTTCAGTGACAGAGGGTGGGGAAACGGGTACGAAGGTGTGTAGGGGAGGATGGGTAGGAGTCGGAGTGTGGGAGGGAAGGGGTGGGTGGTGGGTGGAAGTTGGAGGGGAAGTGACCGCGGAGCGGATTCCCTTGATCTTGGATTCAAGGAAATCCAGCATCTCCTCGCAGTGAAGGTTGGAGGAGATGACCTGCGCGGGGTGGCGGGGGGGACGGAGGAGTCGGGTTGTGGTGGAAAACAGTAGCCTGGGGTTGTTCTTCGCCTCCAGGATTATCCTGGAGTAGAAGGACGACTTGGCCGAGGCTAGAGTGGAGCGGTAAATTTTGAGGAGGTCCAGCCAGATTTGTCGGTGGACCGTTAGGCCAGATTTGACACAGGTGCGTTCAGCAGCCCGCACCTGGCTTTTCAGTGAGCGGAGGTGGGTGGTGTACCAGGGGGAGGAGCGGGAGTAGGAGACAGTGCGGGAAGTGATGGGGGCAAGAGTATCGAGTGTGGAGGAGAGGGTATTGTGGAGGAGGGAGAGAGGAGAAGAGGGGTCGGTGAGGGTTGAAGGCCAGAGGGAGAGGAGTTCAGAGGACTCCAAGGCATCGGTTAGGGATTGTGGGGGTAACTTCTTCCAAGTACTCAAATACTCACACACAAATACTCACTCATAAAAGTTCACTCACACTCATTCTCTCACTAACTCACATACCTGCACACACACACTCACTCATTCTTTCACTCACTCACTCATTCACACACATTCCCTCACTCACACACCCTCACACATTCACTCACTCATACTTGTTATGGTTTATAAAATTGTTGGCTCTTTATTGGCTTCGTCCTATAATTATCTAGAAGGTAATTACTAATAACCTTGAGTTCATAAAGACACAGACTCGGTGATCAGTGAGATACACACCAGCTTTTATCGCACATAACAGTCTTCAGCAAACAGCCACAAAGTGAATTTTATCTGGGGATTGTCGGCCGGGACACAGGGAGAAATTTCCTTATCTTTTCCAATGGCGGAATCTTGAACAAGCGCCTGAACAGACACAGAAAAGACCTCAGTTTAACCTCTGCTCTGAAGGCCAATGCAGCTCTCCCACCCCAGCGCTGTGCTGGAGTGTCAGCTCAGACTGTGAGCTCCAGAGTCCACACGCAGTCCTGGAAACCTCGCAACCTCCTGCCCATAGAGCCGAGAACGGCTGAGCCAGGCAGGGCTGGTGGTTGAAGATTAGAGTTCTGGAACATTCTCTCCTCTTCGAGGCTTGGCAGAGTCCCAGCGCTCCTCTCACTCCTAAAATAGTGCGTTTTTTTACTTGCAAATTATATTTTAATTTAAAAAAAAGCTCATGAATTTCTCAAAGTGTTAAAAACCCCCGAACAGACGCGGCAGCAGCTTGACTTCCATTCCACGTCTCAAACACCCCGTCCTGTTGCAGAAAAAGAAAAAAAAATCCCACACCACACATCCTCGATTTAATTGCAATCAGTCATTAAAAAGGTGTTGGGGGTTTGGGTGTGAACCACACAGGCAGTCTATCACACCCAGATGTTGCCATTTGAGTTTTTGTTATTAAAAGGCCAACGCCTCCCTCTCCCTGTCTGCTCGCTCGGTGATAAAGAGAATCCTCACGAGTCACTGCGGAATCAGAGTTACCGGAACCCCGCAGATAAGAGCTGGCCTTATTAATCCGGCAGATAAGCAAAATGTTAATGGAAACCTACATCTAATTCAATTGTATCTCGTCTGTGTGCTTGTGTGTGTGTGTGGGAGGGAGGGAGGGAGGGGAGGGGGAAAGCAGAACTCGCTGGCATGACGTGTAGACATTATGTGTGTGTGTGTGTGTGTGGGGAGGTGGGTATATTGGGATATTAATCAGGAGGGATAATTGATGCACACAGCCCACAGAGACCAGGACAGCTCCAACCACCAACCCCCCACCCCGCCCCCCCGTCACAAAGCAGCAGATTTTCTGTTGGGTTTTCCTTCCCTACCGTCACCATCACGATCGCCATCATCATCATCACTGTTCCTGATCACAATTAAGGATCCTGTGTCCCGTCCCCAGAATATCTGGTTCTTGCTGGAGGAGGGAGGGAAAGGGAAAGGGGTTTCTCACTCCCGGTGTTCTGACTAACAATCCCTCGGATCCATTTCAGGATCCTCACACTTGTTTTCAAATCCCTTCATGCCCTGGCAACTCCCGACCTGCTTCCCTTCCCCTCAACCCATAACCCTCTGCCACCGCTCGACAGGCTGCGGCCTTCTGCATGTCTCTCGTGCCCTCCTGCCACACTTTCAGCCACTACGCCCCGAAACTCTGGAACACTCCTCTATCCCTCCACCTTCCTATTCGACAGTTCCTACAGTCATCTCCCGCCCACCGCCCTGGTTTGGCTTCGTACTCCACCACTGTCAAGCGCTCTGTTGTTGTTCTAGTTGAAACAAACGGACAGTGTAAATGTAATATAATCAGCTTCTTGTCAGAGTTTTGCAGGTTACTAATAAACCAGGGCCACAGTTCGGGGATGATGGAATGATTTTGATGCAGCGTCATTGGGGTTTTGTAACAATCCAGGTGTTACCAAGAGGCAAATCAAAGGATTTAATTACCTTCTGGGCAGAAAGCAATTTCAGATCGTCTAAAGTGTTCTTTGGGTTGATTAACATCGCGACAGCAGAGAGATATGTCTTTACAAATGGCCTCGTTTGCTATCTTCACCCCTGAGCGTAATTTTAATGCGGTTTAAGATCATCGCTTTAAGCATGTGTTAAACGCTCCTGTCAGCCCACCTCCCTTTCACCCGGGTGTCAGCCCGGCTCAGTCAATAGCGCTTCCAGTCTCCAAGTCAGAGGATTGTAGGTTCATGCCCTACTTCGGGAACTCACAGCCCTGGGCCACCAGAGTGGAGCTGGGGGAGCGGTGCGTTGTTGGAGGCGCCGTGCCTTGGATGAGACGTTAAACCGTGGTTCCGTTTATGCCTGTTCAGGTGGACAGTTAAAGATCCTATGACACTGTTCGAAAAGAGTTTCTCTCTCCTGGTTTCCTGGCCAACAATCCCCCGGATAAAATCGGTCACTCACTCCATACCTGTTTGTGGGACATTGTTGTGTAGGAAACTGACTGCCACGTTCACCTCGAAAATATACAGTCACTACACTTTACAGTAAATCCTGCGAGGCTCTTTGAGTTGTTTTGATAATATAATAAGGCGCTGTATGAAAGGTAGGGATTATTATTATTATTAATAAGCTTGTATTTAGCACAGAGACATTCTGTTGCTAGGTTTAGGTTCGGGCTGTTGTTCTCTCCCCTTATGGAGAGGCAGCTGGGCTGGGCTCAGTCCTGCACAGACACGGAGCCCGGGATTCAGTAAAACACTGGCGTGCTGTGAGTATGACTGTAATCTGAGCGTCAGTAGTGCGTGGGAGCTGGAGTCGCTGGCGTGCCCGCCGGTGCCAATACTCTGCCAGAAATTGACCATCTGGCTTCACTCTCACTCTCCAAGGACACAGATTTCTCACAGTCCTTAAAGAACTTTCAGTATGAAGCGCAGATAAAGCTCTGCCCTTTGTCAGAACCGAAGCCCCTGTGACCCGGGAGAGCATTAATGAGGCACTGAGTGGCCAATTGCATACTGACCTTTGAACCCAGCGACTCTGTTTACCACGAGGCTTGTTTACCTCTCTCCCGGTGGGGGCCTGGGGTCAGGGACCAGACAGCTGGTGAGGGCCGTTGGAATTAGCTCCTGTGTTTGTAATGAATAATTTGTGTGTTTGGCGGGGGGGGGGGGTTGTGGTTGTGTGTGTCTGTATGGGTGGTGGTGGAGGGAGGGGAAGGGGTGGGGAGTGTTTCTGTGTTGAGTCGGAGGTGTGTGGGGGAATGGAGAAGAGTGTGTCAGGGTGGGGAGGTGGTAGAGGGGTATGTGTGTGGAGAGGTGTGTGTGCGTGTTTGTGGTGGGGAGGGGGTACTGTGGAGTTGTCGATCGCTTTTCCGGGGGTAATATTCCCTTAAAAAAAATTGGGTCACTCAATCCAAAGTTGCCTAGTTCTTCCAAGGAAACTACACTTGTCAAGTCTCAAATTATTCATGTATTGTATCCCAAAATATTATTTTCCAAAAGAAATCTATCTAATTTGCATTTCAATGAATTCACATGTGTGCAATCTGTCGCTGGGAGTTTCCTCTTAACTTCTCCAATCTCCAGTCCCTCTCCTCCTCAAAGCCTCAGCTATTTGTCAGCCTAGCTCAGTGGTAGTGTACACTCAACGCTGAGTCAGAAGTTGTGGGATCAAGCCCCACGGCGGGACTTGGAACTCATTAGTCTAAACTGATGTTCCAATGCAGTGCTGGGAGTGTGTTGTATTGTCAGAGGTGCCTTCCTTCAGATGAGACGTTAAACTAAGGTTCTGTCTGCCTGTTCAGGTGGACATTAAAGATCCCAAGGCACTATTCAAAAAGAGAAGGGAGTTTCTCTCTCCTGGTGTCCTGGTCAACAATCTCCCCCCCAAAATTGGTCACTCACTCCATTTCTGTTTGTGCATCACTGGCTGCCACATTTTTCCCACAAACACACAGTCACTACACTCCGCAGTGAAATGCTTTGAGATGTCTCAACAACGTGATAATGTGCGATATCAAATGCAAGGATAATTATTATTAAACCCAGGTCCAATCTATCTGTTCAGGTGGACGTTAAAGATTCTGCGGACTATTGGAAAAGAGAAGGGAGTTTCTCCTTCCCAATGTCCTGGCCGACAATTCCCCGAAATAACATTTGTGATTCGCTTCACGGCTGCTTGTGGAACATTGCTGCGTGCAAATTAGCTGCTGCGATTGACTTCAGAATCCAATCTCTTTACAGTGAATCCTGTGAAGCACTTTGAGATGTCCTGATGTGAAAGGCGCTGTATCAAATGTAAAGATGAGTCTTAGTTATTTCAATGACCTACCAGTTTCCTGTCACTGATCTTGGCTCTGAGCCTTGTGAAGGATGTCACAGGGAGGCAGCCCTCACCAGACAAGAACACAGATTGACACTATTTAATTCCTAAGATATGAAAGTTTTGCCAAGTGGCTTTTTTGCTTGTATCAGGATTATTTTTTTTATATAAACTTGGACTAAAAATAACTGATTTGCTAATCTGTCTCCCAAAGGCCATTTAATTATTCATTCCCTGATTTAATCAGAACCAGGCACAACACAATGAATTGCTGTACCCGTGATCAAGAGACGATGGCTCATTGAGGGTCCAGTGATCTGCTCTGTCACCTCACGTTCCTTCCTCTTCAAGAGACAGTGGTAAGCCTCCTACTCCCCACTCCCCCGAGAGGTTTTCAGGATATTGTAACCTTTAAAACTTTGCCCTGCAAAATTTGAGAATCCCACAACATGAGGGAGGGAGGGAGGGAGGGAGGGAGGGAGGGAGGGAAGGAGGAGAGGGAGGGAAGGGTGGCAAAGGTGGTAGAGCAATTAAAATTAAACAAATTCATTGATTTATTATTTATTTATTAATACTGAGCATTTAATGGGAGGTTCATTGATGGAGAAGACTCTTAGAATGCTATAGCAGTGAGTGGCCATTCAGCCCATCGTATCTGTGCTGTTTGGGGTAAGAGCTCTCTGTTCAGTCCTTCTCAACGGCCCTTTCCCCGCGCCCCCCAAACCTTCTCCTGTATTCATTCAGTTATTTGTTCATTTCAAATACAAGGAAGATTATTATAATTCCCTCTTAAACGCTTTAGATTCTGCTTGAAGCAGTGTTGTTGGTTGGGTGTTCTGTGTCTTTAAAAGCCCTCAATCAGCATCTCTCTGTCCGGGACAGTGAGAACATTGGCACCAAAACCTCAGATTAAATTGGTTTTGTAACCAACACAGTCACTGGAAATTACCCTGAGGCAGAGGCAAGAAGCCACCCATGCTTTAAACAACACTGGGTAGAAATTCCATCAAGGCCTAGAATTATTCTTGTCAAGGTACCATTTCAGTGTCTAGGATTTAGCAGATTCTTAAATACAATCTTAACATTAAAGCCCAATTTCTGTTAATCCCTTATGAAAAACACTTCGAATTTCAGACTAAATTAAACACTTTGCCAAAACCGTATAACATTGATCATGATCAATCCAAACCCAGGTAGAATCTCCACAAATCACTGTATAAATGTCCCTCTATTTTTGCTGCATTTCCAAGAATGAAAATATCTGCTGGGAAAAAAAACCTCACTCATTTATATGAACAACATTAATGGAATTGGTTATAAACTGTCACAATTTTGACCCATAGAATGTTCTGGCAAAGAAAAAAGCTGTTCAGTCCATTCAGTCTACACTGTTGTTCTCTATATAATCTATACAATTCCCCCTGCCTCGCGCTCTCTCCCTCCCCCGCACAATATTGTACACACCTATTAATATTCCTCTGCAGGCTGCTATCCAAATTCCTTTTATATAATACAACAACAACAAAATGACATTTATAAACTGCCTTTCACATCCCAAAGCGCTGAACAGTCAGGGCCCGAGCATGGGGGAGGGGTGGTGTAGGGGTGAGGGAAGGGAGAGAGAGGTGGGAGGGAGACCACAGGCACGATCGAAGAGAAGGTTCTTGTGATCGGCCTTGAAGGAGGCAAAGGAGGAAGCGAGGTGAAGGGACCGTGGGATGGAGTTCCAGAGTGTGGGGGCAGAGAGGCTGAAAGCCCGGTCACCGATGGTAGGGCGGGTCGGGCGGGAGACCCAGATCAGGCTGGACCCCGATGAACAGAGGGAGCGGGCAGGTTGGTAGGGAGTCAGCAGGTCAGAGAGGTAGGAGGGGGCAAGGCCATGGATGGCCTTAAAGGTGAGAACAAGGATCTTGAACTCGATCCTCTGGAGGATGGGGAGCCAATGGAGTTGGGCGAGGGTGGGGATGATGGGGTTACGGAGCCTGGTGCATGAGAGTACACGAGCTGCAGAGTTTTGGATGATCTGCAGCGTGTGAAAGGAAGAGTTGGGAAGGCCGATGAGGAGGGAGTTCCCGTAATCGAGCCTTGAGGTGACGAATGCGTGGGTGAGGGTTTGGGCAGCCTGAGGGGTGAGGCAGTGGCAGAGTCTGGCATTGTTGCAGAGGTGGTGGTAGGCAGTGCCGGTCATGGTGCGGATGTGGGGGAGAAAGGACAGTTCAGGGTCAAACAAGACACCCAGGTTCCTGACCGGCTTAGTGAGGTTGAGTGTGCAGCCGTGGAGGCTGATGCTGCCAGTGCCCAGGGTGCGGAGGCGCTGGCGTGAGCCAATCAGGTGGGCCTCGGTTTTGCTGATGTTGAGTTGGAGAAAGTTGGCCCTCGTCCAGGACTTGATGTGGGACAGGACACCAGTAGTCCTGGAGATCAGGGTGGAAGCAGAGAGATAGAGTTGGGTGTCATCCGCATACATGTGGAAATTTACACCATGTCTGCGGATGACGTCACCAAGGAGGAACGTGTAGAGGGTGAAGAGGAAGGGACCGAGGATACAGCCCTGAGGAACACCGCACGAGACAGTGCGGGGTTGGAGGAGAATCCGTTTGCAGAGACCAAGTGGAGGCTGTGTGAAAGATAGGACCTGAACCAGTCAAGAACAGAACCTTGAAGGTTAAGGTGGGAGGAGAGGCTGTGGAGGGGGATTGAGTGGTCCACGGTGTCAAAGGCGGCGGAGAGGTCGAGGAGGACGAGGAGGCAGAGGGAGCCCTGGTCACACATGGTCAGGATGTCGTTTGTAACCTTGACCGGAGCAGTTTCCGTGCTGTGGGCAACACGGAAACCCGATTGGAGGGGTTCATGGAGGGAGTGAGAGGAGAGGAAAGAGCGAAGCTGGGAGGCAACGACTCTCTCAAGGACCTTGGATAGGAAGGGGAGATTTGAGATGGGCTGGTAGCTAGATAGCTCTGATGGGTCGAGGGAAGGTTTCTTCAAGGTGGGGGTGATAGTGGCTGTTTTGAGGGGGGAAGGAACAGTGCCAGATGACAGGGAGAGGTTAATGATGTCGGCGATTAGTGGGGCAAGGAGTTGGAGCTGGGATTTAAGAGAAGGGTGGGGATGGGGTCGAGGGAGCAGGTGATGGATTTCATGGCGGTTACTGTGTTGAAGACAGAGGAGGGGGTGACAGGTTCAAAGGTGTGGAAGGAGGGATGGGTAATTGTGCGGAGTGGGGGTAGGGAGGGGGTGGAAGTTGGGAGGGCAGTGGCAGCTGAGCGGTTTCCATTGATTTTGGACTCGAGGAAGTCCAGCATTTCCTCGCAGTGAGAGTCAGAGGAAAATAATTGATGAACTGCCTGCAAGATGGTTTGTGACCAAGAATTCCACTTCAAATCTATTATGTAACAATGCAAATTCTCCTCCCCACCGTCCTCCTCACCCCCCCAACCGCCCCCTCCCAAAGAAATTCCAGACTCGGAACAACTTTGAGGATTGAAACTTTATTCAAAGTTACAATTAGTAACGAGGACCTCTTGGCATTCCTGAAATATAAATTATATTCTGCATTAGAAACGGCAAATGCAGCTTTTCAATAACTGACGACCTCTCTGGCCAGCAAGGGACTGGTCAAGGGGAATGTGCAACATTCAGTTCACCAAATTCCATGGCTCCATCATTGTCCAGCGAAACCAATACAAAAAAGAGCAAGACATAAGCCCACTGAGTGAACCTTTACACAGGTAGATAGAAAGCTCTTCCGTTTCCTCTCTGAACAGGCAAGCAAAACCAAACTCATCCCATATACAGTACAAATCCTATATAAAAAGTTACTGGAGTAATTAATATGAAGATAGAAAGTATTTTTGTACATTATTTTCAGTTCAAGTCAAACTATTTCTTCCGATGTTAAGAGATGACTCCAGCTATTATTTGGTGGATAATTGGGACCTCGTCCCAAACGTCTTGAACCGAATTTTAAGCATTTTCCAAAACACCATCTTCAATAAGAATTCAACGGGTTTAGGGCCAAAACCAGAATTTCAGGGCTCGGGTTACAGAAAAACAGGCGAGGAGATACTGAATCTCTTTGTGACACTGAATCTGTTAGAATAAGCGATTGGCTTATTCCTTGGAGTTAGGGAGCGGAATCTGATCAGGAGAGCGTGTGACTAACGGGGAGAGTGGGGGGGGGGGGGGGGGGGGAGAGAGGAGAGTAGGGGGAGGCAAGGCTGAGAACAAGAAAGTGCAAATGTCTAAAACTGGGGGAGCGTTCTACACGATCCTGGATCTGCTTCCTGATGGCAAAGTCCGGCTCTGTTCGTGTTCCCGGTCAGCGGAACGATGCTCTTGGATCCACTGCTGAGCTGCGAGGCACTGCACACGCCAACAGCAAGCCAGAGGCCATTGCTCACTACCCCTGGGACACAGGACAGTGGGCAGAGGCTGAAGGAGAAACGTACAGACTATGTACACATTGGTTCAGGATCGGTGGGGAAATGCTCTTCAAGGTTTGTTGTGCATAGAAGAGACATCAACTTCTGCAAGTGAATAAACCTCAGCCCTGTCCTCCACACACAGGACCTTATTCAAAACCTTTGAATGGGGGCGCAGGCTGGTGGGAGTGTTAGCAGTGAGCATAAGGAGGTGTCAGAGGGGAGTGAGAAATGCAGGAAAATAACGAGCCACATTGTGATGAGAGCGCACACAACGCTCTCATCTGCATTAACCCTAGACTGTGAAGGCAATCAGAATGGATTAACAATGGGGGTAATAGCTTTTGCTCCTCCAGCCCCCCTACACACACACACATACACAACCTTGACAACATTAACAGCATCTGGTGCCAGCTGGGGGCATTTGGAGGCAGCATAATTGATTTTATAAATAGGCTTGATATAAAAATCACAGCTCGGTGCGGTGATGGCACTGGTGACGGATATGGTCCCGCCAAAAGTATATATCAGTGGTGTAGAAAGGGGCCTGGGAAAGTCATAAGGAGAGGCTTACAGGCCAAGACAGGGAACGCAACGAGATGTCGACCCGGGTTCAAAAAAAAATAATTTGATAACGGCAAGACGTCTCAAACAAATGTATGGTAATTAGCGTCCCATTTACAACGTGGTGTCCCTTGTCACCACATTAAAAAGAAAAAATGTCTGACTTCCAGATCATCATCACCAACATCAATCCCTGGTTGCTTACCCGGAAGACGAACGTTTTAGCCTCGATGCCTTTTGTACACGAAGAATGTTATAGAGACTGCTACAGTTCCCCCAACAAAGATTTGTTGACTGAGACATTTCCTTTGCAAGATACATTATCCAATGTTGAATGAAAAAATCCGCATTGAACGGGCCCCAAAGTTGCAACCACTTTAAGCAAAAATCCTGTGTGTTATATCGAGGCTGTGCTGGACTTGGTGGCTAGTGACTTTTTTTTAGGCAAATGAGACGGCCATTTTATGCACCGCACAAGGTTCCACATGTAGCCAGGAAATGAAAGATCAATTTATGAATCAATTTAAGATAGTTGTTTGCCAGGGCACCGGGAGACATTCCTTCCTTTTCAATAGAATCATTAATGTCCAACTAACAGCCATGGAAGGGAACTCGGTTTAACGTCTCATCCAAAGAACGGCCCCTTTAACAATACAGCTGCCCCCTCCCCCCAGCACTACACTGAGCAGCAGTGTCAACTGAGCTCAAGCCCCAAATTGGGGGCTTGAACCCAAAACCTTCTGATCCAAATTATTGACTGCATCTACAAGAACTTTCACTTATTGAGCTATTAAAAGGCTTAAGCCCACACGTTTTCCTGATGATTTGTGTAGGCCAAAAAATTTGTGTCAAAAAAAAATTAAAGAAAGCTTTGATACATTTTCCATGGGATTTGACAGAACTGGCAAAAATTGCAGGGCAGGTTTCGAGGAGCTCTGTTTTCACCAGTGATGCGGCTTAATACAACTGCACTTTAATACCCAACCTGTTACCCCTCCCGCTCTAAGCTTTTTTTGTGTGAACAAAATATTGAGCAATTTAGTTTTTCTACCGTTCGGTCTTATTTCACTGAAGAGACGATTAGCGACAATGACTATAAATTACTGTACAAAACGGGCCAGCAGCTTCTGACAGATCAGCCAGCAAACACATTGCCCAGAGCGCTGTGAGTGACAGAGTGGATTTAGGTTAGGATTACTGTACATGGTTGATTATCTCCAACTCCGAGGCCAATTATATCAGAAAGCGAGGCCCGTCCCCAGGCAGTACTATTTTGGCTGCCAAATTTGAAGCAGGGTGAGAGTTGACACAAGGCAGAACGTTACCAGAACGTTCAATGATTCCTCCCCCCACTCGCATGTTAACAGGCTCTCCTTTTCTCTGAGAACCTAGGCTCAGCTGATCTTGTGCCGTGCTGTACTCCACAGGAGTGTCAGCCTGGAGCAGATGATTAGCTCATGTACTGACTTGGGGCTTGAACCCACAATCTTCTGACCTGGAAGCCAGGGTGTGAGTGCGACTGAGTCAAGCTGATAAAATCCCTGGAAGCCCAAGAGATTTCCAGTGCAGTTGACTGACTGTGGAAGGTCAAGCCAAAGCCTTAGCTTTGGTTCAGATCACAGGCAAGGTGGGAGGGGTGGTAGGAGGAAAGACACAAATTATTTTCCATCAGTTGTGAAGCATAGAAGCGGTCTCGCCCTCCTAACTCCTTTCCACAGGCTGAAAATCCCACTCAAGTCTTAGCCTGTCAGACAATTGCATCTTAAAATCTATGATTGCTCAGATTCGCAGAAAAACTCTTGTTAAAGTTTACTCTTAAACCGGAAAGCCTTATTTTTAACTACAGTAAGTGAACCTCGGAAAGCCGGCTTCCGAATTAGGATCGAATTGAAGAATTCTCCACTGCTCTGTGACAGCAAATGGATCTCTAGGCTGAGGCAGGGTTGAATTTCAGACCTGTGATGGCCACAGTGTAAGCATTGGCAAAGCTGCCCACAAGGCTTTGCTGGGGTAATCTGTGTGTGTGTGTGGGGAGAGAGAGAAAGAGGCTGACAAATAAAGCAGTACATTAATTGATCTTGGATGCTGTGAACCCGACCTCCAGGAGGACAGGAGATCCCAATCATTGGGAGATATTAAACATGGCTGTGAAACCCTGAGTAGGTACCTGTGCTGTGAGCTCAGATTTAACACCACACTTAGAAAATGCGCCGGGAGATAGATTTGTACCCCTTGGAGCACTGTTGAGGCAGGCAACGTTGACAAGTTCCCTCAGGACAGAGCACCAGCCATTTTCTGTTGACAGCGTTCAGTGTACATATTTACCCCGATTCCTTCACTCCTTCCACGGCGGCAGCTCCCACTCACATTGCTGCTTGGCTCCACGCTCTGCATGGCCAGCGTTTTGCCCGTTTTTCAACAGTTTTATTGCATCTCATGAACCTTCGTGGCGAGGCGACAGAACCCGTGACATGTGGATCAGAACACGGTCATTTCCAGCATGCGATGGCCCAATTTTATCAGGAGTGGGAAAGGAAATTGGTGAAAGGAACCAGTGGGTGGGTGTGGGGTGCGTGGTGGGGGAAAAACCTAAGAGGTGGAGGGGAAGTGCGATGCAAGTGCACTCTCGAGCACCTAGAATGCCCAGTCTCCACACAGAGTTGTCAAAGAGGAAATTAAGTCACTTCAAAAGCCTCTCTAAACCTTTGAAATGGTTTGCAGGGCAATAATACCCAACAAAGCACAGCTAAGTCTCCCTGGAAAAATCAAAATTAATCCCGCAAACATGGTTCCAAAAAGTCTAGTTTCCCTTTGAAGCCCCGCTCCCCCCACCTTGCCAATGCCGGCACTGATCACTGGCCGCCCGCCGTGTTGCCGTGTGACGATGTGTAGACTGCGTGTCCCAGACAGGGCGACCTAGAGAGTCAGAGGGATTTGCCAGATGAGCAGCGTGTTGTCCGAGTCACTGTGTACGGTCGGCTTGGAGTTTCCGTTTAACCTCTGGTAACCCCGCCCCCCCGAGAGAATGGCCACTGAGCCCACCCTCTCCTTCCTGGCCGGCTCTCGGGGGGAAGCCCTGCTTCTCACCCACACGTCCGGATCGTCCACAATTTCGTAAATGGAACCATCCTCCACACTGTGCTCCGGGGAGCAGCTGCCGTTGGGTTGGGGCTGTTCCTGGGCAGACAGGAACTGGCCGGGGAGGTGAGACGTGGTCTGCAAGCTGTAGCGCAGGAAGATTCCCTTCTTCCTGTCCTGCTGGCTCTGCTGTTCCTGCAGGGATTCCTGGGAGGAGGAGTCCGTCTTGACCTCGGAACACTGGCTCTCCGACACGTCCTCGGAGGAATCGCTCTTCAGGGAATCCAAACACAGGGAGCCCACCGCGGGAACCAGGAACTGCACTGGGCCACAATGAGCATTCAGCGAAATCATCCCCTTCCCTGGAAAACATCACATCAGATACTCAGCAACAACAACAATTTACGCAGCGTCTTTCACATCAGGAGGAGGTCCCAAGGCGCTGGACAGTCAGGGATCTGCACCCAAACTGGTGGTTGGGATCAGGAAGGGAGGGGAGGGGTAGGAGGTCAGCCCCCACCTGCAGGGCAACAACTGGGAAGAACTAGAATCCCAAAATTCCTCAACATCCGTTTTACGTTGAGACACCAATGATTTAAGTGAGTAAGGAGACAGGCACATTGACTCAATCTCGACACTAGCTCAATTGCTAACCATATTCATTCAGAATTTCTTTAGCAAATGGGGAGGTTAGGAGAAATTGTTCACACAGCGTAGTCAGGGCTTCTCCCCGTGTTCCGCTTTAACCAGCGGGAGCTGTGGTTAAAGCGGAAACCATATTGGCTTTCAAAAGGGAAAAGGATTAATACTTAAAAAGCAGTACAACAACAACAACAACAAGATTCCATTTATAGAGCACCTTTCACGTCGGGAGGACGTCCCAAGGCGCTGTACAGTTGGGTCAGGACCGAGCAAGGGGGAAATGGTCAGGGTGAGGGGAGGGAAGGGAGGGAGCGAGGAGGGGGGAGAGAGTCGAGAGGGGAGCTGAAGGCACGGTCAAAGAGAAAGGTCTTGAGACCGGCCTTGAAGGAGGAAAGGGAGGAAGCGGTGAAGGCACTGGGGGATAGAGTTCCAGAGCCTCGGGGCTGAGAGCCCGGCCACCGATGATAGGGCGGTTGGGGCGGGGGATGTGGAGCAGACCGGATTGGGGTTGTGCAGGTCACTGGGACTGAAAGGATTACTATTAAAGGAGCCGGCAGACACATTAAATGTAAATGTCTATGGTTCCAAGGCCTTGGATCAGGAGAAATTCTGTGCCTCAGGTTCAGTCAGAGAAACAGCCAATTCAGAGCCTACCTGTTACTTTGGGAATGCCCTCGAGTTTTGGCACAGGCAACGCAATCAGCAAGCCCTGGTCAGTCCCCACCCACAGCAGCCCCTGGCACACCAACAGGCTGGTCACCAGCACCTTCCTCTGGCCTAGCGAGAAACAACAGTAACAGTAACAACAAATTACACTTGTATCAGAAAGATGTCCCAGGCTGCTGGACAATCAGGGGATTGGGACCAAGATGTGAGTAAGGGACAGGATGCGTGGAGGGCAGAGGGGGGATAGGGGTGGGAGGGATACCGAAGGAATGCTCAAAGAGGAAGGTCTTTAGACGAGATTTGAAGGCAAGAGAGGGGGTGAGGTGGAGGGATTGTGGGATAGAGTTCCAGAGTGTGCGGGCAGAGATGCTGCGAGAGACAAACAAGCAGAGAACAAAGTCTGATCATCTCGAACACAATAACCAGGTAACGTCACTGAGCAAATCTCTCACGGTGGGGGCGGGGAGGGGGGGTGGGTGTGGGGGGAGGAGGCAGGGGTGGTGGGCGGAAGAGAGAGTGTGGGATGGGAGAAACAGAGGGATCAAGAGAGAGAGTGAGGGGGGAGGGGAAGGGGAGAGAGAGAGAAAGAAAAAAAGCGAGAGAGTGGGGAGGAGGAAAGAAAGAGAAATAGGGCAGGGGCGGGGGTGGGGGGAAGTGCCAGTGTGGAGTGTGAGGGCTCAGTGGGAGACGGGGAGAATTACCCGGAGTGAGGCAGGCGCTGCGTGGGGCAATGTTGATCTCCTGTAGGTGCTCCAGTGTCTCGGTGTGAAACAAGCGCAGTGAGGCCCCAGCTGAGAACGCCATCCACACACCACCCCCCGCCTTCATCATGTGGGTCACAGTCACCTCCTTCTGAGGATGGGCATCGAAGCACTGCGAGGCAGAGAGACAGGAGCTCTCACACCCCAACACAACAACAACAATGACTTGCATTTATATAGTGCCCCAGAGCACTTGACAATATTCCAGAGACCACAAAGGTGGAGGGCGGGGGGGGGCGCTTTCACGATAGTCACAATATTTCTTTACACAAAGGAGAATTGATAGGTGGTGCAAGAATTGTGGTCGAGGTCAGGACACTTGGGATGTGTTTAAGAAATAGACGCTGTGATGTGAGGACGGGAGGGCGGGAATTCTGGAAGGACGAGATCAAATGGAACTTCTTCACCTTAACTTAGACTGTGAGCGCACATGAGGCTTCAGCCCACAACCTCCTGCCTAACCCAGAGGTGAGAGCGCGAGCGTCTGAGCCAGGTTGCCGCTGTAGGATTGAATAGACGTTCTGTCCCACCCCTTTAAGACAGAGTGGGCCTGAGAATGCTCATGGAAACAGAGGAATGTATTGATGTATTGATGTCAGACGACAATGCAGCATCTGCTTGTTAATTCTATCTCCTGCTAGACAGCGTGGAGGAAAAACACTTATTTTGTCCCCCCTCTCTTCAATGTAACTTTTCATAAAATATTCTAACAGAAATTAATCAAAGATCATTTGCAAGACAAGGCCATACAATCCCCGGCTCACTTTGTAATGTAAATGGCTCCAGCACAACACACCAAATATGAATTTTTAATGTTTTTATTTTAAAGCCTTAAGAGAATGGGTCAGGTTAAAACCTGTTTATGGAGTCCTACATTGGAAACAGAATTCATTCACCTCGCCTCAGCTGCTCTGTGCTGGCTTTTGCATTTTTTTGTATAATTCATTTCAGTGTCACCTTGGCTCAGTCGCTCTTGCTCTGACCTCTGGGCAACACAGTTTGGAGCACATTGTACCCACACTGTCCCCTTGTCTTAAACTCACAGTCCAGACTGATGCTGCAGCACAGTGCTGTGGGAGCACCACATTGTCAGAAGTGCCACTTTTCACATGAGAAGCCATTAGAAAAGAGAGGGGAGTTTCTCTCTACTGGTATCCTGGCCAACAATCCTCCAGATAAATTGGTCTGGAGTGGGACTTAATGGGTAGCGGGAATGGGATCTCCTGGCTGACACAGGAGATCACCATCATTCTGTATAGACCATCCGAGAAATAGCTGAATGCTGTAATGGGAGGATGGTTGGATGAAGATTCTGGAGAGATGAGATGAGACCAAAAAGAAGGCCAAAAGGACCTTCTTCATCTGGGTATTATTGTGATTATTATGTTAAAAGTTTTGGGGTGGTTTGGGGCATGAGTGTTCATACCCAAAATAGGAACTTAATATTAACTGGAATTCTGCTGTTTAACAGATTCCATGCGATAATTTAAATAGGTTACAAAACATCCTATTTTCACCCCAAACTCCAAAAATACTACCTGTCTTTAGTTTGTTAACAGTTAAGATGGCTCGGAAGATTCTTAAATTCAGTTCTAAGAAACGTTTTTGGGGGGAGGGGAAAAGTTCTGGAAAAGAAATTGGCTCTGTCGTTAGGACTGAACTTAAGACTTCTCGGAGATCTCTGAAGACAGAATGGGTCTCTCGGGGCTAAGAGCAGGTGGACGTAAGCCTCCACCGCCTGGTCACTCAGCGCTGCTCTCACCCGGGTTGTGAAGGAAGCCACGTGGATCAAAGTGACCTGGTTCTGGCAGCTGGCCCACACCGTGTCATCTACTGCCAGGAGCGATCGGATAGGAGATGGGCCCACCTTCACACAGCGAGGACGATCCCAATCCCATGATCCTTCTGGGACATAATGGGGCGATTCGGGGGGGAAACAGGGTGGAAGACAAAGAATTAGAACCGAACGCTAGTATAATGTATTGATCCTGATATTTGATGTAGAGCCTTATCACATTTTCAAGATGTCTCAAAGCGCTTCACAGAATATACTGTGAAGTGAATTGACTGTATATTTTGACTTGGTATTGTGGATGAGTGATCAAATTATTCTTTTAAAAAAAAAATTTTTTGAAGAGATTACCACCTGCGGAATGCGATCTGCCAATCAACTAACCACTGGGTTCCTATTTACTGCTAGGTAAACAGAGGCATGTGGAGTAAGGAAACTTGCCCAACGTTTCTCCGTGCCTGGGAATTGAACCCAAGTCCTCTCGCTTGCAAGGCGAGCGCTCTAACCAACATGCTACGTGAAAGTTAGTAATTAAGTTGGGCTGAGCCCATCAATATTTCCCTAATTCAGGTGGAATAAACTCGAGAGGCGGATTGTGGCTTGATTATCCCCACCATCCGCTTCTCCCCCCAACTACCCCCAGGCAGGAATGCAAGATGGCGGCACCCAGATCCTGACATTCCCTAAATAAAGAACGGAACCACTTAGGGAATATCACAATTTTAACCCCATTAACAAGTCAGCTCTTGCTGGTAAGCAGGATCGAGCTTTATGCTAATGTCTATTGTGGTGGTGTGGGCTGTGCAGTGTAGTAATCTTTGCTGGAGCCTCACCCTGAGTCCTGCTGTATATCAGCATCGTCCCGTCCTGCAGGCCGGCAAACAGGAAATTCAGCAAATGTTTGAGACATGCGACAGGCACCTCCCCAGGGCTTTTACATGTAAACACGCACTGAGCTGCCATGTCAACGCTGCCATAACCCAGGACACTGAAAAGACAAAATTCTACTATAGTTACAAGCTCCTCAACATTCAATAGAGCGCCTATCTGACCCCAGCCCACTCTCCCACTTGTTCTCTCAGACTTTTAATATTCCTCCTCTTCAAACCTCTAATTCTCTTTCTTCAAAGGATTGATGTGCTCTGCCTCAACTGCAGTGTAGAGCGGAGAATCCCACATTCCCACTGCCTATTATTATTGTGCCTTGGGGAATAGAAGGAGATGCTCAGAAGAATTTCTTCTTCATGAGGGATATCAGGAGAGGGGAACTATTTGCCCGGGGGAGGAGGGCAGTCTGTTAGAGCAGAGCTGTTCGTGGACGTTTAAAACAATTGAATAGGGATCCGGGGGGGTGGGGTGGGGGATGGGGGTGAAAGAGCGGGGGATCTGGATTAGGAAGGACGGCTTCCTGAAGGAGCAAACACCGACGCAGGAGAACAACAACTCAGGGTAGCGTCCCAGAGCACTTGAAAGTGGTGGAGCACACCGCCGAGCCAAGGGAGGTGACCATAGGCACTGTCAAATAGGAAGGTCTACAGGCATGACCTAAAGATAGGCAAAGAAGGGGCAAGTTGGAGGGACAGAGGAAGAGTGTTCCAGAGTTTGGGGGAGTAGTGGCTAAAAGCGCAACCACCGATGGTGGAATGGAGAGACAATGGGTACAATGGCCTGGTGCTGTGTGGTCTGTTTCCCTGGTTCTCAGTGACTGATGGCTGTGCTCCCAGTGAAACATTAAGAAGTATTTGCACAATATGAGTTCTCAATTGAAAAGCTGGCACTGGAGTTGGACACAGAGGCTAAAACCTCTTTGCTGATGGATTTATTTCCAGCAAAGTGTTTGATTCAGCACTGCCTGATTGGCTGCAGATTGAGATGTTCCATTAAATAACGGCAGCCTGAGATGTGATGTTTTAGTAATTATTCTCAAGGGCAATGATTTTGCTCACAGTAAATCCCACGAGGTGAATAATTCACGTGGAGCAGGAGGACAGTTGGCCAGGACACCGGAGAGAGGAACTCCCTCTCTTTTCCAATAGTACCTGTTTAAGGTCCATCCAGTGAGACCTCACAGCGAGTTCCTGTTAACCACCTCAATCCTGTGCTCATCAGATGTCAAATGACCAACTTGCATCTATCCTCTGGGGGCGGGAGGAATTCATGGGAACTAGGGTCTCCTTGAAGTTGAACTGTGAAGGCACACTCTGGGGTCCCCAACCCTGACTCTTGCCAATCTGTGCTTAATACTCTTAGGACACTGGAGTATCAGATCAGACTATCAGCTTTTGACCCCTACATGGGGCTTGAACCCACAACGTTCTAATTCACAAGCAAGACCGCGCTGCTGACTGCTGACTGAGCCGGGCTGGAAGAACACAGGGATCCTCCCAGTAGGCCAACAGAGAGGACTTATTAAAATGAAATGGGTCAGGTATTAACTCAGAAACAAATTGCTCGTTTTTCTGTTTTTTTAAAAAGATTAAACACAAGGGAAGTCTCTTTGACGGCCACTCCAGATCTCTCACCAAAAAGATTCACCTGAAGACTGATGGGATAACACGTGTCTGCCCCCTGCTGTTGAAACGTTATATTGCTGTTAATTAATCCTACTTGGATTCAGTTTTAGAGGTTTTATAAAGATAGAAATAATAATCCTATAATAAAATAATAAAAAATAATAAAATTTTATTATAATTTATTTATAATTTATTATAATATTATAAAATTTTAAAATAATAATAATGTCTCGTCGAGACATCTCAAACGTTTCACAGGATATATTGGAAAATGTGTATTTTGTGGGCGAATAAAGAAAAACTTGCATCTACGTCTGATTGACTCAATTCATTGGAGGATGGATGGAAGAAAAAATTCCCTCCTCTATTCTGAAGCATACAGGGATTCTTTAACTCCAACCTGAGAACAATACAACACTGACGTGTTAGCCAGTGAGCTTCGATACAGGGCTTCAACCCATATCTCACCACAAGGACAGGTCGGTATTAACTGAACGAAGGACACCACACAACAAAGCTTGAGAAATCCCAATTATTCTCAGTTTTGTTCACACACCTTCCTCTCCCAAAATCTCCAACAATAATATCCAAAGAGAGGAACCTCAAACTCCACACACCCATAACTCCCATCCTCTCCAGACTCCACCTAACTCCCAGAATCCGAGTAACCATTAAATCCCTTCCATCTCATTTCTCTACACATCTCTGTAATCACCTCCTGGCCATATCCTCAGAGTTTCCAAATCTGATCTACAGCTCGCTCCTCTCTCCCTCCATCTCACTATTTTGGTGGTTGAGCCTTCTCTGTCACTACACCCCCTCAGAACTCTTACATAACTTGGTGTAAAAATAGCTACAGTGTTAACATACATGAACAGCCATTAATGAGACCCGATGGAGGTATTAAAAATGATGAGATTTTGGTAATTTAACTGGGGAAGAATTACTGTACAGAGCTCACACACCATAGAAACATATGACAGAGTAGGAGGTCATTCAGCCCGCTCTTCCCCTGAATGTTTACTCCTTCATTAAGATGTCCATCCCAATCCTTTGCACTTTCTCCCATCTCCTCCTGTTCAATCCTCTTTCTCCTCTCCGCCCTGCTTGGTGATTCCCAACAAGACGTTCACTCTGCGTACATTCAAGGGAGCCTTTTACCTGCCATCCAGCAGCCCCAGGCAGATGATGGGACTGGCTGCAGTGCGCTCAGTCGGGCAATTGGCCTCCTCCACATCTGGGAAGCTTCCAGGGATGAATTCCATGCACAGGACCCGGGAACTGACCAAGAACGACTTGACGTGCCGTGGGGTGCATCGGTTTAAGGAGTAAAGGTCCACTTGCCCCGGGCCCAGCTCTCGCCCGCTGCCAACCTGCCGGAGAGGAAAGATGACAGACAGAACAGAACGATTGTTAATGAATTTCGAGATCCTGCTGAAAAGAAAAGGCAACAAACCAGCTGCTCAATAAAGTAACTGGGAGGAAGCCGCCTCGCTGTGATAATTACCACCGGTAGTGATATTAGGGGACCTGGGAAAAGAGTGAGAATTGGACTGTGGCAGATCATGGAGCAGTTAGCATCTCAATGGTCTCCTGAACTGTAATTAACACTCCCACTTTCCCCCCCACTTGATCTCCAGTGCAGCAGGAGGCCATTTGACCCACTGTATTGCATCAGTGTTGGCATTTGGTTGTCCAATTAAGCCATCCCATCCTAACACTAACTGCCTGCTCTTTCCCTGTTCTGTCAAATTGTTGTGTGTTTTAGTCTATTTAAATGCCCCAATCAACAGTCACCTTTGACAATTCATTCCACTCTCTGACAAACTTCAAACAACTTTTCCCTTTTCACACTCTGGATAATAATTGTAAAATCATGCCCTTGAATCACGCACTAGTGGAGATACAGTAGTTCCTCACCATTTATCCTCTCAATTGCTTTTAAACATCAGTACAGTTTGAGATCGGGACAGTGTCCAACCACACATTACTCTAGTGGGGAAGCTCTAATTTCAGGTCAGAATGTGAAGAATTTTGTGTGATGATCAAGTCCATCCCCTAACATGTGCAGACTCATATTAGTAGCCAGAAATAAAGAATTCTACAGGACAGAGGAGGCCATTTGGTCCATCATGCCCATATATTTCCCTCACAAAACTTACAGTCAATTCACTTTACAGTATATTCTGTGAAGCACTTTGAGACATGTAGAAGATGTAATCAGGCGCTATAACAAATCTAAGAATATGTGCTTTTCCAAGTCCCACTCTCCTGCCGTTCCTCACCCTACAAAACACTTAAAACCTGGTACCGGGATTGGCTAAATACCCCCACCCTCCCCACACCCACACCCACTCACATTTATATTTTCTTAAATTGCTATTCTGGATTCAGCTTTAACCAGTGTTTTTGGTCAGGCATTCATTGTACTAATAAATCTCTATGTGAATGAGTGAGTGAGTGGGTGGGTGGGTGGGTGAGTGAGTGAGTGAGAGAAAACATATCTCTCAATCTCTCCCTTTGTATGATCATCTTAAATTGATGCCCATTAATTACAGATTCAACGACCAGGGAAGATAACTTCTCATCATTTTTAACAACTGGAAACAGTCCCAATTGTTCTTGTGTCTCCTCATAACTAAAGCCTCTTTCAATAAACATATACATGTGCCTGTGCTGTTTCAGATGGATTAGATTGAAAGGCTATTATTATCTTCTCCTATAACTTGCCTTAAGCATTGTGTATCACTCACCCATAGGTAGCCTTGTGCTATGGAGGTACTGGCTGTGGAAATTCCCAGGATAGATGATTGTACTGGAGTGTGTAGAGCTGCTTCAGGCTGCAAGAAAATGACCAGGAAATAAGTGGACATCTCAGAGAGGACCGAACACAGAATAGGATTGATAATAATCCTTGCATTTAATCTATCGTTTTATCACATCACTGAAACATCTCAAAGCGTTTCACAGAGTATACTTTAAAGTGAATTGACTGTATATTTTGTGGGTGAAATGCAGCAGCCAATTGCACATAGCACCGTCCCACAAACAGCTGTGACCAAATTATTATTATTTATTTTGAAAGTATTATTACCCATGGAAAGCGATCTGCCAATCGACTAACTTACTGCTAGGTAAACACAGACGTGTGGAGCAACGAAACTTGCCCAACATCTCGCCCTGCCTGGGAATAGAACCCGGGTCCTCTCTCTTGCAAGGCGAGTGCTCTAACCACTACATTACGGGACTCCACATTATATTGATTGAGAAAGGAAACCCAGAACAATGCTTTCAGATGTACCAAGACAAGAGGGCACAGGTTCAACAACAACAACAACAAATTACATTTGTATAGCCCCTTTCATGTCAGCAGGACGTCCCAAGGCGCTGAAAGGGTGTGAAGAGCAATTTCAGGACGGTTGGGATGGGGTAACCAGGAAGGGTAGGTGAGGTGGTGACACACGTAAGACGCAGTTTGATGTTGGATGGTCAGCAGGGATTTGGAGACTTCCAGTCTGGGCCATGAGTAAGAGACACCCAAGGTCTGAAATTTCACCTAGTCTTAACTTGAGTCAATTTTAGTTTGAATTTCAATACTGCGCTGGATTGTGAAATTGTAGCCTTCATTTGGAAGGCGGATTTCCACCATTCTTAAAAAATAACCAGTTTCCAAATTAGAAGTGGAATTAAGGATTTTTTTCCCCTCAGTTCTTACATTTTAAGACAAAATTGCTCCCAGGCCAAGACCAGGTGAAATCTCTGCCAGAGGATGTGTCTGGGAGGCAGTAAATCAAGTTGAAGAGGAACTGACTATTGCAATGGCAGACATTATGTGCAGTACACAGTGTCCAACAGGAACTTGCGTTAGTGATAAAAAAAACTGGAATAAGAACAAACAGCCCATCAAAGACCAGAGGAATTCGAGCCAATGGAGCTTAGTACAAAGGGAAGCGATGTCAAGCTCTCTCAGAATCCTATCTCAATTTCTATCTTTGCTGCATCAATAACTTTTATAGATGCATATTATGGGCTATTTGATATTACAGAACGTTAAATACTGAGACTTGCATTGATAAATGGGCGTTTCATAGCTCCCACACCACGATACGACTTCCCTTACATCTGATTAGCTATTAAAGTGTTGAGAATGTAAAAGCAGTATAATAGTTAGCAGATGGTTGGAATTTTCACATTAAAGAGAGGGGATTGTAGGTAAGAGTCATTGACTTATGTAAATTACAGTTATTTATGTGGTAGGATAATTAAAACCGGTAATTATCAGGTTCTGACTGTCATTAATGAACCCTAGACAGCTGCAGTTTGCTTCCTAGCTGTCCTTAAAATGAGAAAAATATAATTCATCCATCTGTCTAACTGACAGCACTTCACTTCACATCAGCAAACGAGCTGAGAGGCTGCCTTGTGCTGTACATACACACTGACTGGAGCATCTCCACACTATCACACACTAACCATCACTTCACACAACACAACACGTTCGCCTACAAATACAGTCTCGACATTTCACACTGAACTCTGCCCAACGCACTTTCGATGATGTGATAAGGTGCCATATCAAACGCAAGTCACAACTTGAGCTCGCAGTCCAGTCGCAATCTAATACTCCAAGACGCCACACCACGTAATGGGCAACAGCAACTTGCATTTATATAGCGCCCCTCACGCAGGGCAGCATTCCAGAGCGCTTGTGTAAATGCAAATTGCTTTTGTTGTTTCGTTGCAGATGCCACCACTTGGATGAGATGTTCAACCAAGGTGCCTGTTTAAATGGATATTAAAGATACGGGCGCTATTCAACAAAATAGTTTCCCACAGTGTCCTGTCAACAATCCCACCGATAAAATTGGTCGTTCAATTCATAGCTGTTTGTGGGACTGTGCTTGATGTGAAATAGCGGCTTGCTGCTTTTACTTACAAACAGGTACTAAACTGGACAGTAATTGCTGTAGAGCACTTAGAAGTGTTCTGAGGTGATAAGGTGCTAATAACAAGTCAAGAACTGTGCTTGTGTTCCAGTTCTTTCATTTAACAGAAACCTGCCTCGTCCATTTCTCTCAGATGCAATTACAGCCCGAATAATCTCCCACTCCATCTGTCTGCTTCAATCAGGGCTCCCGGGTGCAGTAAACAAATTTATAAACTTTCCTTTTTCTAGTCGACCGTTAAAAGATTTTCTACAGAAACAAAATGTTTTTACTAACAAAGAAACCGCCAGAAAGTCGTGCACCAACCAGCACATCGTACACAGTTACTACACATGGCAGTGATTATTATATGCGCTCTGAGACACTGACATAACAAGATGCAATTTTTTTTCCTTTCTTCTCCACGTCCCCACAATTTAATAATTTGGTCATTTGGTCCATGGCTGTTTGTGGGGACGCTGCTGTGCGCAATTGGCTGCCGTGTTTCTCTCACAAAATATAAAGTCAATTCACTTTACAGTATATACTGTGAAGCGCTTTGAGACATCTTGAGGACATGATAAGGCGCTGCATCAAATGCAAGGATTATTATTATTATTTTAAACAGAGAGAAAGTGGGGTTTGAAAGTTACTGATGCGTACCATTACATGCTGTCCCCTCGCCTTCCCTCCCCCGCGCCTCACAAACAACAAGCAAATACATTGGAGCTTTCCTCCAGTTGATGGCTGTTGACACGAGCACACAAGGTACAGTTCAACTCGCAGATCATTTTCCGGCACCTTGGTCAATATTTTATCACTAATCTGCGTCAACATCTTAGTTTTTCCTTTTGATCTATAATCTTTCTGCTTACACACACACACACACACACACACACACAAGCAGCAGGAGATGTGAGCTGACATTTATACTCTGGGGGAATAAGATTAGTGACACTATTTACCCTGATGGTGCGGTTGGTAACAGATATTTCCCAGTGTGTGACAGCCACACCGGCTGGCTCACATCCCCAGTCTGTGCCGGAGGCCGGATCAATACAGTCAGATTGGATAACCAGCTGAGCTGTACAATCATGAAGGTGATGTGGAGATAATAATAATAATATTTACATTTGATACAGCACCTTATCACTTCTGTAGCTCAGTGGTTAGAGCACTCGCCTTGCAAGCAAGACACCTGGGTTCGATTCCCAGCAGGGCGAAACCTTGGGCAAGTTTCCTTACTCCACACAGAGCCTAATAATAATCCCTCCAAAACAAAACAATAATAAATTGGTCATTTTCAATCCACGACTGTTTGTGGGAGATTGCTGTGCGCAATTGGCTGCCGCGTTTCACCCACAAATATACAGTCAATTCATTTTACAGCATATTCTGTGAAGCGCTTTGAGACGTCCAGAAAAGCGCTATATCAAATGCAAGGATTATTATTATTAATATATTAAATTATTTGAGACATCTCAAAGCGCTTTACAGGATATACTGTAAAGTTAATTGACTGTATAACTTGCGGGTGAAACTCGGCAGCCAATTGCGCACAGAGGTGTTCCGCAAACACTCGTGTATTGAGTGACCAAATGATTACTTTTTATTTATTCTGAAGCGATTATTACTCCCGGAAAAGCGATCTGCCAATCGACTAACAACCGGGTTCCTATTTACTACTATGTGACCAAGAACATGTGAAGTAAGGAAACTTGCCCAACGCTTGGCCCTGCTGAGAATCAAACCCAGGTCTCTCGCTTGCGAGGCAAGTGTTCTAACCACTGAGCTACAGGATTCCACAATATCACACAGGCGAGGCTGGGATGAAGAGACATTGTCCTAGCACAAAAGGAGGCCATTTGGTCCATCGAGTCTGAGGCAGCTTTAAAACTTTAAAAGAGGCCGAAGGTGCTTTACAAATGTAATTATTTGTTATTGTTGTCCCAGTCAGTTCCTAATAACCCCGATTTTTTGTGAACTTCCCTCTGTGTAAAGGAATACTTCCTGGTGTCTGTCTAAAATTGCTCTTCATCGCCTTCAACCTACGCAATCTTGTTCACCTAAGTTGAGCTGTAAAATTAGTCCTTCGTGATCTTTTAAAGACTGGCCATCTTACCATCAGGTCCTGACATTTTGAGGTATGCATGGGCAGTCTGCAGGCAAGCAGGGGGCACCAAAAGGGAGCTTTCATTTTCCCATCGTCCTCCAAACAGAGCCAGCCCGGCTGGTTCTCTTTACCTGGTGGGGGGGGCGGGGGAGAGAGAGGGAGAGTTACAATAAAATCAGATTCCCACTGAAAGCTTCAAGAAGAACTTCCAGTCCTTAAAACAAATCTACAGTATGTATATGTGGATGTACAGGTTCAGTATTATTAAATCTGTTATTGAATTTGTTAAGAAAGTGCACGTTTCCACCTATTACTAAAGCTCGACACGCCCAGCAAACTCACCTCCACCTCCTCTGCCTTGTGAGGCGACATCCCAACAACAAGGGGTGTCACCTCACTGTCAGAAAGCTGGAGAATGAACCGATTGCTGGTGAGTACGAGTAGAGAGCGGGGCAGTGGGACAGGCACGATGGGTCGAATGGCCTCCTTCTAAGCTGTAATATTCTATGATTCTATCTACTCAACTTTAAGATCCTCTCACTCTCGTGTTCAAATCCCTTTATTCTCTGGCACCTCCCCCCCTCTCTGACCTCCTCACTCCCCAATCCACCACCTGGCGCCTCTGCTCGACTGGCACCGGCTCCTGTCCGTACCTCTCACCTTCCGCCTCACCATCAGATGTCATGCTTTCAGCCACTACGCCCCCAAACTCTAGAACACTCTTCCTCAATCCCTCGGCCTTGCCCCCTCTCTCCCCTCTTTCAAGTCGCACCTGAAAACTTTCCTGTTTCTGAATGTGCTTATGGCCACCTCCCCCAGGTTCGGAGTCAGGCTCCGCCACTGTTAAGCGCTCTGCGAGACGCTACCCTGCATGGAGGGCGGTATATAAGTGCAAGTTGTTGCTGTTGCTCCACAAAATACATCTCCCTGGAGATCACAACCATGGCTTCGGTGTCACAATAATAATCCTTGCATTCACTAAAGCACCCTATCAATGTTGTCACAACAACTCAAAGCGCTTTAAGACATCTCAACGATGTGATAAAACACTGTAGAAATGCAAGAGTTATGATTATTATTATTAAGGAGGGAGTCCCAGAGCGGAGGCAGAGGCTGATACCACATTCTTACTCTTTTACCCGGATCATAGTTTGTCACATCATGACCTTGGTGTAGATAGTATAATTAAATAGTAAGTATTGTACTGAATTGCTCTGCACCCTTGTTCCTATTCACTGTTAAGCAGCTGTGCACCACACACCACTCTATTATGTTGATCCTATTTTAATTTGAGAGTCTTTACAAGACCATTTGGCAGCCTGCGGAGACTGGACACCGGGGTGATCCATCTTGTACAGTAACACACAGGGCGGCATTCTCAGTGCTCAGTAACTGCACCTATTAATGAATCAGCCCTGGATATGGTCAGACCCATGCGTTAACGATATGGTCGGTTGATCTCAAACAGCCCCAGTCAGTCCTGAAATTATTAACAACCTACAGGGCGAATGCAGCAGGCAATTTACCGCAGCAATGTCCCACACACAGCCGAGAAGTGAACAACTAATTTTAACTGGGGGATTGTGAGCTAGGCCAGAGCACCAGGACCAACTCCCTTCTCCTTTCAAACTAATTGATTTTAATCCTTATCTGATGATGGTAGGTAAAATCTCATGGCCAATATTACACTTTCGGCCATCGAGCGGGTCGCATTTTGTGGGTGAAATGGGGCAATGTATCCTACAAACAGCCACATAGAAAGTGAACAATTTTTTTTATTTGGAGGAATTGTTGGCCAGAACACCAGGAGAAAGAAAACTCCCTTATCTTTTTGAAATGTGCCATGGGATCTTAAACGTCCACCTGAACAGGCAGATGGTATAAGATTTAATCCGATGGACAGGAAGCAATAAAATAATAATAATCTTTGCATTTGGTTTGGTGCCTTATGTCGTCAAACACCTCACAAGAATTCACACGATTCATGTATAGTGCAGTGAATTTTGTTCATGAACACAGCAACCAGTTTATGCACAGCAGTGTCTCACAAACAGCCATGGAATGAATGACTAGTTTTATCACAGGGATTGTCGGCCAGGACACGAGAGATGAACTCTCTTTTTCAGTAATCCTCTAATATCCACCTTAACACCTCATTAGAATGACGGCACCTGCAACAATGCAGCGTTCCCCCAGCACTATACAGCATTGGTGTGTCAGTTTAGAGTATGAGCTCAAAGTCCTGACGTGGGGCTTGAATCCACACCATTCTAACTCAGAGGCCAGAGTGCTACCAACTGAGCTGGTGATCACTGAAATTTCTGCTGTTTAACCAATTTGATGCAATAATCAAATCTTCCACCCTTTGGAGTCAAAATAATATTGTAAAATATGAGTCTTAACCACTGATACAGGGTTTGTGACTGCTCCCAGGAGCAGAGGAGGGAGAGGTAAGATTGAGACACCGCTGGAACATTACCTACTTAGTGCAACTTTGGCCATGTGGAGCCGATTCACCCAGGAGATTTTCCGGAGCGGATTCAAGGTGTTGAAGACCACCATGAAGCTGACTGGTCTTCCAGACCTGGAGAGAGGGAGAGACAGAGGGGTGGAGAGAGAAAGAAAGGGGGGGGAGAGAGAGAAAGAGAGAGGGATACAGAGAGAGGGAGACAGATGGAGGGAGGGAGGGAAAGAGAGAGAAGGGGAGAAAGAGAGAGATGGAGGGAGAGAGAGAAAAGAGACAAAAATAAAGAGAAAAAGGTAGCGAAAAGAGACAAAAAAGAAAGAAAAAGGGGGAAGGACAAACGAGAGAAAAAGAAACGGAGAAAGAAAATGAACGAGAGAAAAAAGGGATACCATTTTTTTGAAAAAATTAGAAAAGGTGAGTGAGAGAGAGAGTGAGAGTGGGGAGAGATGGAGAGAATACAATTAGCAACCACAGTTTACTTTAATGGTTAGCACAATGCTGAAGTAAGCTCTCAGGAAGTGAAGTGTGAGGTTTTACACTAATCCGTCTCAGTCGGCCTGCCCCCACAGGGGTCTCTCAGGGAATGAGCTGCTGTAATTTCTAGATTAAGAGGCTAAGCCTTTTCTTTAAAGAAGCAGTTTTAGGGAATGAAAAAGCAGCTGCAGAAGCAGATTTCCTGTTTGGATCAGTTGGTTAAAGAAAACTACATATGCCTCCAAATCGCTTAGTATAGGCAGCATCCACCCACTAACCCGGCAAAGGTTGAAATTTTACATTTTTATTAACAAACAACGCGAACTCATCATTTCTTTAAAATAGAACACAAACTCCAGGGTTTTACTCAGTCGTTGTGAGCAATGATGGGCTGGACCAGACAGAGAGAATCAGCACAGACATATCAAACTCAGGGAGGGGAAGAGAAGCAGGAGAGGAGGTCCATTTGTTGGGGATTGTGATATTAACTTCCCACCCTCCCACCCCCCCACCTTAGGCATTGGACTTAGACATCCCACTAATGACATCTTGTACTTTGGGTGGGTATTATATAATAATAATAATCCTTGCATTTGATATAGCGTCTTATCCCGTCTTTGAGACGTCTCAAAGCTCTTCACAGAATATACTGTAAAGTGAATTGACTGTATATTTTGTGTTCTTGTGGACCTTATTGTTATCAAGAACAAAGAGGTTCTTGATGACACCAGAATTCCTAAACACATTTAAGTTTATGGTGTTGACATGGGTTTTAGAATTCATCCCCCACCTTTCCCTCTTCCCCCATTGCTTAATATTTTCAGCTCTGTAATCTTGAACTCCAGCACGCGGGGATCATTTCCATCAAGCACTGAACGCACACTGACCCCAACCCAGATTAACCAGACAGGGCTGGGTAATTTGGGTTGGGGGGTCAGTGTCCTGGAAAGCTCTTGAGAGACCACTCTCTGAGCAGCATAGCTATCTTCCAAAACAACTCGATTTCCTGCAATTTTAACCTCTATTAGAGGGAATTTTCCCCTTTTATAGCACCTTATCACATCAAGCATAGGTACGTAGAAACAGGAGTAGGCTCTTCAGCCCCTCAAGACTGTTCCACCATTCTATTAGATCATTCATGATCTGTACCTCAACTCCATTTATATGTCTTTGTTCCCTATCGCTTGATACCCTGTGAGCTAACAAACATCTATATCCCTCAGTCTTGGCAAAAAAATAAATGAATAAATAATAAATTGGTTATTTTCAATCCACGATTGTTCATGGGACACTGCTGTGCACAATTGGCTGCTGCGTTTCGCCCACAAATATACAGTCAATTCACTTGACAGTATATTCTGTGAAGCGCTTTGAGATGTCGCGAAGATGTGAAAAGCGCTATATCAAATGCAAGGATTATTATTATTTATTATAAAATGTGATCACAAAAAAAATTGCAAAAATCTTTGGGGGTGATTTACATCCCCCACACCCCCACACTGCACACGAGACCCCATTGCAAGTTTAAGAGTTTCCAGACAAAGTTCCACAAAAGCATATCTGAGGAATACATTGGTGTGGAATGAATACTGTCAAGTGCAGTATGATTTTGCATACAACAGCATACAACATACAACAGTGATGGACTAATTAATCTGGAGGACTGTTGGCCAGGACACTGGGAGAAACTGCCTTCTCTTTTTGGAGCATGAAGAGCATGGAGCTTAACATCTCATCTGAAGGACGGCACCTCCAGCAACGCAGGACTGCCCCCACAACTGGAATGCACTGCCTGAAAGGCTGGTGGAAACAAATTCAATAACAGCTTACAAAAGGGTACTTGAAAAGGAAAAAAATTGCAAGGGGTACGGGGAAAGAGTTGGAGAGTTGGACTGATTGGGTTGCTCTCCAAAGAACTAGGAGAGACATGATGGTTCAAATGGCCTCCTTCTGTGCTGTAATATTCTATGATTCTATGAGAGGCTGAGCCAGGCTGACACCAGCATAAACAGCTGAATTCACCACATTTAAAGGTTTTGCTGAGCAGACAGTATTGCTTGAGCATAAACATTTCAGTGCACAGTGCGTAAAGATTTCCTTCTCTCTCTCCCTCTCCTTACTTGTCTGGTTTCCCGGGCAACAGAAGCCGGAGACGGCACTTATTTGCCGATTGGATTTCATCCTCTTTAATACGGATCAGCCTCTGCAGCGCCCTACTCCAATCCAGGGCCACCGTCTGGTTCAGATTCTGGAGAGAGCGGACAGACAAGAAAGGCAAACGTCAACCTCACACACATCAATAAATGTGGAAAGGAAATAGTAGAGACCAGGTCTATCATCCCATCAACTCAGGCTTCAGATAATCGCTCCCCACATTTCTCCCCTGGCTGGGCTCAGAGTGTATTGCAGACCCACCTGGCTCAGGAACAACGACAACTTGCATATTATACAGCGCGCCCCTCGGAGCGCTTGACGGTGGCAAAGTTTGACAACAGGCAGGGGGAGAGGGAGTGAGGGTGGAGGTTATTGTAAGCACGATCAAAAAGGAAGGTCTCACCTGGTAGGTGCCGTTGAGCGAGCCGATGAGCTGAGAGATCTGACTGACAACGTTCAGGTCCTGCTGCAGCTCCTGCAACTCCTGGTACAGCCGCGCTGGCCCCATGTACAGCTTGCCTGAGGGCAACAGATACAATCAGCACCAGATCGAGCAGAGGCTATGACAGGGTGAATGGGCAGGGACTATTTGTCCTGGTGGGCGATTCGAAGGCGTGAACTGAACGGCCACTCGGAGGGTAACATTTTAATTGGGATTGAAAAAGTAATAATAATAATTAATGATCCTTGCTTTCACATAGCGCCTTCTAGAAGCTATATCAAATGTGAGGATTATAATTATTATTATTTGGGTGTCATCCACATACACGTGGAAGTTTTGGATGGTTTACTTTTGGATCGACATACTTTAGGATGCACTGGGACAAACTGAACAATAGATTTAGAACTGTAAAAAAGAGCAATTTCAGGACAGACACCAGGAGGGTTTCTGTACCCAGGCTGGAACAGCCAGGAAGGGTGTTTGAGCCCGAGACACTGTGAATCATTTTTTAAAAAAACATGATGGTGTGATGGGAGGACGGCAGGGTAGGGATGGTGTTCTGGAGGGACAAGCTCAGATGGACTGAGGTACCTTATTCATCTGAAGCCATCTTGCTATGAAATGGGAAGTTAGGGAAAGGTTCTCTAGTGCTGCCAACTGGTCACAGAGGTTGTGAACAACAACACCTTGGGTAGCGTACTGGAGCGCTTAACATTGGCAGAGTCTGACCCTGAGCCAGGGGAAGAGGGATAAGGGAGGTGACCATAACCACAATCAAAAAGGAAAGACTTTAGGCGGGATTTGAAAATGGGGAGGGAGTAATAAAGGTGGAGGTACTTAGGGAGGGAGCTTTGGGGCATAGTGACTGAAAGCACAGACTCCGATGCTAGACCGGAGGGGGCGAGGGACGAACAGAAGGTTGGAAAATACGAATTGCTGGACAAAAAAAGACAAAAAAGACTAAAGTCCATCTAGTTTGCCTTCTACCATCCTGTGGCTGAAGGCACAGTTGAAGAGGAAGGTCTTTAGACTTACTGGATAGAGAAGTTGAGGAGGCCCTTTTGCTCCCTGGATGCTGAAAAATTATCATGTCCTTCTCGTAACTCTTCCCTTCCTGCCCCACCTCCACCACCTGGACCTGGGGCAGGGAGGTGCTCCACTTCACAGTGTACTTCGGCCCAACTGGAACAAGGCTCCCGATGTCAGGCTGGCCCCTAGAGCAGAAAACAGGGGAGTAAGAGCATTGCAGAGATGACTCATTCACTGAGGAAATAAGCCATTGCTAACCACATCATGGCCCTGTGCCATTTTGTCCTACTGCCTCGGCATATGTGGCAGGATTGTTCTGGGTTTATATTCTCAATCCTATTTAGTGCCCTATACACGTCTATACGATTCACTCTGAGATGTTTCTTTTCAATGCTGAGGAGCATTTAGATAAATATTTGTTAGGTCAGGGTATTAAGGGATATAGGGCAAGGACGGGTAACTGGACTTGAGGTACGGATCAGCCACGATCTTATAAAATGGCAAAACAGACTCGAGGGGCTGAATAGCCTACTCCTGTTTCTATAATTATTTGATCGTTTCTCACAGCTCATTCCCTGGCACTGTCCTCATTGTTCTTCTGTAAGCCCCGATCAGGCCCTCATGACATGTTGAGCAGAGCGCTACGTAGTACTCCAGTTGTGGCCTGACTAGAGCACTGTACAGCTTGAGTTTAGCTGCTATCCTAATGAATGGATTTTTTGGCCCTGGGTGTATTGCTGCTGACTAACACAAGCCATGGCTCGACTTCCAACCTTTCAAAGCCCATTCTAATATTCTGGAAAGTTCTGTACTTACTTCACGTTGATGTTGGCGCAGATAAGCAAGTCGTTCAGCAGAAAGACTCGCCGTTCTTTGGACTTGAGGAGCTGTCCCCGATCTCCGTAAACCGTCTCGGTCAGGGTCTCGCATAAGACCAACTGCCTCTGGCTGGACGTCAGTAACTGCGGAGAGTGGGGGAAGAGGGGGGAAAGAGGGGAGGGGTGAGGAGATGGGAGAGGGTGTTAGATCTTGTCAGCCTGTGCACCAGGCCGGCAGCCCTGGGCGTGAGCCAGCAGGGACCAACCATTAGGAATCAACTGTGCTCATGGTGGCAGAGATAGATTCAGGACCCAGCTGGATGATTTTCTAGTGTCAAAAAGATAAAGAAAGATAATGAGATAGAAAAAGAGAGAAGAGAGAAAGAGAAATAGGGAAAGAGTGCAGCAGAGATTTTTTCCAGTGTGTAAATCAGGTTCCTTCAAGACCCATCTCAAGACCCTCTTCTTTCACTGTGCCTTCGGTCACCCTCCTTCACCCCCTGCCCTCCATCTTCCCCTATCCCGACTCCCAAGCTTGGGTCGGAAACACTGATTGCCCAGCGCCTCCCGACATGAAAGGTGTTAGACAAACGTCATTTTGTTGCTGTTGTTTCAACACTAAGTTGGTGCCATAATTCTGTCGTTACAAACAGTGACCGGCTCCAACTTAAAACATTTCCAGAAATGCTGCTCAGTCGTCAATATTAAATCTGAGACTAGGAGAAATTTCAGGCCTGCAATCCTTAATAATAACAACAATAATCCTTATATTTGGTATAGAATCCTTCATGTCGCGAGGATGACTCAAAGCGCTTCACAGCAGATAATGTAAAGTGGAGTGAGTGTATATTTGGGGACGAATGCGGCAGCCAATTCTGCCCACAGCAAACAAGCCATAAAGCCAGTGACCAATTTTAATCAAGGGGTATTGATGACCATGACACCAGGATAAACTCCCTTCTCTATTCAAACAGGACCACGGAATAGATCTCTAACGTCTGCCTGAACAGTTACAGACAGGGCTTCGGTCTTACACACTTGCCTTGGGTTACAATAACCAGAGAATATCGTCATGAGTGCACGAGTGACAAGTGTTCACTGGCCAGGTTTACTGGCTGGGACCCGGTGACTGACTGACAGACTGTCAGAGCTGCTCTCTGTCTCCTCACCTTGTTGAGGTTGCGGTCACCCACGCTCTTGGCCAGTTGCTGGATCTCCACGATCTGATCGGCCACTCGTTTCTGTTCGTTGAGTTTGTCGGCCAACATTTCCAGCTCGGTCAGAGCCAGCTGCAGCGACAGGCGGTCAGCGTGGCCTTTCGGTGTGTTCTTCAGCATGTCCTGTCACCGTAACCATAAACAGCTGGAATTCACAACTAAATAACAAGCCTGCTCTGTGATCAGTGAACATTACAGCACAGAAGGAGGCCATTCAGGCCATTGAGCCTGCACCGACGTGGCGACTGCACAGCGGGCGAGCCTTCAGCTACTTTACCTTTGCTCCCTAGGACCCTGTCCCTAAACCCCTTTTCCATTTCCCATCTCTCGCTATGCTCGGGCTCACACTCCATTTCTGTAAAGCATTTCAGGACATTTAACTTTGTGAAAATCGCTGTGTAAGGCTAAGTTGTTGTTGCAGTGATGTCAAAATGTCTCAGTGCTTCACTTGGAATTGCTGTCAAGTGGTTTATTATGGGCAAACACGGCAGCCATTTTGGGTACAGTGAGGACCCACAAGCCACCAGGAAGTGAATGACTAATTAACTCAGGAGGATTGTGGGCCAGGAAACATAGGGGATAGGAACAGTAGGAGGCCATTCAGCCCATCAAGCCTGTTTCAACAGTTTACTAGACATTGGCCGATTTTTTAATCCCAATGTCCCTCCCCTTTTACCATATCCCTACTTCCCAAGCCTCTGCTTGTGTCTCTTTTAAACATCTCTCGATCCCCCTTCTAGAGCTTTCTGAGTCAGGGCGTTCCATATCCTCACAATCCTCAGTGTGAGGAAATGTTTCCTGATCCCAGTGACGAGCTCAGGTCTGATTTTAAGACTGCCCTTGAAACAGATCCTCTATCAGAGCGAAGAGTTGTCTACTATTTAACCTGTTAGTTCTTTTCATTATTTTAAACACCTCAATCATGTCACTCCTTAACCTCCTCTGCTCTGAGGACTATCACCCCAGTGCACCCAATCCACTCTCATCATAGCTATGGCCCTCATCAGCCACTGAACGGGCAGACAGGGCCTTAGTTAAATGTCTCCTCAGAAAGATGTCCCTCTGACAAAGTCAGGAATAGAGGTTAACTCCAACATGTCTCAGTATTTCACTTAGAATTGCTAATCAATCTGACATTTTATTTATTTTTAACCTCTTAAGTTTTTGCCAGGTTTTTGAAGTACAAATTGATTCATTTACTCGTGCTAGACCCCAGCCCAACGCTAACAAGTTTAACGCTAACCAGCCCAATGCTAAGCAGGCAACCTTTCCTTTATCAGCACAACTTTCACTTTGCAAGTAAAAGACTCCCCATTCTGTGTCCCAGGCTCACCTGTAGCAGGAGGATGAACTGTGGGAATCTCTGGATGGGTTTCACCATCAAACCGTACAGCGTGATCCTGTCACTGCTTGAAGCTTGTTTCCTCTGAAGAAGAACAAACGTGGTGAGAACACACAATCAATAACATTAACACACATCCATTACAACACCTCTTGCTTGGCGTGACCATCACAACACGCTTCACAACAGCAATGGAAGACCCAAGCAACAACAAAATACGTAGGGAGGACTTCCTAAGGCGCTGGACAGTGAGGGGTTTGCACCCAAGCTGAGGGCAAGGGGGGATGACCAAAGGCACAATTGACAAGGATGGTCTTGAGAGGTGGAGGAGTTTGCAGAGGGTGGGGCAGAAAGGCTGAAGGCAAGCGGTCGATACTGGAGCGGGCGGGCGGAGTAAATTGAGCAGGCCAGTGCCTTCAGAGCGGAGGGAATAATAATAATAATAATAATAATTCTTGCATTTGATATAGTGCTTTTCACGTCGGGAGGACGTCCCAAAGCGCTTCACAGAACACACTGTAAAGTGAATTGACTGTATATTTGTGGGCGAACGCGGCAGCCAATTGGGCACATCAATGTCCCACAAATAGTCGTGGTTTGAAAATGACCAATTTATTACTGTTTTTGGTTTTGGAGGGATTATTATTAGGCTCTGTGTGGAGTAATAATAATAATAATAATAATAATCCTTGCATTTGATATAGCGCTTTTCACGTCGGGAGGACGTCCCAAAGCGCTTCACAGAATATACTGTAAAGTGAATTGACTGTATATTTTGTGGGCGAACGCGGCAGCCAATTGCGCACAGCAATGTCCCACAAACAGTCGTAGATTGAAAATGACCAATTTATTATTGTTTTTGGGTTTTGGAGGGATTATTATTAGGCGTGTGGAGTAAGGAAACTTGCCCAAGGTTTCGCCCTCTGCCTGGAATTGAACTCAGGTCTCTCACTTGCAAAGCGAGTGCTCTAACCACTGAGCTACAGGATTCCTGGACAGGTTGGTGAAGTTTCAATTGGTTGCAGAGGTAGAGAGGAGGAAGACGTGCAGAGTTTTAAACATAAGCAGTGAGGAAATCAAAGAGAAGAGACAACAACAAATTACATTTGTATAGCACCTTTTATGTCGGGTGGACATCCCAAGGTGCTGGTCGGTCAGGGATTTGGATCCGAGCAGGGGGTTGGGATAAGGAGGGTGGAGGGTAGGTGTAGGAGGGCTGACAAAGGCGCGCTCAAAGAGGACGGCCTTGAGACGTGCCTTGAAGGGAGCAAGGGAGGAGCAAGATCTTACTAAACGTCAGCACACATTCTGGAATCCGCAAGCCATGGTTCTCGCCAACCTGTGTCTAATAATAATAATCCTTGCATCCTTGTGGAGTCCTGTAGCTCAGTGGTTGAGCACTCGCTTTGCAAGCTAGAGACCTGAGTTCAATTCCAGGCAGAGGGCCAAACCTTGGGCAAGTTTCCTTACTCCACACAGAGCCTAATAATAATCCCTCCAAAACCAAAAACAGTAATAAATTGGTCATTTTCAAACCACGACTATTTGTGGGACATTGATGTGCCCAATTGGCTGCCGCGTTCGCCCACAAATATACAGTCAATTCACTTTATAGTGTGTTCTGTGAAGCGCTTTGGGACGTCCTCCCAACGTGAAAAGCGCTATATCAAATGCGAGGATTATTATTATTATTATTATTAGATATGGCACCTTATCACTTAATTGAGACATCTCAAAGCACTTCATAGAATATACTGCGTATAATTGATTGTATATTTTATGGGAGAAATTTGGCAGCAGTTGCACACAGCAGTGTCCCAAAAATAGTTGTGGATTGATAGACCAATTTATTGTTATTATTTTGCTTTGAAGGGATTATTACCCCGGAAAAGCGATCCGCAATCGACTAACAACCGGGTTCCTCCTTACTGCTAGGTATATCAGGGAAATAGAGGAACAACGTCCTCAATCGTATCAGAAGATGCCAAAGCATTAATTGCTGATGGTTTTGAACAATTCTCTCTAAACTGTTAAGAGCTTTGAGACCAATTTGACAAACCCATTACCTAGGGAAGCCACGGTTCTGTGAGAGAGATCACTGGGTTTTGATCATATGATGGAACAACATTCAAAGTGGTAATAAAAAGAGAATTACAAACTAATCATGCTCATTTATTATACCGACAGGACTGTGTTTACTGATATCTATGCTTGGCTGGTGTAATCAGCAATATATTGTAAAGTGTATTGACTGCGTATTTTATGGATGAAACACGGCAGCCAGATGAACACAGCAATGTCCCACAAACAGGTATGGAGTGAGTAACTGATTTTATTTGGGGGATTTTGGCAAAGATACCAAGAGAAAGCCCTGAAAAAAATACTCTGGAATTAGTGTTCCTCCAGTGTGAGGGTGCACATTTCATTCAGGACACAGAGAAATGTCCACATGGAGATAATACTGTATACATATGCAGAACTCTCAGTCTGGTTTGGATATGGATACTCTAAAGCATATGTCAGACACCACGCTGTCCAAAGAAAATCCAGCACAACATCAGTCAATGGAAATGTCTTATTAAAGCAGCCCATAAGAAATGGTGCAAATTAGACACCGCATCATAAAATGAAGAATCAGCGGGGTCTGAATCCACATGCTCAGACTGGATCGCTCTGCTGTGTGGGCAAACTTCATTTGTGTTTCTTTTATAATTAGACCCACAAGCCCGAGAGGCCAGTCAGAGGCCGGGCTGTGCTCCAACCACACAGAAGAGGACAGATTGAGCTACAGTACAACTTGGCTCTTCTGAGAGAGATACATTGTCCTCACTTACCTACAGACAGGTTACATGCTGCAAGCTGTCAGCCCGTGTGAGATCATCCTCACACCATGCAGACTTACTCTCCCCCCCAGCCTGCCTGAAGACATTCTTTTTCCACTGCTCTTTTGGTCAACTCCCCACTCCTTCCCCCACCCCTCCTTCAACACTCCCCCGCGACCTTCCCCACCCCTCCACACACACACACACACACACACTGCTCAGGCTCACACATGAAAAGAGCTGTACAAATAATATAAATTGATGTTACTGAACTCCCTGCTCTCCCCCCTCCGTCAATCTTCAAGACCTGCTTAAAATCGACATCTTGCCCAAACTGATGACCACCAACCCCCAAGCCCCCACCCCCTCCCTACTCTGTTGGCCGGCCTTGTGAAGTGCTCTGAGACATTATCCCATTTAAAGGGACTGGGACACAACCCTGTGTGAAGAGGCGCTATATAAATGCAAGTTGTTGCTGTTCAATGAGAACAGATACCAAGAGAGTATCCTGCCTTCGTTTCTCCGGGTCTGGCCTCCTCCTCGTCCCCCGAGTCCTCCACTCCACACCCCCCGACCTCTCTGACCTCCTCTCTCCTCAAAACAGTACCAATTGCCTTCATTCCTCTGGGTCTGGCCTCCCCCTCGTCCCCCTCGTCCCCGCTCAACTCTCGGCGGCTGTGCCTTCAGCCACTATACCCCGAGGCTCTGGAACTGCCTTCCTCACTCCCTTCGTCTCACTCCCTCCCTTCCTACTTTCAGGCCTCTGCTGAAGACCTTTCTTTTCGACCGCGCCCTTGGTCACCTTCCACCCCCACCACCCCGGCCCCTCTCCCCCTCCACCTGGCTCCTCCCCCTCCCCCTGGCTCCTCCCCTCCCCTGGCTCCTCCCCCTCCCCTTGGCTCGGCCCCGGGATCCATTACTATGAAGCGCTCTGAGACACCATCCAGCGTGAAGGGCACTACATAAATCCAAGTTGTTGCTGTTGTTGAGAGTGTGGCAGGACCCACAAAGTATGGGGTGTTTGGATTGGAGTAGCTCAGCTGAGAGATTAAAGCAGTGCAGAAAGTGGATAATAAATGTGAAATGTGAAGCATTTGGCCATCAATGTAAGAAACAAACCGTTGTCTCTGCTGTCTCCTAGTGGATCAGATTGCTTACTTTTTGAAAAAATCCTTTAATTTGGTATAGCACCTTTTTACATGGTGAGGACGTCTCAAAGCACTTCACAGGATATACTGTAAAGTGTAGTGACTGTTTCTTTTGTAGGAAAATGTGTTACAGGCCTGTGCCCTGTACGGATTCTCAGTGTAACTTTATCCGTGTTTGGAGCACTCACACACCCACAGTGGCCACTGTATCCCTATACATAGAAATTCCCGTGACTGGAATAGTATGCGCACTCTTTCCTTGGAGAACACAATTTCAGAGAGTTTTACAACAACAAGATCTTGCATTTATATAGCATCCCTCATTTGGGGTCTTGGAGCACTTAAAGCTATTTATAAACTTTAAGCGGAACTGTAAGTACAAGTCGACAAGATCCAAGGCTTGGGGACCCCAGAGCGTGTGTGGGGTAACTGCTAAAGTCTGACCAGCTAAAACTACAAGGTATAAACACAAGGTCAGATTGTGGGAGGAAGAATAGAGGACCAGATAGGACGAGAGCGGGTCATTCACGCATACACTGTGACTCACCTTGAGGAACTCCAGGAACGCTGGCTTGGTCAGGCAGGCCTTCTTAATCAGCGCCATGGCATTGGTGAAGTTATTCACATAGTCGCTGTACACGTCCAACACCATAGACTTCGAGAACTAAAAGGAAAAGGAATAAATTGACAACTTGCGGGTCACCCTGGCTCAGCCGCTCGCACTCTCACCTCTGGATCAGAAGATTGTGGGTTCAATCTCCACATCGGGGATTTTTAGCTCACAGTCTAGGCTAACTCTCCCGTGCAGTGATGGGGTGGGGGGAGAGCGCTGGGCGCTGGGAGACAAGGGGTGGGAATGGTGGTTAGTCCCAAACTGGTCGATAATTAACAAAAAAACAGACAAACACCATTTGTTTAGTGCCTTTCATCTTGGGAGAATGTCCCAATGCACTGAACAGTCGAGGGTTTGCACCCAAACTGGGGGTTGGACATAGGAGTGGGGGTGGGAAAATGATCGAAGCCAAAGAGCAAGATCTTGATATCAATCTTGAAGGATGTTCGAGAAGGGATGAGGTGAAGAGATTCCGGCATGGAGTTCCAGAGGGTGAGAGGAGAGAGGTTCAAGGCCTGACCGCCAATGGTGGGGTGGGCAGGGCAGGGACGTAAAGCAGGCCAGTTAAGGATGGCTTTGGAATGTGCTTTTTCCCACGAGCACAAATGTTAAAATGTTGGGTTTTTCCAGTTGGAACACCAAGCTGCCAGGACGGGAGCACAAGCCCATCACCTGGGATTGGATTCACTGCTGCTCGATGGAAGGTAGATGGAGACGAGGTCAGCACTTACTGAAGCAACAAAGAGGTCACCGATCTTCTCCGTGGCATCCCACTCAGCGACCCGAGAGGCCAGGGCGATCTGGAACATGCAATGACACTGAAGAACTTCCCTCAGCCGGTAGAAGACCATCCGTACCTTCCTGACGCTTAGCAGCCTGGGCTCTGTCTCCAGGAGAGGCTTCTTGTACTCCTGAGAACGGCACGCAAAGGAGAGGTCAGTGAACGAGCAAGAGAGAAAGAGCGAGAGAGAGACAGGAACCTTTCCTCCTGGACAACACAGACCCATCACTTCACTGACTGCTCAGCTCAACACACAGCGCGCTCATGACTATGGGTCAAAAGGGAGAAGGGAGTTTCTCTCTCTCTCCCGGTTTCACGGCCAACAATCCCCCAAATAAAAAAAATTGGTCACTCACTGCATGGCCTTTTTGTGGGACACATCTGTGCGCAATTGGCTACCACGATTTGCCCACAAAATACACAATCAATCCACTTTACAACATATCCAGTGAAGCACTGTAAGACATCTCAACAACGTGATAAGGCGCTTTATCAAATGCCAGGATTATTATGTTAAGGCAGTGGGTTCAAGCCCCATGTTGGGAGCTCAGACACTCCGGGTCAGGGCTGGGAGTGCTGACGTGACATCCAAAGGATGAGACATTAAATCGAGCCCCCATGCGTCAGTTCCCAAAAAGCAGACTCAATTGAGATGTTCAATAATAATCCTTCCAATTGATTCAGCACCTCTCACATCTAGAGGACATCTCAAAGCATTTCACAGGATTTACTGTAAAGTGAAGGTTGCATTCTGTGGGTGAATGCAGCAGTGAATTTGCAACATCCCGCAAACAGCCATGAAGTGAGTGACCAATTTTATCTGGGGGATTGTTGGCCAGGAGACAAGGAGAAACTTCTCGATTCCATACTATCGTGAATCTTTAATATCCACCTGAACAAGCACAGACAGGACTTAACTTTAATATCTCATCTGAAGAATGGTTTTAAGGCAAAAACATCTGCGATAATCAATAAACCACTTTAACACGCTCAATGGCTGACTTGCCTCCTCTTGTTTCTAGTTACAAACCCCTCCCCGGCTCTGTGTAATTTACGTTGCATTGTACAGAGCTTCTTTACTCAACCAGAGCTTCCTTCACATAGGATAGTGTCTCAGAGTGGTGCAAAATTACTACCTTCCCCATTTCCGCTCCCAATTCCTGGACTCTTACCTGCATGATGCGTTTCAAAGAATCAACATAGCTCCTCTCACTGTGCACGATGGAGTTCATGATGTGACGACGCACTATCTATAGGACACAACAAAGCGTTCACGAGATGTCGCAACTCAGCAACAGTCACACAAACCACAACCGAAGCCCTGACTCAGGGGGTGAAAAGGTGACTCGATCGAGGTGGTCAAGATAAAGGTGATGATAGGGTTAATACCAAGTTTCCCCCGAGTCAGTCATGAGAGGCACAGATTTAAGAATCACAAAGGGAGTTAAAGGGAAGGTTAAGAAACTAGGTCTTCACAGAGTGGTGGGAACATGGAATTCTCTGCTCCAAAAACTTAAAGAATCCATCAATTAATTTAAAGGGAATCAGAAAGTTGCTGGAGGAGGAGGAGGAGGAGGAATATTAAAGGGTGAAGGGCAGCAAATAGGAGAGTGGGATTGGATTGGGTGGTGGGGAATAGCTGGAAAAATACATTGGATCCATCTCATTGTATTTTCCACTTGATTATTTCTGAACGGAAGGAAACCCAGTGTCCACCTTGCACTCAGTGTCCCCGCTCCCCCCAGTGCCCCGCCCCTCCCTCCAGTGCCCGCCCCTCCCTCCAGTGCCACCCCCTCCCTCCAGTGCCACCCCGCTCCCTCCAGTGCCACCCCCTCCCTCCAGTACCACCCCCCTCCCTCTAGTGCCACCCCCCTCCCTCCACCCCTCTCCCTCCAGTGCCACCCCCCTCCCTCGAGGATAGCCCCTGACCTGCTGGGGAGAGAGCCCTGGGGGCATGGGACTGAGCTCTGGTGGAGGGTGCTTTGATTCCGACACATTGACATCCAGATACCCGGCGTTATCCTCTTCAAACTGATCTGTAGGAAAATGTGGATCAAACATCCATCAGATAGTTCAAACATCCACCACCTTTAAGACACTCAATGTGATTGTTAATACATGTTCCACTTGTGTTGAGCTTCACATCCCCCTTTTTCTGTCACATCCACCTCCATATCCCTTAACCCCATCCAGCTCCGCACTCCCCTAACTCCCACCATCTAACCTCCAAGTGTCCCAGGGGATCAGCTTCAACTCATCCTGACTTTAAAAAAAACCTTACATTCTTTCTCTCTCCCTCTTCCTCCATTTCCCCCCCACCCCCCCACCCCGCAATGTCCTCCAGCCCTACTCTGCTGACTGACGCATTCCAACTGGTCTGTCTAATGCTCGTTGCACACTTGCCAAGTCTTCAGCCACTCTCTGGAGTCTGGAGCTTCCTCACACCCTATCTTTCAAACTACCCTAAAAGCACACAGCTCCACGCTTTTGGTCAACGCCATTAAAATCTCCCTCATCTGGTCCGGGCCCCGTCAACCCTAAGGCTCCCGAGAGGTAGAGAGAGACAAGTGTAAAGAGAGCCGGTGTCCAGGGCTGCTCAGGCTGGTTACACGCAGTACCTTGTGAGTCTCTCTTTTGAAGGAAGGATACCTTCTTCATTACTGCAAGTTTTGTCTTCTCCAGACCGTCTTTAGTTCCGTTCTTAGCCGCCTTCATTAGCTGCTGCATCTATAACAATAATAATCCTTGCATTTGATACGGCGCCTTGTCGCATCTTCGAGACGTCTCAAAGCGCTTCACAGTATATACTGTAAAGTGAATTGACTGTGTATTTTGTGGGAGTGAAGAGCAAGGAAAGAGAAGACCCCCTTCAGATTTGTGTCAGAACTGGGATTCTTCGTGCTGAGAAACAGACATTTAGAGGCTGTACGTTTACAACATTATAATCCTGCCTCTAACAGTTCTGACATTCACTCAATGAGAACATTTCAAGGCAAAATTACCTATTTTTTTATTTTTAAATAATTAATTATTTTTTTAAAAAATGGAAGGTCATCAAGGGGAAGAAATTTGGAAATTGAACCCTTTTACTCATTCAACAACTCAGGGTGACCATCCACAATCCCAGGTCAAGGGTTAGAGACAGAATATAGCTCCCTCTAGACTGTCCGTCCGCACTCCCAGATCAGCTACAGCACGTGTTAGAGACAGAGTAACGAGATAAAGTTAGGTGTCATCGACAGACATGTGAACATTAATCCCATTCCTGCAGATGGCGTCACTGAGCAGAGCATGTAAATATTAAAGAGGAGAGAACCAAGGACAGAGCCCTGAGGAACACCACACATGATGGATGATATGGGGGCTGGAGGAGAAGCTGTTGGCAGATACAAAGTGGAGACGATGGGAAAGTCAAGAATGAAACAAGACTGGGACAGAACCGTGAAGATGGAGCTGAGAGGAAAGGTCAAGAGAGGGTCGAAAGAGCAGGTTGTGGGCTTCATTTGGGAAATGCTAGAAGAGAGAGGGAGAGATGGGGTTGAAAGTGTAGAGAGAGGGAGGGACGGGGGGAGGGAGGCCAGAAGGGGAAGTGGAGGTGGGGATGGGGTGCCAGTAACTAGGGCAGAGGCAGCTCTCATTTTTGGACCAAGGAAGTCCATCACCTCCTCTCATTTAGAGTTGGAAGAGTGAATGGGAAGCACCGAATGATGGATGAAGAAGCTGGTTTGTGGTGCAAAAAAGGAGCATAGGGTTGTCTTTGGCCTCCAGGATGATCCTGGAGTGTAAGGACGATTTGACTGAGGTGAGGGGGGAGTGGATTAGACACACTTCTAAATCAACTACAGAACAGTTTAGAGACAGAGTACAGCTCCCCTACCCTGTTCATCCAACCCCACCCCTCTTAGATCAGTGAGAGCCCCGGGGATCCCTCCGCACATTGTCCCAACAACGTGTGATGATCCAACAAGTGTTTTGTATCGCCACCAGTGACAGGTTCCTCAGCAGTCGCCCATGACATCACTGAGCGAGACCCTGCCAATTCCGTGATTAAAACAGAAAGTAGGTCTGTGCTGTGAGCCCACACCCCCCCCAGGAACTAAAATAACCAAATAGGTTATCGGATACGGGAATGCAAATCACAAACTGCTTCACAGTTGTATTAATATTTAAATGTAAAATGTAAATTAAATTTAAATTTAATTTGAATGTAAAAATCCTGGATTTGAAGGCAAACACGATGGCCATTTTGCAAACGGCGAGGTCCTGCCTGCAAAAAGCCAGGAGCTTGAATGAGCGATTAATGCTGAGGATTATTGACCATCACGTTTATCACAGGATCGTTACTGGCATTCACCTGAATAACAGGCCGAAGAGTTCTCAATAGTAAGGTCCCACCTGAAGGATGAGGATTCTGAGTGAGAATCAACGCCCTGCTTCAGGGAGCTCCGTCTGAGCCCAGAGCAAAGTACCCACTAGTAGGACGAGAGTACGCATCCAGACCCCTTTCTGTTCTTGGCAAATAGTTTTAGACTTTAGTGAAACTATAAACTCACTCACTGAAACCCTCCTAATATCCCTCACCTTTTCCATTTTCTGTCCTCTTTCAAAACTCTTCTAAAATGTTTCTATCTTTGACTACGTCTTTGATCACCTTTCATTCCCCCACTCCCGCCCCCCAAAAAACCATCTCTAACCCAATTTAGGGTTCCACTCAATCTTTGTGATGTAATTTGAGACCTATTTGACCTATTTCTTGTTGAGCAAGACCTAAATAAATTTCACATCTGTCAATAATTATTACTGTAAATGTAATATATTTTGCTGTAGTTAATGGTTTGCTAGTTTACATTTACTTACTGTATTTGAAAAATTTTCTAAAGCGTTTCTAAAAACATCTTTTGTGAATTGGGCTCAGTCACAGTTCAACAACAACTTCCATTTATATAGCGCCCTTATCGTGGGGTATAGTCCCAGAGCTCAGACACCCCCCGCACTGGCTGAAAATTCCCCATCCTGAGGGACAGCAGGTTACATCCACACAGAGACACACACATCAGATATTAGGTCACACAGACCGCACACAGGCTATTAGTGGATGGATTACCAGCCATTACAAGTGAGAGAACACATTTTAGGGTACAAACGACATCATGGATCATGCAAATCATCAGCCAAATGCCATTCTCCTCACCCACAATCCCCCCCATTTTGTTTTGTCCTACAGCCAATCGCTGCAGCCATCAATGCTCCTGTCCAGTGAATCCCAGAGTTTCAGCTCTGGTTTGGGAAATATCAGCATGACAGCATTTGGTGTTCTTCATAATCCATAAAACAGCCTCAACAATAAAACATCTCAATGTTTGATAAAACATCTCAAAGTGCTTTACGAATAATTACTGTGAAGAGTAGTGACTGTCTATTTGTAGACAAACATAGCAGCTCATAGAAGTGCCCACTGTGAGATCTCACCAAAAGTCACAAAGTGGATGGGCTTTTCTTATCAACCTTAGGGAACATCAGCCAGGAACACCAGGATAAACATCCTTCTCTTTTCCAATAAGATCATAGGTATTTAATGTTCAAGCACAGACGGAGCCTCGGTTTAACTTCCTCTGACAATGCAACAGACTCTCCCCCCCACGCCCCCACCCTTTCCCCGCAGCCCACCAGCACTGGCCTGAGTATCAGCCTAGAATGTGATTTCAAAGCCCCAATATGACAGTGAACCCTCAACCTTTTGACCCACAAAAGAGGTTACGACCTATTGAGCCAAAGTGACGATGGGTCCAGGGATTAAAATGCACCATTTTCTAACACAGTATCGGAAGGAGGCATCTGAATCCGCAGAGTCTATTCTGACATTTTGTTGATTGTAATAGAATACCCACAACTTTGCCCTCTATATTCCTTCATGGTCTTACTTCTCAAGTTTGAACATCCCGATCACATCTACACCTACAGCTTTCGGGGGCACTGCACTTCCATTCTCACTACCTGAATTACAGCAGACTTTCAATACTACACTTATACCATTATAAACCAGGGAGGAAAAAAATAATATAATAATCCCTGCATTTGGTATAGTGCCTTTCACATCAGGAGAGTGTTTCAAAGCATAAGGTGTAGTGACTATGTACTTTCTGGGGATCAGAGCAGCCATTTTTAACACAGCAAGATCCCACAAACAGCTATGACGTGAAGTTACCGCTGCCTGTGGACCCACTGAGACCAAGGTTGGGTTACAATCCAGTCAACACAGTCCAGGCCTGACCCTAGGAACCTCTACTCACTAGGATTTTTTTTACAAAATCACCTGAGCGATGGGACGAGGGGAGGGGCAGGAATCTTGGATTTCATTTTAATATTAGGGTGAAAAATACAATGCTTAATTACTGATTTGATGATTTTGGAACCAGTTACCAAATCCGTGATGAAAAGTCACATTTTTCTACCGATTCTTGAAGACTGTCTGCAGGTGTAAGGTATGTCTCCCCCCACCTGACCATCACAATGGTTGGGTCTGAAGCCAGTTCATTGCTGCCAACTTGGATTCCTGCTCCTCTTGTTTCCGAGCCTGGAGTAGGTGTCAGAGGCACTCCCTGGGATCTGGTGAATTGGGGCTGGAATCACAATAGCAGCCACTGAACTCTTTGGGCCCAACCACTGTATTAAAGTTGTGTGTGGGTGGGGATGTGAGGGAGAGACGAAGGGGGGAATTTCACACTTTGCAGCCAAGTCTTTAGGAACAGATGGAAAAAAGGTGATATGTCATAGCACGACTGATTGATAAATAAATCATCATACTTGGCATTTCCAACCTGTACAGTTAGCATGCCTCATCCTACTGCAACGTCTACTGCGGGATGGCTCTGTAACCAGATAGAAGGAGAAAGCGGGAGAGGTACCTTGCAGTCATATCGCTGTTTCAGCTCCTGAACATCTTTGCTCCCGACTTTTATGGCCAGGAATTCTCTTTTAGTCCTGGCATACTTCTCCTTCAGCCTATTCAGATCCGGGGAAGGCTGAGCGGCAACCGAGAGTAGGAGGAAGAGCATAGGAAAGAGAAGTAAAGACGGGTGGCAGTGGAGAAGGACAGAACTACACAAGAGTTAGTTAGTTAGTCAGTTAGTGACTGGTATGAAACTGGTATGTTTTAGTATGTTTACTGCTCGACATCTACAGGCCCAGAATTCCACCTAGCCTGTAAGATCACATTGTCTGAAAATTCTTAAAATAGTTCCTCACTGTTGAATATTCTTTCATTTGGTGTTAATTTCGAACTGCAGAAAACTATCTTCAAATTAAGAATTTTCCACAATTCTGCTCAATCTTAGACTATATTTGAAGGCAACATGTAAAGGCTAAGACCGAGTGGAATTGTGAGCCTTAGCAACAGGAAATGAGATCAGCAAGCAGGAAGTTACAACATTCGGGCAAGAGCAGGCAATTTTCAGAGCCAGGGACACAGCCAAGCAAGATTACACAAGACTTGTGCAGGCAATGTCACATGCTCCATGGAACCAGAAAGAACTAATCAACAAGAAAGGCATCCAGCAATTTGCATTCACACAACTTCTTTTCGCGCAAAATGAACGTCTCGAACCACTTCGCAAAGTTAATGGAGATCACGAAGCCAGGGGTGAGGCGGGAAAGGGTAGGGGTTGGTGGCTGAATGTGATGGTTTTGACCAAAGTCAGGGAGATTTGTTACAAGAGTTTTGAAGCTAGGGTGGTAGGGATTTTAGAAAAGAATGCTGGGGAGTGGGGCATTAGTGGCTGGAGGCTCAGCCACCAATGGTGGGATGGAGGAGATGCGTAGTGGATCAGAGTCTGGACAAGGCTTGAGCATCTGCCTTTCCCAGTCTCTCCACGATGACTCATTCACAGAACAGATTACAGGGAAGCAAATCTTGAGTATTGAAACCACGAGTGTGTGTCACAACTTTAAAATAATCATTCTTCCATTTGATACAGTGCCCTATCACATTATCGAGATGGTTCAAAGTGCTTCACGGGATTTACTGTAAAATGTAGTGACCATGGATTTGCGGGTGAATGTGGCAGTTAATTTGCACATCTGCAAATTAATTTGCATATCTGCAAATTAATTTGCAAACAGCCATGAAGTGAGTGACCAATTTTATCCAAGGGATGGTTGGCCAGGGCACCAAGAGAAACTCCCTTCTCTTTTCAAATAGTGCAAGGGATCTTTAACGTCCATCTGAACAGGACCACGGTTTAACGTCTCATCCATAGGATGGCACCTCCAACAATGCAGCGAACCCAAAACACTGCATCAGACTACACAAGTTCCTCCGAGCTTTGCCTCTTGCCAACATGTGCCGAATACTCTCTCTGGAGTTGGGCAAGCAAGGTGTGTGCCTACAGGGAAATTTCCATGTGTGGGTGGAACTCTCAATACAGTCAGAACCCATTGAACAGTTAACGCAGATCAGGTCTGGATAAACCGCGGGCACCGTGGATCTACAGGAAACAGAGCGGTGGCTGACCATTGGCATCCAACACTCTGCCCATGGTCAGAGGCTCCCGGTATCAACGGTGATCCCAGTTCCTGCAGGAGGGAAAACTTCCTCGGTGATCAGCCCACACACGCAGGTTCAGTGACAACCTGACACACGGAAGTGATGACCAGTGGCCACCCTATAACGCAATCCGTTATAACGTGCGGCCTGTTCTACAATCCCCTCCTCCCCCCAAACCAGCATATTATAACAGGATCCAACTGCAGTGTGGTTTGGAGACTTAAGCATGGTGGTGGGTGTGTCAGATACTCAGCTGACCAAATAAAAAGCTGGATTTTTCACCACATCATTTTCCATTAACCAATGTAATTATATTTTAATAATAATAATTATTAATATTATTAATTACACTTTTGGGATGAAGCTTAAAATAATTCATCCTTCACTTCTAATTTTCGCAATTCACTTCCTTCTTCCAGCTCTATTTCTTACTGTCTCACTTCCGCTTTCTGAACCCTCGTTTCTTTTCTCCAACAACACATGCTTTTCTTTCTTTAGGTTCTCTCATCCCCTCTCCCACCTTTTGTCCATCATTACAAACCACAGGAGCAATGAGAAGGATCCCCAGTGTTAGTGATAATAATAATAATCCTTGCATTTAATACAGCTCCTTATCACATCTTTGAGACGTCTCAAAGCGCTTCACAGGATATATTGTAAAGTGAATTGACTGTATATTTTGTGGATGAAACATGACAGCCAATTGCACATAGCAGTGTCCCACAAACAGTCGTGGATTGAAATGATCAAATTGTTATTTTTTTTTGAAGGAATTATTACCCCCGGAAAAGCAATCCGCCAATCGACTGAGAACCGGGTTCCTACTTACTACCAGGTAACAGTGGAATGCGAGTAAGGAAACTTACTTTTTGCCCTGCTGGGAATCGAACCCAGGTCACTCACTTGCAAGGCGAATATTCTAACCACTGAGCTACAGGACTCCATATGAGGAATGATTAGACAAGCTTGGCTCATCAGTCTTGAGAAGAGACATCTCAGAGGAAACTTGCAGAGATGTAGAAGAATGCGATTGAGAAAATCAACCCAAAAGATTACCTTCACAGACAAGGCAGCAGGACAAGAGGGCACAGGATCAGGGTGTGAAGGGCAATTTGCGGACAGACACCAGGAAGCATTTTTTTTCACACAAAGGGGAATTAATAACTGGAATGGGGTTACCAGGATAGGGGGTAGAGACTGGAACATTGCATTCATTTAAGAAACAGCTCAGGCCTGTGCTTGCCAAGCAGAGGAAGCAGATCACAGAGGCAGGGAGGGGCAAGACCATGGAGAGCAAGACATGGAGGGCTTTAAAAGATAGGACGAGGATCTTAAACTCGATCCTCTGGGGAATGGGGAGCATCTGGAGTCGGGCGAGGATGGGGGTGATAGGTTCACAGAGCTTGATGCAGGAGAGGCCACAAGCTTCAGAGTTCTGAATAATCTGCCCTTTATGGAGTGAAGAGTTGGGAAATCCAGCGATCAGGGAGTTAAGAAAGGATGGGTCTTTGAAGAAAGGAAGAGAGGCAACAAGGAGCAGGGAATTTGGAAGACGTCCAGTGGATAAGAGCACGATACACCCAAATTATAATTGGTCTCCTCAAAGTTCTCCCATCTCAGAACTTTGATAGACCACGTGCACCCAAAACCCCACCATTAAGAACAATAATAGAAGCTTGACGTTTCACCAATATATAACCTGCCAGTTGAGGAGGTTAAAATAATAATCCTTCATTTGATACAGCGCCTTATCATGTCTTTGAGACTTCTCAAAGCGCTTCACAGAATATACTGTAAAGTGAATTGACTGTATATTTTGTCTGCGAAATGCGGCAGCCAATTGTGCACAGCAGTATCCCATGAATTTAGTGACCAACAGTCATAAATTTAGTGACCGATTTATTATTATATCTTTTGGAAGGAATTATTACCCCCGGAAAAGCGATCCGCCAATCGACTAACAACCAGGTTCCTACTTACTGCTAGGTAAACAGAGGGGTGTGGAGTAAGGAAACTTACCCAATGTTTCGCCCTGCCGGGAATCAAACCCAAGTCTCTCGCTTGCGAGGTGAGTCCTCTAACCACTGAGATACAGGACTCCACATCACACAAAGGGACTGTTTTTTGTAAGATCCTTACCTCCAGATCACTCACCTTGGGCTGAAGAATGGCTTTGCTTTTTTGCTGCCCTCCCGAGGATTTATTCTCTTCATCTGAGTGCTCGTCATAGCTCTCAAATTCGCTGGAACTCCATCCATCCTCAGTCCTAACCGGGCTCATGCACTCACCTTCCCCATGCACATGATCATAGATCAGCTCCTCTAGAGGCACTGTCCAAGAGAGGGGAACAGGAGCATCCTGTAACTCAGCCATTCATCTACATAATAGTAATAATAATCCTTGCATTTGATATATCGCCTCATCATGTCTCAAAGCATGAATGTACTGTAAAGTGAAGTGTTTGCATTTTGTAGACAAAATGCATCCATCACTTTGACCCAAAGCTCAGCGTGAGTTGGTATAAATTGAGGATTAAACCCAGAGTTTAACAGGAGACTTGAGAAGAATGGAATCATTTATAATCCAGTCATTAATTTTACTGGAACGCTACCCGCTTGAAGGCCGCTATATAAATGCAAGTTGTTGTTGAATACAGATCCGATACAATCAGTAAAGTGCTCCTGCTGATGAACCCCAGGCCTGATGGCACAAAGGTTTCCTCCAAATAATGTCAAAAGGAGGGCAGGCAGAAGATTTGATCATTATCTCATCCAAAGGGCGGCACCTCCCACTCCACCCCCCACCCGCAGCCCCCACCACTGTGCTGGAGTGTCAGCCTGGACTGTGAACTGACGCTGGGGCTTGAAATCACAAACTTTTGACCCAGAGGCAAGATTGGAGCTGATCTCTCTCTGTCAGAGAGAGAGGGGGGGGAATGACAGTAACCTATGAAAGACAAGCAGTTAGCTAGTAACATATACAAAACAAAGTCTCTGTGAGCAGCAACTTACACTGGATTTTTTGATCAGTCTCTTCAGCCACGTCATCGTAGATTACATCCTCTTCTGCATCAGGCGCAATCAGCTGGGCTGAGGCTGACTGAGCTGAAATAGGACAGAAAATAAACTCCTAATTAAAAAATTCCACAAGGCCTAACACTGCCATGTGCACTCTAACCCAAGGTTAGTGTCCCTGAACTGCTAATGTCAGACACATCTGCTCAAGCTCAGGACACCAAGCGTAGAACATGACAGCACTGGATGAGGCTGATCCAGGGGATATAATATTAGATGGAGAGATAGAGACACACACCTACATTGATATACAGATAAGAGGGGAGAGATGCATACATACACACAAATACAATTGGAGGGGCAGAAGAGAGCAAGAGGGAGACATACACACACAAAAATACATTATCAACAATATTTTCAGATCTACAATAAGGCTGGTCCAAATTTGTGTAGATATCAGGTGGATCAAGGGTGATTGAATCACTGAAGTGAAGATCCACATAAAAAGGATTTTCTGTTAATTGGAAAGCGACAAGTACCAGAAAATAAGGGATTGAATCCAATTTCTGTTATTTGAGGGGTAAGGGGAAGAGAAAAGAGAAAAAAATACCAATTTATCAGGAAAGGAAACTGAAAGAGAGAACAGGCTTGAGAGAAAAGCCCTTGATCCTGGGGTTAGAAACCAAAAGTCCAACTGAACAAACACAGCAACAGGAAATCAAGCTAAAGCCATCAGTACCAAGAACCAGGCAGCAGCAGCACTTCATTAGAGACCACATCAAAATAAAAACTCTTGAGGCAAAAAAAAATTAAGAAGGAAAGATTGGGAAGGCCTTAAATAGGCCCAGGTGAAAGAAATAACAAGCCATTTGGAGCTGAACAAATCACAGCTGAGTAGAGTGGATAATCATCACCAAACCCAACTGTACATGACAACCATTAAAGTAAATTTCTAAACTTTTTTGGAAAAAAAATAGGGCGTTTCCACTCTGTGCTGGGGCAGCCATTTTCAATGTTGTGCTGCACATTTCTCTGAAGGAAATGTAAGCCCCCCCCTCCCCCCCACACCCCTTGAACATTTGCCAAAGTCTGGGTAAGAACGAGTTCGATTGATAATGCGTTTTCAGTTTTTTCTCGATTGATTTATGGCCTAAATCAAGAAATATTCAATCAAGAAAATTTTGTTTGTTGGCCGACCAAAACAGTTAGCCACCGGCGTTTCGGCCACTAATATACAGCCAATTCACTGTACAGCATATTCTGTGAAGTGCTTTGAGATATCTTAGAAGACGTGAAAAGTGCTATACCAAATGCAAGTATTATTATTATTATTGTTTTAAAACAGACTCACATAGACGAGTGCGAATGTTCCACAGGCCGTGTGTTGGCCACCACTGATATCAATACAAGTTGTTGTTATTCTTACGCTGCTCTCCCCTTGCCTGGTATCAGTTGCCATAAACACTTACTTACCCTGATGGTCAGTGCAGTAAAGTATAACAGAGATACCGAGTTGCAGCCTTGTCTCTCAGTGGACTCAAGAACTCTTTAATTTGGAAATCCAAACGTTTAAATCACTGATGCTTACACATCTGAAATGTATCCCAGAGTTTCTAATTGTGGGGCTCTTTGGCAAATTCCCCTAATTTTATTTTGGTAGCTGAGGGGAGCCTCAAAAAGGAAGTTAAGAGAGGAAGCAATTTCACAGATTTTTATAGGACAGCAATTGTATTTCTCTGAGGTTTAGATGTCAAAATTGTTTAACTGGCTAACAATCCAGCACAGGAACAGACGTCCCAGCCACCCAGAGTCTATGAGCCTCACCTGCGCCCCACACCTCTTAATGTGTCGCTCTTTGAGCACAGATTCTGAGGAGACGATGGTCTGTGACTGTGTGGATGTGACTATGTATGGATATGTGTGTATTTATGTGTGACTGTGTGTGTGTGAGAGAGGTGTGTGTATATTTGTGTGTTACTGTGAGTGTGTGTGGCCATGAGCGTATGTGACTATGTGTGAGGAATGTTTGTGTGGGATTGTGTTTGTTTTTGTGTGTGACTGTGCGTGTGTGACTGTGTGTGTGCCTGTGAGTGTATGTGCGTATGTGTATGTGTGTTGGCGGGGGGAATGTGCGTATGTGTGTGCAGGATGTGTGCATGACTATGTGTGTAAGACGTGTGTATGTTTGTGTGTAACTGAGGACCTGCCGGTTGGGACGGAGCTCATGCAGGAGCTCGTGGAGTCCTGTAGCTCAGTGGTTAGAGCACTCGCTTTGCAAGCGAGAGACCCGAGTTCAATTCCAGGCAGAGGGCGAAACCTTGGGCAAGTTTCCTTACTCCACACAGAGCCTAATATTAATCCCTCCAAAAACAAAAAACAATAATAAATCGGTCATTTTCAATCTACGACTGTTTGTGGGACATTGCTGTGCGCAATTGGCTGCCGCGTTCGCCCACATATATACAGTCAATTCACTTTACAGTATATTCTGTGAAGCGCTTTGGGACATCTAGAAGACGTGAAAAGCGCAATATCAAATGCAAGGATTATTATTATTATGCAGTAGTACATTACCACTGTACAGTGCGTTTTCCTTCCATGAGAGATCCTCGATTCCCATCTCACAGCTGCTGTTTGATTCATTACACTTGGCAGCAGGAGGAGTCCTGGAAACACAGGCAGAGAGGACAGCATTGAGGCCAGAGCACAGCACTGGGATCACCTCACACAACCAATATTATTATCCTCTACAAGAACATGTATTTACAGGCATCTTTCACATAGGATGAACATCTTGAAGCATCTCTGAGATGATGGGGATCAATGAGCAGTGAGAAGAGGAAGGAGAATTCAAAAATGTTGACTAAAGTTCCGGTCAAAGAGACGGAGTCAGGAAGAGAAGCCTCTGTCTAGCACAATACCTAATTTTTCATAAGATTTCATGACATTGCAAAATACGACTTCCCTCTCTTCACCCTCTGCAATTACATTTATATAACGCCTTTCACATTGTGATGACATCCCAAGGATTATCTCCCCTTCTTTCCCAAACATTCAGCCTCTTGCTGAGATACATTTCCCACACACTCAAGACCACAAGAGAGAGGTTTGCATGAAAAAGCTCTTTTGGCACATCCTTCCAGAATCCCCTCCCAACCTTCTTCCCATTACAGCCTCGAGCTGCTTCTTACATGAGTTCCCAGTGTCCCAGCCTCAACCACCCTTCCTGTTCCAGCTGCTAATTAGCACCTTGTGAGCCAGTGCTGCACGCACTCTCCCACACTCCTCACATTCACACACAGTTAAACACACTCCTCATACACTGAAACCCTCATTGTTCCCTTTCTTATAGGGATCCAGTCTCCCCACACACCCATCTCTCTCTCTCTCACAGGGAACATAAGACATCCTTTCAGGATCAGAGGTCATGTGCAGATATTTAGTAGTGTTACATAATGGAGACAAGATTAATTCCTTCTTATTCTCATTCTCCTGTGCAAAGAGAGGCAGATATTATATCCATTCAGTGCTATTGAACGATTATAAAGGGAAATCCCATTTAAGGCTGAGATCGCCAAAGACACACTGCCTGGATTTTATACCCACAGAATCAACACTCAGCCAACTAGTGGGCAATGTTAGTGTCTGGTTTAATCTTCAGTTGTTCTTACCAACCAACCAACCAACCAACCAACCAACCAACCAACCAACCAACCAACCAACCAACCAACCAACCAACCAACCAACCAACCAACCAACCAACCAACCAACCAACCAACCAACCAACCAACCAACCAACCAACCAACCAACCAACCAACCAACCAACCAACCAACCACCAACCAACCAACCACCAACCAACCAACCAACCAACCAACCAACCAACCAACCAACCAACCAACCAACCAACCAACCAACCAACCAACCAACCACCCAACCAACCAACAACCAACCAACCAACCAACCAACCAACCAACCAACCAACCAACCAACCAACCAACCAACCAACCAACCAACCAACCAACCAACCAACCAACCAACCAACCAACCAACCAACCAACCAACCAACCAACCAACCAACCAACCAACCAACCAACCAACCAACCAACCAACCAACCAACCAACCAACCAACCAACCAACCAACCAACCAACCAACCAACCAACCAACCACCAACCAACCAAACCAACCAACCAACCAACCAACCAACCAACCAACCAACCAACCAACCAACCAACCAACCAACCAACCAACCAACCAACCAACCAACCAACCAACCAACCAACCAACCAACCAACCAACCAACCAACCAACCAACCAACCAACCAACCAACCAACCAACCAACCAACCAACCAACCAACCAACCAACCAACCAACCAACCAACCAAACCAACCAACCAACCAACCAACCAACCAACCAACCAACCAACCAACCAACCAACCAACCAACCAACCAACCAACCAACCAACCAACCAACCAACCAACATTGATTTTCTTCACCTCTGCTGAATCACTCGCCTCTGCCCCTACCTCACATCATATGCTGCAAAACTCGTATTCACAGCTTTGTTACCTTCTGTTTGGGCTTTTCAAATGCACCCCTGGCTGGTCTCCACAGCTCCACCATCCATACCCTCCTGCTAATCCAAAACTGTGCCGCCAGCATCCTCACCTGCTCCAAACTCTGTACAACTATCACACCAGTCCTCGCCAGGCTCCACTGTGGATCAACTTCAAGGTCCTCACCCTCACCTATAAATCTCTTTGTGCCTTAACACCTCCTTATCTCTCTGATCTTCTCATACCCCACTCCCCTGCCTGTCCCCTCTGCTCGGCTAACTTGGATTTGCTGCGTGTCCTCGCTCTCCGAATCAGAAGGTTGTAAGTTTAAGATCCACATTGTGACTTTGAGCTTACAGTTCAAACTGACACTCCATTGAGGCACTATAAGGGAGCTCTGAATTGTGGGAGGTGCGTGCCATTGTTTGAATAATAGGTTAAACCGAGACTTCGTTTAGGTAGATTTTTTATGAGCATGTGACAGTTCTCCCAGTGTGCAAATCAATATTCCTTCTTCATCCAAATTAACTACAAAAGCAAATTAATTGATAAGTTCTTCTCTATGCTGAGAGTGGTATGTTTGAGATGTAGTTGATCTACAAATCACTATCCTTCCAAACAACTCAATATACAAAATACCTTGAGAGCTTTGAATGTAATAAGACAGATACAATTGGTATTTTGCTACAAAGAGAAACTTACCCTGAGGCTGAGCCCACAGCAGCCGAGTCTAAAGAGAAACAAAGCAAGTTTGAATATTAAGTGACTGAAAGATTTTATACAGTCCAGATAAATTATTATGGGGAAAAGGAATCTTGAAAAACACTGCTTGGATCTCACATAATGGGGCGAACAATGTGACGTTTCATAACAGATTGGATCTGATGATCATCACATGGAATCTTTGGAGATACATCAACATTTCAGGTGATTAAGGTCAACCGGTATCTGGTGAAGTAGGGAGTGAAATTCCACCTGAGTCTAAGCAAATTCTTATAATAATAATAATTCTGGCATTGATATAGTATCTTTAACATCAGGAGGATGTCTCAAAGCTCTTCACAGTATATACTGTTAAGTGATGTACTTGGCTGTGTAATTTGTAGGCAAATATAACGGCCAATTTACACACAACAATGACCCACAGGCAGCCATGAAGTGAACAACTCATTGGTGGCACCTCCAATAATTTGTCGAGCATCCCTCAGCACTGCACTGGCATATCAGCTTTGACCATGTGAATTCAAAGTCCTGACATGGGAAGGGAACTCAGAACCTTCTGACTCAAAGGTAAACGTACTACCCATTGAGCCAGGTGACAATAAATTACTTATTCCAGTACTTTTCAGAAGAAAAGCAAGTTGGAGATGTGGTAATTGGGGGAAAAGGGTGGGTTGAGGAAGGCTTTTTGAGAACACAGACAACAAAAATAACAACAACAAGATTCCATTTATAGAGCGCCTTTCACGTCGGGAGAACGTCCCAAGGCGCTGGACAGTTGGGTCAGGACTCGAGCATTGGGGGGAAATGGTCAGGGTGAGGGGAGGGAAGTGAGGGAGCGAGGAGGGGGTAGAGAGTCGAGAGGGGAGCTGAAGGCACGGTCAAAGAGAAAGGTTTTGGGACCGGCCTTGAAGGAGGAAAGGGAGGAAGCAAGGTAAAGGCACTGGGGGATGGAGTTCCAGAGCCTAGGGGCTGAGAGGCTGAAGGCTGAAGATGGTAGGGTGGTTGGGGCGGGGGATGTGGAGCAGACCGGAGCCAGACTGTACATCATTGAACTAGGCCGATGCTGGCAAGGACTAGTTGGGTCAAATTATGTTATAGCATTCAATCCCAGTTCCAAGTATATTTTTGCAGGATGAGTGCAACTGCACAGGGAGATATTTGAGGGATTTATTGGGCTCAACAAGATCAGTCAAATAGGAACTGGATAAGCACCTGAGCAGGGCAAATAATAAGGGATATTGGGAGAGAATTAGAGGATTAGTAACAAAGAACAACTTAGAAAAATAAGTTACATTAACACAGACATGATGATTGTGATTAAAGTGTCCTTGGTTTCTGACCTACCTGTGCTGGTTGAGTGAGCCATGGAGTCTGTGGAGGAAGTGGCACCATTCAAGCGAGAGATGGAGCTCAAGGTTTCCGCTGTGTGTGATAGTGGGAGTGGGTGGGAGTCTGATGGGACCACATTTTCCAGGCATTCAGGACCTTTCTCTGATTCCGCCCCCAGGTCTGGAGATGGGGGGCCACTAGTGTTCCCAGGGGGTAGGACAATAGCTGGTCCGATATTACCAGTCACGTTCACATCTTCATCCAGGCTGTCATCAAAATCAAACTCTTCGCCATGTTCTTCCTCTGAAGAAGATTCCAGCTCTGTTGATAGATGATCAGAACAAAGAAAATCACACTCAAAGACTTTACCTGGTAACACTCCTGCTTCTAGCTGTCAGTTGAACCCGATCATGCGAAAGTAGGACATTGTATTTTTGGAAATGCCATCTTTTGGATGATATAATAATATAATAATGCTTGATATAACGGCTTACCTTCGAGAAGTTTCAAAGAGCTTCACAGAATATACTGTAAAGTGAATTAACTGTATATATTTTGCGGACATAATGTGGCAACCAATTGCACGCAGCAGTGTCGCAAGAACAATCATGGATTGAATGACCAAATTATGATTTTTTTTGAAGGAATTATTAGCCCCAGAAAAGCAATTCGCCAATGTACCTACTTAGCTCTAGATAAACAGAGGTGTGTGGAGTAAGGAAACTTGCCGAATGTTTCGCCCTGCCTGGAAATCAAACCTAGGTCTCTCGCTTACGAGGTGAATGCTCTAACCACTGAGGTACAGGATTCCAGCTACAGGAGATATCAACAAAGTCCCTTTGCCAGGTCAAGTGGTTATTATTGGAAAAGAGAAGGGAGATTTTTTACCTGTATCCTGGCCAACAATCTATACAGATAAATCAGGTGTTTACATTATGGACATTTGTGGGACCTTGTTGTCCAGAAAAATGTTCTGTCACATTTGCTTACAAAAATGTCACAACAGTTGACAATGAAAATTCACTATAAAAGTGCAAGTTCTTTCTTCTTTATGGTTTTGTCATGACTGGAGCTGAAAGACGGCCATACAATAATGGGATAATGCTTCACTGTCATACCCCACTGCTCAGGTGGCGGTTGGGACTCCACAATTGGGAGATTTCAAAAGGAATAAATGATAATAATAATCCTTGCTCTTGATATAACGACTTATCACATCTTCGAGACATCTCACATCGCTTCACAGAATAAGACAGGCATATGTGCAGAAAGCCTATGAGAGGGTATAGGGAATTGGGATTAAGATAGATGGCTTCACTGGATGAGCAAATACTGACAATGGCCTCTGCTTTCTCCTGGATCTCTACGGTTCTTTGGTCATCATCTCTGCTTCTGGATCTATTCCTTGATCTTTTTGTCTCATATTTTGGAATGAAAACCTGAACCTGTGTGAACAGGAGTGATCACTTACCTGTGCTTTAATCCAACAGAGAAATATTTGGCAGCATTCTTGTTCCAGGGACCCGGAATTCTGTCTCGGCCTCAGGCCATTGTCTTAAAATGTAGTATTATGAAGAATTATGGAAAATTCTCAAATTGGAAACCGTTTTCTTCAAAAGCACGGTGGGAAACCACTACAAATCTGATTGGATTTAAGAATTTTTTCAAAATTCTGCAAAGTTTTTAATTTGATATTTCTGGTCACAGATGAGGGTCACTGTTGATTGGGTTTCTGGCAACAGCTTTGATGTCTCTGTTCACACATGAAGAATGGGTGGGGGGTTCACAGAAAGTGAGTCTAAGAAACTCTTAAATTAACTTTCTTTAACAGTAATTCATACTGTGCATTAGATGTCTGGAAGCATTTCCAGATCAACGAGTGAGAAATAGAGAAGGGGAAAACAGAGAGTGTTGACTCTCTTCCTCCTCCTCGCTCCCTCCCTTCCCTCCCCTCACCCTGACCATTTCCCCCCTCCTCGCTCCCTCCCTTCCCTCCCCTCACCCTGACCATTTCCCCCCTGCTCGGGTCATGACCCAACTGTGCAGCGCCTTGGGACGTCCTCCTGACGTGAAAGGCGCTTTATAAATGGAATCTTGTTGTTGTTGTTGTTGACAAAAGATACAGTCAAAGAGATAATAATAATTGTTGCATTTGATATAGCACCTTATCAAGTCGTTGAGATGCTTCAAGGCGATTCACAAAATATATCAGTCATACATTATCAAGTTTGCATGAATCATACATTCTTATATGTAGAAAGTTTTAAAGGTTGGGAGAGAAGAGACGAGATAAAGGGATATTTGGGATGAGATGCAAAGAATAACAATTACGGCAAATTACATTTGTATAGTGCCTTTCACGCCCGGAGGACATCCAAAGGCGCTGAACTTGCGGCGCTGGATGTCCCAAGGCGGGGGGTAGTGAGTGAAGATGTGCCAAAGGAAGTGAGGAACAATTTAGTACACGAAAGACTAGGAATGTCCTGGGAGTGCTGGAGTTGGAGCAGAGTCCAGGTTCTCATTGTCCCCTGCTGATGTAACCTGATGTAACCCTTTGCTGTTGTTGATGTATACTAATCTTTGTAATTCATATGGCTCCTATTACAACAACAACAACAACAAAATTACATTTGTAAAGCGCCTTTCACATCGGGAGGATGTCCCAATGCGCTGGACAGACAGAGTTTCAGACCCGAGCTGGGGGTCAGGATCGGGGAGGTTGGAGGCCAGGTGGGGGGGGGGGAAGCAGGGAGATCGAAAGCACAGTCGAAGAGGAGGGTCTTGATAGGTCTTAAAGGAGGCAAGTGAAGGGGCAAGGCAGAGGGACTATGGGATGGAGTGGGATGGCAGAAGGCCACTTTCAATAATATTTTTATTTGAATTTATTTTATTTAAATAATATTTTCATAACATCGAAATATCTCAGTGCTCCATAAAATATTGCTGTCGAATATAGTCACTGCATACTTGTAGGAACATGCTGCAGATAATTTGTGCCCAGCAGGTTCTACAAACTGCCACAAAATGAATATACAATCTATCTGGAGGATTGTTTGCTGGGACACAGGGAGAAACTGCCTGTTTTTTCTCAATAGTGTTGTGGAATCTTTAGTGACTACCTGAAGAACAGACAACTAAGTTTATCCACATCAGAAAAATGACATCTCTGACAATGCTGCACTCCCCCCAGTACTGTGTGCTGGAGATTCAGTGCCTTGGGTCACCTTTCCAACGTGAAAGGTGCTAAATGAACGCAGTTTGTTGTTGTGTCAACCTTTATCGTTTGGCCACCAAAATACATTTTCTTGATTGAATATTTCTGCATTCACGCCACAATTCAAGAAATATTCAATCAAGAAAAACTGGAAACACACTATTGTTTTAAAAGAGACTCACATAGACAGTTACAAATGTTCCACAGGCCACTTCCAGTTTGCGGGCCATGGGTTGGTCACCATTGCTATACACCCAGAGGCGAGAGAGTGCTACTCACTGAGCCATGACGCGCCCACAACACACCATGTAATAAGTTTACCTGATTGCGATGGCACGTCCTGCGTCTCTGGCGTCCTGTGGTCTGAAGGCTCTTCCTTAATCTCCGGCTGTTCCGGGGCCAAGTTGGAGGGCTCTGTTCCGATGTGGGGTGATTCCACTGCCTTCTGACCTGAACAAAATCAAACCTGCCAATTACAGCAGCAAGCTAAACGCTGATTTCCACTCTTGAAACATGCCTTTGACCTCCAATCACAGCGTTGTCACTATGATTTACAATGCAATACAAAATACAAAATACTGTACAATACTATGATTTCAGCAGTCACGGTGTTTTAGGTGTGTGATCTTCATCTCTACCCTACATAACACTGCGACCTCCTAAACCCCTACTAACCTGGCTGCTCCATCCGTAGAGTCCTGTAGCTCAGTGGTTAGAGCACTCGCTTTGCAAGTGAGAGACCTGAGTTCAATTCCAGGCAGAGGGCGAAACCTTGGGCAAGTTTCCTTACTCCACACAGAGCCTAATAATAATCCCTCCAAAACAAAAAACAATAATCATTTGGTCATTTTCAATCTACGACTGTTTGTGGGACATTGCTGTGCGCAATTGGCTGCCGCGTTCGCCCACAAATATACAGTCAATTCACTTTACAGTGTGTTCTGTGAAGCGCTTTGGGACGTCCTCCCACCGTGAAAGATGCCATACACATGTAATCTTGTTGTTGTTCTCCTCTGCACTGTCTCTACAGCCTGGGTAGCCCAGGTAAGTAGGTAAAATGTCAGTGACCAGAACTGAGTGCAATATTCAAGGTGTGGCCCGACCAGAGTACTGTACCGCCTGACTATGACGTCTATGGATCTAAACTGAATCGATTTAGCAATATAGCCCAGCATTCTGTTTGCCTTGTTTATTGCTGCCTCACACTGTTTTGACATGGTGAGCAGTGAGTTAACTGACACCTCCAGATCGCCTTTAGTTTCCGCCTTGGAAAGTTCTATCCACCCATGGAGTAAATGTGTTTCCTATCCTTCCTTCCTATATGCAGAACCTTCCATTTTTCTGCATCAGAGTCATTTCCCAATCACCCCATGTACATCAAGCTCTAGGAAGCTCTCTTTGTAAGACCTTTATTACCTTCTCTGATTCTACAGTTCCTCCCTCCCGCCAACTTGGTGTCATCTGCAAATGACCCTATAATGAGTCTGTCAATCCATAGTACTCCGAGACATTGACCTGCTTTATGATTACAAGTTGTTATCAGTTTACTGTATACAGAACTAAATGACACGACTAGAGAGACAATAATAGATAAAACCAAAGAAATGTTTGCCTGGCCTGGAATACCACAGACAATAATTAATGGCACTGGTTCACAATTCACGAGCAGTGAATACAGGAAATTCACAAGGAGCTGGGAGATAGAGCGCAGAACAGCCTCCACAGGATATCCTCAAAGCAACAGCATGGTAGAGAGATCAACACATACTGTAAAGAAAATGTGGAAAAAGGCTGAAAATGGAAAGAAAAACACTTGCGATAATGGCATGTGGAAATACGGCAATAGAAAATAATGGATGGTCACAGGCACAGATGCTGATGTCAAGAATAATAATCCTTGCATTTGATATAGACTTTTCATGTCTTCGAACGTCTCAAAGCGCTTCACAGAATATACTGTGAAGTGAATTGATTATATATTTGTGGGCGAAACGCAGCAGCCAATGGTGCACAGCAGTGTTCCACAAGCAGTCATGGATTGAAAATGACCAATTTATTATTGTTTTTTGTTTTGAAGATGTGGGACATCCCTTTAAGAGTGAAAGCCAATTTGTGAAAGATCCAATGAAGTGAAAAACAGGAAGTATAAAAGGGGACACTGGGAAGGGAAGGGAGCCACTGTGTGTGTGTTATAGCTAGGAGGAGGATTGGATTGTAGTGAGTTGCCAGTAAAGAAACTACCTAACACAACAGTACAATTATTACACACCTTACATTTCACTAACAGTAATTATTGACAAGGAGCATGACTTTTTGTAGGTGAACACATACATAAGCCAATTCACACAAGGGAGGTCCTCCACACAGCCTTGCGGTGAATGACCAATTTCTCAACATCATTGGCCAGGGCTCCTCTCTCTTCCAAATTGTCATCTATGGCGTCTTGAAGACCAGGGAACAGAATCTTTTTGTATTCCTGTCAAAGAGCGCTGGTAGTCTCTTGAAATATGCCTTCCCTTGTCATCCCTCCTTGTTAATGACCAGGGTACAGGAAGTTGTCCTGATTTCGCCTGGAGAGGCAGACAGCTATGGCTATGGTTTGTATCTGTCTCTATGATTATCACACCACATGACATTTTTCACCCCATATTTTTCACAATAGCAAACACGAACAGGAAAGCCAGTCTGTTTGGAAATGCTGCTGCTCACTGGTGACATATGGTACTTCAACTTTACAATAGAAGCTTTGCATGTTTATCTGAAGGTTTATACGTTAAGACATGGGAATAAAACTATTTTCTCAATTGATGTTTCAGGATGTCTAATGTATACTTGAAGAAGAGGAACTGAATTTAACATTCCATCTAAAGTATAGACCCTCTGACAATACAGTACCCCTCTAACGTCTAAACCTAACTCTAATCGTGGAGTCCTGTAGCTCAGTGGTTAGAGCACTCGCTTTGAGAGCGAGAGACCTGAATTCAATTTCCGGCAGAGGGCGAAACCTTGGGCAAGTTTCCTTACTCCACGCAGAGCCTAATAATACTCCCTCCAAAACCAAAAACAATAATAAATTGGTCATTTTCAATCCACGACGTTTGTGGGACATTGCTGTGCGCAATTGGCTGCCGCGTTCGCCCACAAATATACAGTCAATTCACTTTACAGTGTGTTCTGTAAAGCGCTTTGGGACGTCCTCCCGACGTGAAAAGCGCTATATCAAATGCAAGGATTATTATTATTAACCTGCAACAACAAAAACAAATTATATTTATATCGCTCAGTTCACATCAGTAGGACGACCCAAAGCACTGCACTGGAGTGTTAGCTGGGAAAATGAACTCAAGAGCTGGCAGAGAAGGTCCTCATGTTCTGACCCAGAGATTAGCATCTTATCTATTGACCTGAGGTAACACCTAATCACAGGAGCTGAGATCAACCCATTCACCATAACCAGAACCCAGAGTCTGGTTCCCTCCTGATCTGAGGGCTCAGTTTCATCCTGGGGCATTCACCAGCTGAGCCATTGGGTGAACTCCAAAGAAGGAACTGTAACCTAAAAAACTTCCCCATACATTTAAACGTAGTGAATTTTTACCAATATTCCTCCCTAATACTCCTCGTCTCATTGTTTATGGGATGTCGTTCGCCCAAATTAACTGTCATATTTTCACTCCGTGACAATATTCACTTCATATCTATACAGTCTCATTCCTTGCAGTGCTTTGAGATGTCTTTTTTAACATGCAGGACACTGCATAAATGTGAAGAAAAAGAATTTTTGCATTGATACAATGCCTCCATTGTCGGAACATCACACAGTGGAGTCCTGTAGCTCAGTGGTTAGAGCCCTCGCCCCATAAGCGAGAGATCTGGGTTCAATTCTTGGCAGGGCGAAACACTGGGACAGTTTGCTTATTCCACACGCCTCTTTTTACCTAGCAGTAAGTAGGAACCTGGTTGTTAGTTGATTGGCGGATTGCTTTTCTGGGGGTAATAATTCCTTCAAAAAAAAAAATAATTTGGCCACTCAATCCACGACTGTTTGTGGGACACTGATGTGCACAATTGTCTGCTGCATTCCGCCCACAAAATATACAGCCAATTCACTTTACAGTATATTCTGTGAAGTGTTTTGGGACATCTCAAAGACGTAATAAGGCATTATATTATAAAGGATGCAAGGATTATTAGTGTTTTACAGGAAATCACAGTCAAATGTAGTGACTGTCTTGTTTGTTGGCAAAATTAGTAGCCAATTTGTGCACAGCAGTGCCGTGGGCTAGCCATGAAGTGAGAGGGATTTTATATTGAGGTTGGTACATTATTATTGCTTGACCTGAGAGTGCTCAATTCTGACTCTCTGCTAAAGGAAGAAAGATGTTCCATAATTATAATACCTGAATTTGATACAGCGCCATTCACATCAGAAAAAAATCTCAACAACAAGATTCCATTTATAGAGCGCCTTTCATGTCAGGAGGACATCCCAAGGCGCTGTACAGTTGGGTCAGGACCCGAGCAGTGGGGAAATGGTCAGGGTGAGGGGAGGGAAGGGAGGAGCGAGGAGGGGGTAGAGAGTTGAGAGGGGAGCTGAAGGCACCGTCAAAGAGAAAGGTCTTGGGACCGGCCTTGAAGGAGGAAAAGGAGGAAGTGGCGAAGGCACTGGGGGATAGAGTTCCAGAGCCTTGGGGCTGAGAGGCTGAAGGCCCGGCCACCGATGGTAGGGCGGTTGGGGCGGGGGATGTGGAGCAGACCGGAGCCAGAGGAACGAAGGGTACGGGCGGGTAAGTAGGGGAATAGTAGATCAGAGAGGTAGGAGGGAGCAAGGCCGTGAATGGCCTTGTAGGTGAGGATGAGGATCTTGAATTCAAAGATGTCTCAAAGTGCTTCAGAGGATTTATTGTAAAGTGAGTGACTGGATTTTGTACAATAGAAATTTACATTGATGCAGTGCCTTTCATGTGCTGGAGGATGTGCCAAAGTAGTGCTCAGTCCTGGCTTGGTACCTGAGCTGGAGGTGGAAGCCGAGGGTGGGAGGGGTGGGAGGGGAAGTATGACAAAAGGTGCGATCAAAGATGAGATGGACATTGAAAAAGGTGAGGGTGGGGTCAAGTTGGAAGGACTCCGGGATGGAGTGCAAGACAGTGAGGGCAGAATGGCTGAAAGCCTGATCAACGATGGTAGGGAGGAGAGGGGGACGACATGAAGAGGATTGGTATGGTTTGAGGTGGTCACAGAGATAAGGTGGGACAAGACTGTGGAGGGATTTGAAGGTGACAACGGGGTAAGTGAACTGTACCGATGCTAATGGGCACCTTTACAGAACTGCACACTCAACGCATTTCTGTGAGAAATTGCCCTTTCACTACAAACATTAATGTTGTGATGAAGAGCTTCCAAAGACATAGTCGCTTTGAGATTATCACTCAGGATCATTTGTTTTTAACGGGTGCCAGAGGCCACTTGAAATATCCTGCCCCCTCCTTGATTTATGACCAGTGTACAGGAACCTGTCCTTATGCCACCTGCGTGGAGAGGCTCTGGGAATGGACCTGCTTTCTATTGTCACTCAATCTGTAAAGGGAAAATCCACGGGAAATTCTGACAGTGTTTGCTCATCACAGTACATGTACAGTCCAGTAGTTCAGTGGTTAGAGCACTCGCCTCGTAAGCGAGAGGGCCTGGTTTTGAATCCCGGGCAGCGCGAAATGTTGGCCAAGTTTCCTTGCTCCACACGCCTCTGTTTACCAGCAGTAAGTTGGAACCTGGTTATTAGTCGATTGGCGGATCGCTTTTCCGGGGGTAATAATCCCTTAAAAAAAAAAATTTGGTCACTCAATCCACGGCTGTTTATGGGACGCTGCTGTGTGCAATTGCCGCATTTCACCCACTAAATACACAGTCAATTCACTTTACAGTATATTCTGTGAAGCGTTTTAAGACGTCTCAAAGACGTGATAAGGCACCATATCAAATGTAAGGATTATTATTATTATGAGATGAGATCGTCTCCCACGTGTGTAGGCTGCAGGATAATGGCTAGAACTCCAGTTTTATGGCACATTTCCATGCTCTTTCCAGGAGTTGACATTTACATTTATTGGACTAACATCAACACTGATCCAATATTGCAATTACACTAGAACAACAGACTCCAGACAGCAACTCCCACTCCTCACAACGTTAACCTCAAAATAACAGCAAGAACAACAACATTGTTCTTACACAGTACAACCACGTAGGGAGACCATTTCAAAGCCCTTTGGAGGGACAGTGTGTAGACCGACGCAAGGTGGCAAGTGGTGAGGGGCAGGCAGTACAAACTTTTTTGCAAGCGTTTTGAAATCAGGACATGCAGGCGAGAGATGGAGGGATTATGGACGGAGAATTGAGGAGCACGGGACAAAGTGTCAGAGGGGGCAGGGATACAGGAGACCTATGTTTGTGGAGCGGAAGGAGTGGGGTTGAAGAATGGGGCTGAAGGAGATTGCATAGGTAGTGAGAGAAGGGGGGTGTGAGAGTGTGGAGGGATTTGAAAATCAATGGCGACCGAAAGAGAAAGTATTTAACAAGAGCGAGGACAAAAAAACTCACTGAAATTCCCTACCGGTGTTCACATCAGCCAGTGGTCGCCTGTTTGGCTTGACCAGTTTGGAATTGAATAAGAAAAGAACAGGAAAGGTTTCTGGCTCTCTGCAGTGAGTGCAGAAGAGAGATGAGAAACACATGTGATTGAGTAATCACTTTCTGGACAGGGCTTCCAGGCTGCACCAGATGGTTTCCCACTGAACTCCGGGAGACAGCCGAGAGACAGTTTCCTGCTCCAGGAATTTTCCACAGCTCGACCCTCACTTTGTAAACAGGCTCCGCAGAGAGTTGAGCAATCAGCGATCTCTCTCTCTCTCTCTCTCTCTCTCTCTCTCTCTCGCAATCTGTGGAATCCTGTAGCTCAGTGATTAGAGCACTCGCTTTGCAAGTGAGAGAGAGACCTGAGTTCAATTCCAGGCAGAGGGCGAAACCTTGGGCAAGTTTCCTTACTCCACACAGAGCCTAATAATAATCCCTCCAAAACCAAAAACAATAATAAATTGGTCATTTTCAATCCACGGCTGTTTGTGGGACATTGCTGTGCGCAATTGGCTGCCACGTTTCGCCATAAATATACAGTCCATTCACTTTACAGTATATTCTGTGAAGCGCTTTGAGACGTTGAGAAGACATGAAAAGCGCTATATCAAATGCAAGGATTATTATTGTTATTATTAACCCTTCAACCTCTGAAGATTTTCAAAACAAATGTTGCTTCTACTTTGCAAATGTGTTGACGAGCACTGAATAAGCCATCAGCTTGGCTTAGTCGGTAGTATTCTTGTCTCTAGGTCAACAACCCCCACCTTGCCTCAAGGCTTGTCTCAAGACCTTCTTCAACAATCGTCATCCTCCCACCTCCACCCACTTCCCCTCCTCGTAGCTCTTCACTGTCCAGCACCTTGGGCCGTCCTCCCAAGGTGAAAGCTGCTATAATTTTTCAAATTGTTATTGCTTTTCTTCTTCTCCCGATGTCCCGGCTAACAATTGCCCCAATAAAATTGCTGTGCAAGAATTGGCTTCCATGTTTGCTCACAATTACAGTCACTACACTTGACTGCAATTGCTGTGAAGGACTTTGAGAAGTTTTGCCATGATAGGCATTGCATCAAATGTGAACATAATTAACAGAGGTTCAACATATATTTTAACAATGTGTCTTTAATTAGAAGTGGAATGTATAATAACCCTTGCGTCTTATCATGTCAATGAAGCGATTCACAGAATGTATTGCAAAGTGGATTGACTGTGTATTTATCCAAGGGGTAATAATTAACAACAACAATGACAACAAATGTATTTGGGAATAGTTTAAGATAGTTTAAGATCCTCGTCCTCACTTTCAAAGCCCTCCAGGGTCTTGCTCTGTGACCTACTAATATCTTTCCAACCTTCCCACTCCCTCCGCTCAGCGGGGCACTGGCCTACTCCATGTCCCCACCCTGCCCACTCCACCATCGACGGTCGGACCTTCAGCATTTCTGCATCACTCTCTGGAAATCCATCCCGGAATTCCTTCATCTTGCTCCCTTCCTTGGCTGCTTCAAGGCCCATCTCAAGAACTTACTCTTTGACCATGTATTCCATCTTCCTCCCACCCCCACCACCATCCTCCACCTTGCCGTCCACCCTCTTGATTACAAACCCCAGCATCCTTGACTGTCCAGCGCCTTGGAAGGTGATACTGACGTGAAAGGCGCCACATAAATGCAATTTGTTGTTGTTGTTCTTGAACACCATAACGTTGACAATATTGTTGAAAATACATCCCTTCAGCTCCCTCTGCCAGGAAGTCCACTGTGTGGGGGTGAATTGGAACCAAACAGAACTGGTGGGTGCCAGAGCCCAATGATTCTTTTAAATGGGAAATTAACTGTTGCTTGAAAAAGAGGACTGTTAATAATAATAGTCCTTGCATTTGATGCAGCGCCTTATCACGTCTTCGAGCCGTCTCAAAGCGCTTCACAGGATACACTGTAAAGTGAATTGACTGTACATTTTGTGGGAGAAACGCGGCAGCCAATTGCGCACAGCAGCGTCCCACAAACAGTCGTGGATTGAGTGATCAATTTATTATTATTAATTTTTTTTAAGGGATTATTAGCCCCAGAAACGTGATCTGCCAATTGACTAACTACTGAGTTCCTACTTACTGCTAGGTAAACAGAGTTGTGTGCAGTAAGGAAGCTTGCCTCATATTTTGCCCTGCCAGGAATCGAACTCAGGTCTCTCACTTGCGAGGCAAATGCTCTAACCACTGAGCTACACTGAGTTAAAAGCGGCATGAGGGTGGGGTTGTGGGGGGAGCGGGGGCGAGGTGGGGGGAACAAGTAAGAGAGTGGGATAAACTGAGAGATTCTTGTGGCAATAAATATCAACAGCAACAACTTGCATTTATACTGCGCCCTTCACGCGTGTCGAACCCAAGTATTTTGCGGACTGGATAGGCCAAAGAACCTAGAACTTTCTCTAATCCCATAACATCACCAAATAAAATAGAGATTCCTCTGACAACAAAAGTATGTTTACATGTTCTCATTCCTAAATATACACAAACAATTTTTCCAAGGTCTCCGTCTTTTTCTCCAGGCACCATTTATTGCTCCTGCAGTGTTTCAGACTTTCGAGCTGGGAAGGCTGTTTGGGGCAGTGGAACATCACCAGTATCTTACTATGAAACCTCTGTTCCCTGCTCAACTCCCCCCACCACACACTGAGATTTAAGATAAAGAAAGAGGCCTTGTGTTCTGTGGTGTCAATGAAGGGGTGTTTGTTCCTGGGGCTAATGTAAAGAAGGACTCGCCGATATTCCCATGATATCACACACAGGACATCAACTCTCTGTTTGGTCTATTGTTTCAACTGCAGCGCTGATGGGATATCACTCTCGCATCACTGATCTTCCAAAGAAGCCTGGCTGGTACCAGAGATATGAGGCTTTAGCTGTGAGGAGCAGCAGTGAAAAATACTGCAACATCTCTTAGTTTAATTGCTTTTTTATTTAATAATTGTTTGACCAATATCTCATGAAGAAGAGCAATAGATACACTTCCCCAGCCACAACTGATAATTTCTCAGATCAGAGGACTGTGGCGTTTACGTATGATGATTATGATTATGTTGATTATTTTAATTATGATAATCCCTCCGGCTCAGTCATCTCTCAGCACGTTGCTGTGAAAGGCAAGATGGTGCAGTGTTAACGTACCTTCAGGTGGGACAGAAGGTGGATCACAGGAATCCATTCCACAGTCCGCTGTCCTTCACATTCGTAAAATGACTCAAGAGTTCTTCCTGTTACAGAAAATATTGGTTAAATGCCATGGGACTCTCCAGCATCAATAATGCATCCCAAACATATATTACAACAGTTGACAGCCTAGCTCAATTGGTTGCACCCGTATTTCTGGGTCAGAAGGCTGTGCGTTCAACAACAACAACAAATTACATTTGTATAGAGCCTTTCACGTCAGAAGGAATAGGGTTCAAGCCCTACATAAGGACTTTGAGTTCATTTTAGGCTGACTCTCCAGTACAGCGCTGGGGGTTGCTCCATTGTTGGAGGTGCGGTCTTTCGATAATACGTTAAAACTGAGGTCCTGCGCTTTTCTGTTCAGGTGGACGTTAGAGATCCCATGGTAATACTGGAAAAGCGAAGGAAGTTTCTCTCTCCTGGCGTACTGGCTGATAATCACCCAGATCAAATTTGTCACTCACTTCATGGCTGTTTATGGGACATTGCTACATGCAGACATGCTGCCATGTTCCCCCCCATGAATTTATGTATGATGACGTAAATTGTTTACAACAATTCCCTGTGAGGCTTTTTTGAGATATTTCAATGTTTTGCATGCTATTTCAATTCAGAGATTATTATTAATAATAAATCTTCAATGCAGTCTAAGATTAATAATTAACAAAAAATATGATGCTTCTTAAGAGGTTCCATTTGGTAATGATCACATTGACTCTGGTAACAAATGCCAAAATTTCAGTCAACACTTAATGACTAATGTTGGCAGTGAACACTTCTCCCCCAACCCCATCCCACGATTTCAACACAATGGTTTGGCCCACCAATTTCTCTGCTAGAGATTGTTGCTGAGGACTCAGAGAATGAACGTTTCAATGCTTCTTCGCAGAAATCACCAGCTGAAGCTCTGAGCTCTAAGCCAGGATGGCATCTCCTGAAACCACATCACTTTCTGGGGATAATAAACCTTTCAAAAAATAAAATAATAAATTGTTAACTTCATTCCACGGCTGTTTGTGGGACACTGCTGTGCGCAATTGGTTGCTACGTTTTGCCCAAAAAATAAACAGTATTTACAGTATATTCTGTGAAGGGCTTTGAGATGTCTCGAAGTCGTGATAAGCCGCTATATCAAATGCAAGGATTATTATTATTATGGTGAATGCTGCTCTCTGCGACCCGAAACAATAGTAAAGCCAAACTGGGGGAGGGGGAAGGAGTGGGTGGGGGGGTGAAATTAACTCAAAAACCTGTTGATTCCCAAATCTAGTTTGGATTTCAGTTTCCGTCCTTAATGAAGGAATGAAATATGTTCAGGAATATCTGTCCCCATGCGATTCTCAAGGTGAATCAAAGCGTTGCATGAGGCAAAGTGCAGATATAGACTTGGCAACTCTACTGGGCCGACAGGCACAAGCATCTACTTGTCCTGGGTGTGATTCCTCAGCTCTTGGCCAAACGTCCAGTCATCACGAACAAACAGTGACTGGCAGTAGGCAACTCAGCTCAGCACTGAATCCTAGCTAAACGTTTACTCAACGCCCTCCCACACACACAGACATATATACACAAACAGACACATGTCCGCACACATGCACACTTACGGACACTCATGTGCGTGCACACACACACAATGATAGACATTCATGTGCACACTCAAACACACCTATATACACACAACCAACACCTAGGACAGGCCATTCGTCCTATCCAATCTCTGTTAGTGTTTTTCTCCACATGAGCCTACCAGTCTAATCCAGATCTCCCGCTCGCTCCACATCCCTTTCAATATTCCTCCTCTTCAACCTTCTATCTACAGTAATTCCCTTTTGAAAGATTTATGGACTTTGCTTCAACTCCAACTGTAGCAGAGAATTCCCCATTATCTGCCTACTGTGTAAAAACTGTTTTTTCTAATCTCCCCTTTAATTTGTTTTGAGATTATTTTGTGAAATATGTGTCCTCTCGTGACTGACTTGGCATCCAGTGGAGAACTACTCACTCTCTCATAACCCTTCGTAATCTTGAAGGCCTGGATCAGGCCTTCCCTTTAACCTTCTCAACTCCGGTGGAAAAACTCCCAACTTCTCCAGTCTCTTCATAACTGAAGCCCTAGCCCCTGATGATGGAGGTACCATCGAGGCTTCCTTTGGCCTTTCACGAATGGGGAGTATGGCCTCTCTGGGCTTATTCACGGGCTGACTCCAACTGATGGGAGGGCAGTAACCTTGAATAAACATGGGAGGCCATGAGCGGGAGTCAAATTGAAATGCGTGGATTATTATTATTATTAATGATTCCCAAGAAGATTTCAAGCTCGCATCAGCCTGGCTCAACCACCCTCTCATCTCTTAGTCAGAAGGTTGTGGGTTCAAGCCCCACGTCATAATCTCGAACTCAAAGTTCATGCTGACACTCCATTGCAGTGCTGGGGAGCGCTGTACTTGTCAGCGCTACCATCCTTCGGATATTAAACCAAGGTCCTTTCTGCCTGTTCAGGCGGATGTTAAAGATCTACGGGAAAGAGTTTCTGCCAACAATAAAACTGGTCATTCACATCATACTCCCACCATTCAGAAATGGAAGTGGGGGGGGGGTCTTATTTCAAATTGGATTTTTTAAACAGAATATGTGAAGGAATCCTGCAATTTTGACTCCAGAAATAATCCTGAGTCAAAGAGGTTCTTAATTGAATTTATGGGTTGGATCCACCACTTCCTCAGGTTCTGAATGCGATCTTGACCAGAGCTGACACCAGTAAAGTGGTTGCGGTGCAGAGTGAATGAATGGCTGTCTCTATAAACAGTTCAAGATTAGCATTGTGCTTTAATAAAACAGGATTTCATTATACAGGAGATGTTCCATTCAATTACGGGAGTTAAGGGAGTTAAATCCACCAGTTACCAAAACTGCAACATACAGATCACTGCAGTTTATTGTAATAGTGCTTTGTACTGTGCACTGTGATGCACTTTGATAAGTTCACCCGACGTGAAAGGCATTGTATAAAATATAAGGACTAGTTATTATAATAAAACTAGCTATTCTTTATTTCCTTGTGAATACTGAGAAATCCTAATAGAAACAAACAATCAAGTAATTGAGTTAAAGGCTGGCCACGATCTTCCCTCTCTCACTAAGAAATCAGACACTTGCTACTTTGCCCAAGTGATAGGTAGCAGATAATGGCTTTTACTCTAACGCTATACAATAATAATCCTTGCATTTGGGATTGCACCTTTCCCGTCCGTGGCCATCTGAAAGTGCTTCACAGGATTAACTGCAAAGTGCAGTGACTATTTGTATTTAGCTTTATTGGGAGAAAAACTGTGATAGCCTGACTCAATCCGGTTCCTGAATTATTGGTAGGAAGGTTAACTAGGGAGGCAAGGATGAGGTAACGGATATATGGAGCCTCGTGAGAATGGGGTGCTGGGTGTTCACAGCCTGTGGAGGATGATGATAGTGGTAATAATAATTATAATGATGAAGCCCTGAATTTGGTATATTGCTTTCACATCAAGAAGATGTCACCAAGTGCTTCATGGGAGTACTTACTGTAACATGTAGAAACAGTGTGGTAGTCAATTTGCTGCTACACAGTTAGTACACAGCAAATCACAGCACAGCAATGTCCTACAAACAGCCATGAAGTGAATGGGCAATTTTATTTGGGGGATTGTTGGTCAGAACAATGGGAGAGAGAAACACTCTTCTATTTTTGAATAGTGTCAAGGATCTTTACCCTACGCCCAAACAAGCAGACAGGGCCTCGGTTTAACGTCTCATCTGGAGAAAGGCACTTCCGACAATGCAACTCAATCTCCAAGTCCCCACCAGAGAGGCATTCAAAGATCATAAAAGAGGTTCAGGTGAAGAAGCCCGTTTCATAAATAAGTCCAATTGGTCCATTTTGGGATCTGTACAATTCATCGTGTTAATTTCTATAACTAGTTTAACTCCCAATTTCATAATATTAGTAATATTCCTTACATTTGATTCAGCACCTTATCACATCATTGAGATGTCTCAAAGCGCTGCACATATTATACTGTAAAGTGAATTGACTGTATATTTTGTGGGTGAAGCGCGCCAATTGCACACAGCAGCGTCCCACAAACAGTTGTGGATTGAGTGACCACATTATTACTATTATTCTTTTTTTGAGTGATTCTTACCCCACAAAGCGATCCGTCAGTCGACTAACAACCAGGTTGCTATTTACTGCTGGGTAAACAGAGACATGAGGAACAAGAAAATTTGCCTAAGGTCTTGCCCCACCCGAGATTCAAATCCGGGTCCTCTCGCTTGCGAGGTGACTGCTCTAACCACTGAGCTACAGGACTCATGTGATGTGCTGACACACGCTGGGATGCATTTTTGTCTGCTTACCTCACCCAGGTTGTTATTGGCAAGGCTCGGTGGTGGCTTCCAGCTGACTATTTGGCCTCAAGACACTGAGGGAAGTGGGATATTGTGACCAATCCTGCCATATGCCTCCAGCCCTCTCAACACAGAAACTCTCAAGTGCATCCCTGTGTGAGATCGATTGGGATCTTTAAAAAAGATGGATAGATAGTTGTGGAGTCCTGTAGCTCAATGGTTAGAGCACTCGCCTCGCAAGTGAGAGGACCCGGGTTCGATTCCCAGGCAGGGCGAAACCTTAGGCAAGTTTCCTTACTCTACACACACACACACACACACATATACACACCTCAGTTTGTCTAGCGGTAAGTAGGAACACGGTTGACAGTGGAATGGCGGATCGTTTACGGATGAAATTATCCCTTCAAAAAATAAAAATCTGGCCACTCAATCCATGACTGTTTGTGGAACACTGCTGTGCGCAATTGGCTGCCACATTTTCCCACAAAATACTAAGTAAATCCATTTTACAGTACATTCTGTGAAGTGCTTTGAGACGCGTCATCGACATGATAAAGCGCTAAATTGAATGCGAGGATTATTGTTATTATTTATCACTGAACTTGGATGGATGGAAATTACAGTGTGGAGAAAAGGCAGGGATTGGAATTAAAAGATCTGCCATGATTTAATAAACTGGCAGAGCAGGCTTGATGGGCTGCATGTCTCCTCCTCTTACTGTGCACCAATTACAATAACAACAACAACAATCTGCATTTATATAATCCTTTCTTATTAGTAAATCAGCATTGAACCTGGGACCAAATTGATCTGTACGGTCACTGAATAATCGTAGAAGCCATGATACAATTCAATACAATGCAAAATTCCATTTGTATAGCACCTTTCACGTTGGGAGGACGTCCCAAGGCGCTAGACAGTTAGGGATTTGGGCCCAAACTGGGGGCCGGGATCAGGCAGGGTGGAGGGCAGGGAGGGTGGCTAAAGCCTCAGTTAAAAAGGAGAGTTTTGAGATTCACCGTGAAGGAGGCAAGATAATAAAATACCTAACAACAACCACGTTTAATACAGTGCCTATAACGTTGAAATAAGTCAAAGTGCTTTACAGAGGATTTCCTCTAAAGTGGAAAGGCTGTGTACAAGGTGACTGTGATAAAATGCCTCTTGAGAGCATGAGTTCATTTATGGTGAGGTGTCCTGTGGACCTGTGGTGACCAGTATTGTGGTGGACTGAGGATTTCTGGCACGGATTAGTTGGCTCCCTGTACATGCTTGCTCAGGAAGCTGACACTCGGTGCAGGATGCTGGAAGTGATGTCAGCGGTGACCTGATGATCCCAGAAGCAGAACCTTTAGCCAATTTTTTCCCGCAGACAACAACAACAACATATTTTGTGTCAGGAGAATGTCCCAAAGCACTGGAGAGTCAAGGGTTTGCCAAGATGTGGGCTGGAGTCAAGAAGGACGGAGGGAATGGGTGGTTGGGGCTGGGAAGATGACCAAAGGTGTGGTCAAAGAAGGTCTTGAGACTTGCTTTGAAAGATGTAAGGAGGAGCGAGGCAGAGGGGCTCCGGGATGGAGTTCCAAAGGGTGCGGCACAAAGGCTAAAGGCCAGATCTCCTCTGGTGCAGCGGATAGAGAGCATGTTGGGATGAAGATTGATAGGATTTAGGTCACGGAGGATGGAGCAGAACCGTGGAGGGATTTAAACATGAAGACAAGGATTTTAAACTTGATCCTCTGAGGGATGGGCAACTAAAGAAGCTGCAGGTATAGGTGACTGCAGCAGCTAATTTGTTCAGAGTAATGTCCCACAAACAGTCATTTGGTGAATGATGGATTTTATCCAGGGAAGTGCTGGCCAGCATACCAGGAGAAACTCCCATTTCTTTTTGATGGTATCTTTAACAACCACCTGAACAGGCAGACTGTGCCTCCTTCAACACTTCACTGCAGTATCAGACTAGACTGTGAGCTTCCGACATTGGACTTGAACCCACAGCCTTCTGCCTCAGAATGGAAAGTGCTAGTGACTGAGAAGAAAATAATATTTTGCTAGGAGTTTCACTGAGAGCTGAGGGGATATTCTGCTCTTTTTGACTTGGACTAATTATTATTTCTATTCAGCGGCATTATCCCTCTGAACTTACAAATGATTTTAAATCACATTTGACATTTAAAGATGTAAAATGAAAAGAAAATCTTTACATTTGTAATAACGTTTATGGTCAAAATAGGAAATTTCATCAAGCAATAGAGAAAAGAGAACATAGCTGAGCTCCATCAGTGAAGGCTCTGATTGCATCACCGAATAATAATCCTTCCATTTGATATAGCTCCTATATTGTCAAAAAAATACTATGTAGTGACTGTGCATTTGGTGGACATTACAGCAGCCAATTTGTAAACACCAAAGTCCTACAAATAGCCTTGAAGTGAATGATTGATTGAATATTCACCAAGAGAAACTCCTATCTAACAATAAAAAATAATAATAAATTGGTCACTCAATCCACCCTGTTTGTGGGACACTGCTGTGAGCAATTGGTTGCCAGATTTTGCCCACAAAATATAGTCAATTCACTTTACAGTATATTCTGCGAAGCCCCTTGAGATGTCTTGAAAACGTGATTAAGGCGCTATATCAAATGCAAGAATTATTATTATTATCTCTTTTCTAATAGCCTCATGGCATCTTTCACATCCACCTGAGTAGCCACAGACAAGGCCTCAGTTTAACACTTCATCTGAAGGCAGCACCTATGCCAATACAGCACTCTGAGCATCAGCCTGGACAGTGCCATGACATGGGAGCTTTGGACCCAGAGGTGTGAGCACAATTGAGTGATTCAAGGAAAAAGCTGAAGTTATTAGCAAAATGCATTGCCTCTTACAGTAACCATAAGCCCTGTTCCTCTGGAAAGTTGATAGTTCCACATGAACTGGACATTTGATGGTGAGCACCACACCGTGTGCCTCCGTGTGTATGGAGTCCTGTAGCTCAGTGGTTAGAGCACTCGCTTTGCAAGTGAGAGACCTGAGTTCAATTCCAGGCAGAGGGCGAAACCTTGGGCAAGTTTCCTCACTCCACACAGAGCCTAATAATAATCCTCCAAAACTAAAAAAAATAATAAATTGGTCATTTTCAATCTACGACTGTTTGTGGGACATTGCTGTGCGCAATTGGCTGCCGCGTTCGCCCACAAATATACAGTCCATTCACTTTACAGTATATTCTGTGAAGCGCTTTGGGACGTCCTCCCGACGTGAAAAGCGCTATATCAAATGCAAAGATTATTATTATTAAATGACAGTCACTCTACTTGGCAATAATTACTGCAAAGGCACCATAAATTATTTCTTCAAAAGCTAAAAGAATGAAACTGCTGCCTCACCAACACTGACTCCAGTGTCAGTTTAATGTCACATTCCTTAGTATTCTGACAGCACTATATACCAATGGTGATGAGGATCATGGTATTTAATATGTTACTCAGATGGTACTGGCCTGTGACTGAAGCAGTAAAGTAAAATGTCTAGTGTATATCCAGCCGAGGAGCTTGTAATGGGACTGAAGTCCTGCAAACTTTATCCTGTATCTCATAGGTTGCTTGTGGATGCTTAAAGACACAAATATAACAGAGCTCCCATTTGATCCAACGCCTCTGAATGTCAAATTGTTTCAAAACAATTCACAAGTAAGTGCTATCAAGTGTAGAGTTTTCTCGATTTCAAGGTCCTCACATTCGTATTCAGATCCCTTCAAGCCTTGGCACCACCCTACCTCTCAAACCTCCTTACTCCCCAATCCACTACCCGTTGCCTCCGCTCGACTATCTCCAGCCTCCTGCTTATCCTTCATGCCCTCCGTTCCACCATCAATGGTCGTGCTTTCAGCCAATACCCCCCGAAACTCTGGAACACTCTCCTTCAATCCACTCCGCCTTGCACCCTCCTTCCCCATCTACAGTCGTGCCTGAAGTCCAGCCCCTTGGGACTGCCTCCTGACATGAAAGGCACTATACAAATATAATTTGTTGTTCTTGTTGCTCTTCGACCATGCTTACGGTCACCTCACCCCCTCCCTGGGGCTTGGCCTCGTGCTCCGCCACTCTCAAGCGCTCAGAGACCCTGCCTTGTATGAGGAGAATGCTTATAAATGCAAGTTGTTGTTGTGACTGGGTATTTCTAGGTGAAAGCAGCAGCCAATTTACAAACAGCAAGGTCCCACAAACAGGCATGAATGAGTGGAATGACTTATTTATTTGGTTGATTGTTGGGAGAAAAGCCCTTCTCTTATCCTAAAGGGTCACGGGATAGGGGTGGGGTAGAGTCAGGGATAAGGGACGTTTAACATCGACCTGAACAGGAGTCAAGACCTCAGTTATCCGAAGGACGTCACCTCGTCCAATGGAGGGCGGCAGTGTCAGGGCGCAGTGATCTCACAGTCCCTCTGCTCACTACCACATTCCCTCCTCCCACCACCACAGTTCAGGATCAGACTCGCGCTGTCAGGAAGATGAAATGAACAGCACACCCCTCCCACTCCAGCCTCGCACAAACACAGCCCGTTTCAGCTGCCACTGTCCGACATACTGTGAGATCATAAACCCAACCCTTCAGCAATTACAATTGACAGAATATCCTAATCCACACACATCCCCAGTGCACTGCTCTCCCCTCTCCTCCCGCCACAGCTTCAGTTCCTTTGTCAGCTGCGGGGGGTCTGACTGGAGCCGTCTGTGCTGCTGGACTGAGGCATCGGTCTGTATCGGATACAAACTGTAAAATAGCTTCTCAAGAGGCAAGAGGACAGACACTTACCGTGGTTTAAGTCTTTGTTGTCATGTACAAAAGACCTGGGAATCCCACGTGAGAAGAGATATTAACTGAGTGTAAACTCGGTTGAGTAGCAGCACAGGAAGAGTCTCTGTTCACATTCTTTAGCTTTGTACGGCGTCCACATCAGCCATTATATATACGGGAAATCTTAAATCCAGGCATCCTTGTCAAGTGGTCTGAAAGGAAGGTCGGGGAGGTGTGGGGGGGCTTTGGGGAGGTGTGGGGGCTTTGGGGGTGTGGGGGGGCTTTGGGAGGAGTAAGGTGGGGGGGGGCTTTGGGGAGGTGTGGGGGGGCTTTGGGGAGGAGTAAGGTGGGGGGGGACTTTGGGGAGGTGTGGGGGGGGGCTTTGGGGAGGTGTGGGGGGGCTTTGGGAGGTGGGGGGGGCTTTGGGGAGGAGTAGGGTGGGGGGGGCTTTGGGGAGGTGTGGGGGGGGGGGGGCTTTGGGGAGGTGTGGGGGGGCTTTGGGAGGTGTGGGGGGCTTTGGGAGGAGTAGGGGGGGGGGCTTTGGGGAGGAGTAGGGTGGGGGGGGCACAGTTCTTGCTCTTCTTTCTCTCAGCCTCTCCTTCCCACCGATCAGCAGAAGCCGCTGCTGTCAAGCCCTCTGCACTGAGCAGAGCTGAGGCACAGCCAATGGGAGAGCTGTGATCTCCTCCACAATCCTCAAGGGCGCTTCAATCCTGCAGTCATGAATATTTATCAGAGGGCTGCCTCGAGTTTCAGGCTGAGCTGAGCTCCAGCAATGAAAGTGGCAGCCGAGCTTTCTTTCTCATGGTCTCTGACTGTGTGCGGGAGAGGACCCTCCGGCCCAGCCTGGCCTGGCTCTCACCCCGCAGGAAAGCCCAAGAGAGGACCCTCCGGCCCAGCCTGGCCTGGCTCTCACCCCGCAGGAAAGCCCAAGAGAGGACCCTCCGGCCCAGCCTGGCCTGGCTCTCACCCCGCAGGAAAGCCCAAGAAAAAGTGGGTGAGAGTTGAAGTGTTAATGGCTGCGACTGCAGATCCGTGAGGTGATCTCATTAGCCTCTGGTCGCCAGGATACAGCCAGCGAGGTCTGTAATAACAGCACGAGCAGCAGCGTGGGGGGAGGAGGGGAGTGACGCCACTCAGACTTGTCCTAACATTAACACAGCTCCTTCTTTATTAAAAGCTTGTGGAGACTGGCCCACAGCTTCAGGAACCCATCTCAGGGATGGGGGCCGCTGGGGAGGGGGGAGAGGGGTGAGAAGGGGACACCCAGAAGCTAAATTATGCATCTTTATGCCACTTTATCACATCAAACATCTCAAGCGCTTCACAGGGATTTACTGTCAAATTTAGTGACTGGACAAATTTCTAGGCAAGTCTGGCACTCAGCAAAGTGCCATAAACAGCTGTGAGGTGAATGGTCAATTGATAGGGATGATTGTTTCCGAGGACACCAGGAGAAACTCCCTTCACTTATCCAACATGGTCACGGGACTTTAATATAATCCTTGCATTTGATATAGCGCAGTAAATGATCACTTGAACAACCTTCTGGACCTTAGTTTCACATCCAAACAATGGATGAGACATTAAACCTATTATTTTCCTCTGTCGTTCTATCATTCCATAACTAGGTTGAACAGTATCAGGTTTTGTTTCTAAAAAGTAATTTTATTTATTAAAAAATGCTTCGGGCTAAAACGACATTACAGGAGAATGTACGTCTTATTACTATCTGAACACAAGACTTGTTGCATTGAGTTGCTCTCGCAGGATTTCAAGGTTGTAATGTACCTGTGTTCCATTCTTTTCCTCCTCAATTTTTGGCTTTCACAAATCACAACTTCTCTCCCTCGCCAAGCTTCAACAACAACAACTTGCACTTATATAGTGCCTCCACGCAGGGTAACATCTCAGAGCGCTTTACACACTCCTTATCCCCTTCCACACCTTCCCCATCTCCCAGCACATTAACTTGTGAGCCTGGTTCAGTTAGTACCGCTCTTGCCTTTGAGTCAGAAGGTTGTCGGTTCAAGTCCCACATGAGGACTTTGAACTCACATAGTCCAGGATGAGACTCCAATGCAGTACTGGGGGTGTATTTCATTGTTGGAGGTGCCAACCTTACCAAGCCTGTTCAGGTGAACATCAACAATACTGTGGCACTGTTCAAAAAGAGAAGGGAGTACTCTTTCTTGGGTCTTGGCCAACAATCTGTCAAATAAAATTAATCATTCACTTCATGGCTGTTTGTGGGACATTGCTGGGTGCTAATGGGCTGCCGCATTCACCTATAAACACTTGACTTGAAAGGCTCTATCAAATGTAAGGATTATTTTTAGGATTATTAATATCCCCGACCTAACCATCAAATCTCTCATGCTCTGTGCCTTTCCCTATATTTGCATCCTCCTCCAACTGTATTCTTCCCCATATTCTACCCTCTGCTGCTCCAACTCTGATCTACTGCTCATTTCTCAAAACAACAAAAACAGAATTACATTTATAGAGTGCCTTTCACGTCAGGAGGATGTCCAAAGTGCTGAACAGTCAGGAGTCGGGGCCCAAGCATGGGGGAGAGGTGGTGTAGGGGTGAGGGAAGGCAGAGAGGTGGGAGGGAAACCAAAGGCACAGTCCCTCTGTCCCACCATTTGTGGCCAAGCCACCATCCACTAGGCTCCCACTCTCTGGAGCTCAATAATCATAATCCTTGTATTTGATATAGCGCTTTTCATGTCTTCTAGACGTCTCAAAGCGCTTCACACAATAGACTGCAAGTGAATTGACTGTATATTTGTAGGCATAACGTGGCAGCTAATTGTGCAAAGCAGTGTCCCACAAACAGTCGTGGATTGAAATGATCAATTTGTTATCGATTTTTTTTCGTGAGGGATTATTATCATGCGTGTGGAGTAAGGAAACTTGCCCTGCCTGGGAATCGAACTAGGTCTCTCGCTTGCGCGGCGAGCGCTCTAACCACTGAGCTACAGAACTCCACTCCCTAAATCCCTTCACCTGGTACCTTCTCTTTCTACCCTCTGAAACATATGGCCTTGCTTCTCAATAACCAACCATTTGTATTGAAAAAGCTTACCTGATTTTAGCCTTCTTGCGTCTTGCAATTTCTTCCGTTTTTGACACACACTAGTGGATCCTCCTTCGAGTGGGAGGTAACCCTGCGATTGGAATCCTCTTCCATTTCAGTGCAGATTTCAGCCCTGGATAGGTTGCATTCTTACTGTATGAGCAATTTGTCAGGACACTCCTAGTTCATTACAGTCCTTCAAGTTTGATGTCAACACCTTCAGTACATTCTCACTGATCTTGTTCTTCCTGACATTGTATTCAATAGGCTCTGGGATGCTGTGAAACTGGGTGATATGGGACAAAAGTTGGTCCTCTCGACAATTGTGGCTGACAATCTTCTGGAAAAACTGATTATTCACTTCAAGGCTGCTTGAGGTTCCTTGTTGTGCCCCACCCACCTACAAAGACAAGTCGACCATGATTCCACTTGACTATAATTCTTGATGAAGCAATTTTATTATTCTCTTGAGTTGGCTGATCTCAGCCAGAATGACAATAAGGTGCATTGCAATTAACCCGAGCACCCTTGGGCTAGGGAGGGAATAAGTTTGTTAAGTTAAGATGTTTCCTAGCATGCTCACTTGAAAGATATTCCTGTCATGATCGGTAACCCTTACTGGACAGTGCGTGTGCTCGATGATGTTGGCATCAAGCTATGTTGGGATATCCATGGTCCTGCCAATGGGAATCGGGGGTCGGGCCTTCAGCCTCTCTGCCCCCACCCTCTAGAACTCCATTCCACATTCCCTTTGCTTCACTGCCTCCCTTGCTTCCCTCCTTCAGGACACTTCTCAAAACCCAAGACCATGCCTTCGGCCACCCTCCTACCCTCTCTGCTCTCCACCCTCCCTGATCTCTACTACCCAAATAGAAATAGACAGAGGTCTATTTCTCTTTAAAAGATCCCTATTAATTCCAGCTCCACAGCTTTTGGGGGTAGAGCATTCTACACTTTCACAACCCTCTATATGAAGAAATACTTCCTGACCTTAGTTTTAACTTTCTTGGTTCTTATTTTATTTTAATACAAATTATTTTCACATGTAAAAATGCTGCTTTGTGTTTGCTCATACATAGGAATGTTACTGCTGAGGAATTCCATTTCAGGCACCCAGTGTCAAAATTGAGCACGTCCAGATCAGAGTTGGTATATCTCCTGTATTCAGGAGTCCTGTAGCTCAGTGGTTAGAGCACTCGCTTTGCAAGCGAGACACCTGGGTTCAATTCCAGGCAGAGGGCGAAACTTTGGGCAAGTTTCCTTACTCCACACACCTAATAATAACCCCTACAAAACAAAAAAAATAATAAATTGGTCATTTTCAATCCACGACTGTTTGTGGGACGCTGCTGTCCGCAATTGGCTGCCGCGTTTCGCCCACAAATATACAGTCAATTCACTTTACAGCATATTCTGTAAAGTGCTTTGAGATGTCTAGAAGACGTGAAAAGCACTATATCAAATGCAACGATTATTATTATTATTATTTTAAATCTATGCCCCTTGTAACGGATTGCTTCACTAGAGATCCACTATCAAACCTGTCAATTCCTCATACTCCAAATGAGTACAAATGAATACTATTTGATACAAGTATAACATAGTGACAAGTGAATCTTCATGCAGAGGGGAGTGAGATTGTGGAACTTGCAGCCTGAAGTGGTAGTTGAATCAGACAGTGTAGATGCATTCAAAAGCAAGCTAAACCATCACATGAGAGAGGGGAATAGAAGGGCATGGGAGCCTAGGGAATGAGTAAAGACTTGTTTAGATTTTGAACACTAGCTTGGACTCGTTGGGCTGAGCCGCCGGTTTCCATGCTGTAATTTCTTGGTAAGTCTTTGAAATCACAGCCTAAAGACCTACCTCTTGACCAAGCCTATGGTCACCATGCCTTCTTGCCCTTCTTCCTCCTCTCTTACCCGACATCCAACCACTCATTGTGAAGCATTTGAGCTGCCATTCTATGTGAAGAATATTATAATAAATGCATTTTGGTTTTGTAATCTTATCAACCTGTCCGCTTCCTCCGCTCAGCGGGCTCTGGCCTGCCCTACATCGCCCACCCGGCCCGCACCATCATCTTCGGTCGAGCCTTCAACCTCTCCACATCCCCCCTTTGGAACTCCATCCCATATTCCCTTTGCCTCACTTCCTCCCTTGCTTCCTTCAAGGCACATCTCAAGACCCTCCTCTTTGACCATGCCTTTGGCCACCGTCATACCCTCCTCGCCCTCCACCCTCCATTACCCCAACCCCTACTCCCCCAGCTTGGGTCCAAATCCCTTACTGTCCAGCGCCTTTGGATGTCTTCCCGACGTGAAAGGTGCAATAAAACGTAATTTTGGTGGTGTTGTAATCAGCCTGCACTTCATTCTCTTTTAGATCCACTAGTTACTCTTTTATACTTGTGTCAAGTGGTACTCATTTGTACTCAGTGAATTGCTGGGGGAATACTGCATTATCAAAGATATCGTTGTTTGGATGAACGTTGGACAATAAACCAAGGTCGTTTGGCCACTCAGGTGGATGCTAAATATCTCATGACATTCACTTCATGGTTATTGTGAAACATTTCTTGCACTAATTGGCTGCTGTGTCTGCTCCCTTAAATACACAGTCAATACAGTTTACAGCAACAACAACAACAACAACAAGATTCCACTTATTGAGCGCCTTTCACGTCGGGAGGACGTCCCAAGGCGCTGTACAGTTGGGTCAGGACCCGAGCAGGGGGGAAATGGTGAGGGGAAGGGAGGGAGCGAGGAGGGGGTAAAGAGTCGAGAGGGGAGCTGAAGGCACGGTCAAAGAGAAAGGTCTTGAGACCGGCCTTGAAGGAGGAAAGGGAGGAGGCGGCAAAGGCACTGGGGGATAGAGTTCCAGAGCCTCGGGGCTGAGAGGCTGAAGGCCCGGTCACCGATAGTAGGGCGGTTGGGGCGGGGGATGTGGAGCAGACCGGAGCCAGAGGAACGGAAGGTACAGGCGGGTAGGTAGGGGGATAGTAGGTCGGAGAGGTAGGAGGGAGCGAGGCCGTGAATGGCCTTGTAGGTGAGGGTGAGGATCTTGAATTCGATCCTCTGGGGGATGGCGAGCCAGTGGAGGTGAGCAGTTACCTATGAAGTGCTTTGAGATGTTTATGCACTATATCAAATGCAAGGATTATTAATAATTGTTCCAAAATGTTTGAGAGTCCAGCACTCCACAAGGCAGCTCTGCTGCTGTTTTTTTCTTCATTCCTCTTAAAATTGATATGATGACAATCTGATTCCGATCAGTCTATTTAATTGGTAGTGAATATTTACACAAGTTCAGCAGATAAGTTTCTTCCTTCAGTTTAAAAGGATAACAAAATATTTCTTATCAAATTTGATGTGCATCATACATGAAAGTTTGCAGATTCCTGTCACATTCAATTTAACACATTGTTAAGAAACAGCATAAATCTAGTCAACTATTATCAACTGGTAGCAGATTAGAACACAGTTCTCCTCTCCCCCCACCCTCACCACCCCTCTATACAGTGGTTTAGTCTAAAAAATAATTTGAAACAAGTGCTAAGTGGACAGAGAATGCTTGTGATCGACCAGAAGCAGAGTTTGATGTGGGCTTGAACACACAAACTTATGATCTGGAGATGAGCGTGCTTTCAACTCAAGCACAGACACATGAAGACTTCAGTAATCTTTCATTCTACGTTTGAAACACTAGGATGTCACTAATGTAGTTACATAGAGTTATACAGAGTGATACAGCACGGAAATAGGCTATTTGGCCCAACTAGCCCGTGATGGTATTCATAATCCATCAGGTTCTCTTTCAATCGTCTCAAATCAAGAAAGAAAAGTTCCAAGCTGTCCAATCTTTCTTGAACGTATTCTGCAGAGCTACCATTCCAAATAGGGAAAGAAGAAAAAACCGGTTTTAATGATTACTATTTGAGAGATATCTAATTCTTGTACTAAATCTACAGGAATAACTGTACATTTGATCTAAATATTTGAGTGTCTGACACACATGGAAACTCATCACCTTGCTTAAGAGTCACCAAACCCAAACTGCTGAGAGTTCCACATATGCATAGAAATTAATAGGTGCAGGTTGGCAACATCCAACGATTGAGGTCCTCATTTGGGATAACTGCTGGAGTTTAACCAGTTAAAATTGTGCAATTTACCATTGCAAAGACTGCCTGACAGCTGTTTCTTCAACTCAAACCACCCTTCCCATCAGGGCTTTAACTTACGGTTAAATTTGGCAGTCGATTTTCGGATCGCTTTTCCGGGGGTAATAATTCCTTCAAAAAAAAAAAAAATTGGTTACTTCAATCCATGACTGTTTGTGGGATACTTCTGTGTGCAATTGGCTGCTGTACCTCGCCTCCAAAAAATATAGTCAATATACAGTCAAGTATATTCTGTGAAGTGCTTTGAGATACGCCTCGAAGATGTAATAAGGCGCTATATCAAATGAAAGGATTATTATTATTAATAAAAGATGCCAACTGGGAAGAATACATACTCCCAGTGCCCCCATACACATATTAAACTTGCATTGGGACTTTACTTTGTTGAATTGACAAGAGTATGGCCAGAGTGCGCAGTGCTGCCCCTCAGGTCAAGCAAAAACTGGTGACAAGTCACAACCTCAGATATCGATATGAATCAACAATTGGGACTAATGACCCTTGTATTTTCCAATTAGTACTTTCCTTTCAAGGTCCCCTCTCAAGCAATGCAGAGCCAAATTACAGCAAATGTTCCAGTACCAGAAAAGTTTCTAGGTGAGTCTGCCAAAAGCACAAAATCGTCTGCAAACAGAGAAGTACGGCAATTCTGTCAGGAATAGATGGAACAGGTATAAACCCATCCTCTCAATAACATCCAATGTGTTATTGATGGATACATCCATAACTTGGATGACACTTTACAGCTTCGCCTTATCTCCATTTCAAGAGAGATAGGTTCGATGAGTTTCCCGTCAACCCTTACACGGATCTTGCAGCTGAAATAGACATCCTGGATAAAAATGAAGTAGCCGTGTATTTCCATACCTTCCAGTTTTATTGTTTGAGCTTCGTGAGGCACCTGAACATGTGTCCAAACAGTTCGTTTTGGTTCAGAGCTCCTGGGAATGCAGCAGAGGAGTTTCCTTTGACCTATTTGCAAAGCCTAGGACCAGCAAAGCAGTGAAGTGGATTTGTAGCAAACTGTGGATGTGCCTACAGGGAGGGCTCGGCCTACACTGATCTGTTGTTGAGCACCCTGCAGATACAGTCAGCTTCATGGTAGGCATGTCTTACATGAGGACCTGCATTAAGCAGCTGGTGCTGAGAAAGCCTGGTCCACAGCAATTGCCTTGGATCTCGAGAACATCAAGGTGGGCTGGCACATGACAAGCTGTCTTGTTAAGGTTTGGGCTGATGACAGATGTCTTTTAAGATAGCTGACAATGAAACTCTGAGGCTGGGGATAATAGCTGTTGGTGGGAATAACTTGGAGTCTGGATTCATGAACACACATTCATACCCAGGGCTTAGAATCCACCTTGATTAGTTGCAGAGACGTAAGCAGCTGCTGCTGCTCAAGCTGGTGAAAGCATTGCTCAATGGGATGTGATGTGCATCTGAGCTGTGGGTAGGAAGATGGTGGTAAAGCTTTCATACATTTTATGGTGAACATCAGGAAGCTCGCAGGGGGTTTCTGATTCCTGCCATCCACCTAGTGAGGGCTCAAACCCGTGCTTGTCAGATGTTAAATGATCAACAAGTGACTGTCCTCGTTAGGGGGAAGGTGAGTTTTTCAAAGGGCTGAGCTAAATCCACGGTGTCAGAACTTGGGATCACATAATCTAAGATGACGCTCCAATGCAGTGGTGTTGCATTGTCAGAGGTCCCATCCTTTGGATGAGACATTAACTGTTCTCTCCCTAGCTCAAGGCTGCTGGTACAATTAGAGCCAGACACCACTATAGATGAAACCAGTATAGATTAGTGCTCCTTCCCCTTTTATGAGTTTTTTGTTGTTTTGTTCCAATATATGAGACTATCATCTTAAGGCTAAGGCAATGAGAAATAGCTCCTGTGTTTGATGGTGCTTGTAAACATCAAAACACTTCCACAGATAATCATGGGCAAGTGATTGCGCATTTGGAGGCAAACACAGGAGCATACATCAAAGTCCCACAAACAGCCATGAAATCAATAAGCAATTTATATAATGGAGGATTGTTGGCCAGGACCCAGGAGAAATTCCCTTCTCTTCAGGAAAGGCTATCTCAAGACCTTTAACACCCACCTCAATAGGCAGAGAGGACTGGTGTATGGGCCATCTTGCCTGTACTGGTGTTATTCTACCTGTGATCCATCATTCTCCCATACCCAATAGCAGATTATTCTACATTCCAACCACTGCCATCCAAAGATGTTTCTGAGGTCGGAGTTCAGGGATCCTAAATACACTGTAAATGTTTCAGAAGTTTGTGCATCGTTGGAGAGGGAGGAAGTCTGTATTGAATTCTGCCATTCTGCACCTTCAGATGGTATTGTCTCTCTGTCAAAACACCTTATATAAGGAGCTAGATTAAATAATTGGTGTCCATTTAACATGATATTGAACACTGAACTTGAAACCTAGAACATCAAGGTGCGTTGTCAAGGCCTCTCCACCATTTTCAAGCTGGATATTTGACAAAAAACTGACTAGGTAAGACTGAGGCTTGGGACAATAGCTCACACATACAAATACCTACTCATAATAATAATCATCCTTGCATTTGATATAGAACCCTATTACATCGTTGAGACGTCTCAAAGAGCTTCGCAGAATACATTGTAAAGTGGACTGACTGTATTTTATGGGCAAAACACACAATTGTAAGCCAATTGCGCACAGGAGTGTCCCACAAACAGTCATGGATTGAGTGAGCAACTCTTCTTTTGGGAGTGGTTATTACCGCTGGAAAGCAATCTGCCAATTGATTAGCAAGTGGTTGTACTTACTGCTAGGTAAAACCACACTTATACACACATACTACACTTCCATACATTCACATGCACCGGCACTCACAAAAACACACATACACACATTCACACACACAGGTACTTACATACACACTCACACACTCTCACGTACACATGTACTTCCATACACACTCACAGGCACACTCACACACACGTGGGTGCTGCACTGAATTCCTATCAGATTCTTGAGAATTAAAATCAACAAAGGGAACTGCCAGTCATCCCGTGATATTGTTTGAATGAATCTACGTATTTTCCTTTTGAACTGAAGTTTTCCAAACATTTCCAAGACATTTCAGGGTCAATTTTCCAAGAGTTCTTAAGAGATTTTTTTAATTAAAGGCAAGTATTGAGCTCCCTCTGATAACCAGAGATAGGTCACATCAGCTTGAGGGAATCCTACTGCAGTCAGGGCTTTCATAAACAAGAAATCCCGGTCATAAATACTGCACAGTGTGGTTAAGATACGCCACAGAGTTACAACTAGGAGTTATTCTACACTCACATTTATTAATAATAATTACTATTATTTATTATTATTCCACACTCACACTTACAGATATCTGGACACAGTGTGAATCTCAGATTTTATTTTAGAATATCCTTCCATTTCCTGGTTCTCAATATTAGGTAGGCCACATTTACTCTTCATGTTTTGTTGGAGTTCTGTAGCTCAGTGGTTAGAGCACTCACTTTGCAAGTGAGAGACCTGAGTTCAATTCCAGGCAGAGGGCGAAACCTTGGGCAAGTTTCCTTACTCCACACAGAGCCTAATAATAATCCCTCCAAAACAAAACAATAATAAATTGGTCATTTTCAACCTACGACTGTTTGTGGGACATTGCTGTGCACAATTGGCTGCCGCGTTCGCCCACAAATATACAGTCAATTCACTTTACAGTGTGTTCTGTGAAGCGCTTTGGGACGTCCTCCCGACGTGAAAAGCGCTATATGAAATGCAAGGATTATTATTATTATTATAACAGTGAGCTGGAGACTACAATATCTCATATGGCCCATCACCGAGCCTGGCTGATGTTGGACACTGACCTTTTGTTTACAGGCCATTCTCATATCTTATGTAACAGATGCCTCCTTTGTGAAGTAAATACATTGTGTGGGTGTCTCTGTCAGAGTCGAGTCAACATTTCATATTCTTGATGGTCCAGTAGCTGAGTCAGGCAGATCCGGAGTAATCCAACGCACCCCTGATGACAGACCAGCCAAACTGGCTCTTTGGCAGGACTTTAAGAACCTTAAGAAGGGTGGGATTCTTCCCACCCTGCTCCTGTTAATCCTATAAACCAATGCCTTAATGAATAGGGTGTCCTAGCTGAACAAGCAGCAGCAAGCTTGCCAGAGAGTGTTCTCAATGGGGAGTTATGAGGTTTTAGCTGGATACAATCCAAACTCAATGCACACTCTGCCAGTATCCTCTCCAGAATTAGGCAAAAAGGGTTTGTTGTCAAGGATAATGCATTCCATTCAATACACAGGGAGATGTCCATACATATCTGGAGCTCTGAATCTGGTTTGGATGCTCTTAATTATAGTGGTGGGATTCCACATGTGTCAGACATGTGGGTGACAGAGAAAAATTCTCCCCGCCCGCAATAATAATAATAATCCTTCCATTTGATATAGCGCTTTTCACGTCTTCTAGATGTCTCAAAGCAATAAATAAAAAAAGCAATAAAACCTATTTCTTTCACCAAGCCTTTGGTCAACAGTCTCCCAATCCTTCTCCCTGTTCAGTCATCCCAAAAATGAAGCATTCCAATCTTAGATTAAAAGTGTTGTACTCAGTGTAAATTGCTGTAATAATAATCATACCTGCATTTAACAAATCTTTCACATCAGGAAGACATTTCAAAGCACTTTGCAGTATTTATTTTAAAGTGTGTTCACTTTTTTTAGGCAACCACAGCAGTCATGTCCCATAAACATCCATGAAGTGCCATTAGATCTTTAATATCCACCTGGACAAGCAGACTGCATCTTGGTTTATTGTCTCACCTGAACATTTCCAAAAAGGCAAAAGTGCTACCAAGTGAGTTAGGCTGATACCTGATAGCCCCCTCGCCATCTGGGCAGTTTACCACTCACAGTATTGGCAGAGCTAGTGGAACCTTGTAACAAACAGGATGTTGCTGGTGGCAATATGTGGATTGGTTAAAAATAAACTCTGATCACCTCCAGTTAATTTATTATATTGTAATACCCAAGGTCAGCTGACAGACAGACACAACACAGGAGCAAAATACAAAGTAAAGGACCCAAAAGTAAGCATAACATAAACACAACAATATTGTCATTAAAAAAGGCATCATTTCGTTACAGATGTGTTGCTGCTCCCTGAGTTAATTAAAAGGTAATTCTGTCCCGCGTTTGGGCCAAACTATTGTGGCAAAATTGGTGTGCAGTGGTTTCAGATGGGAAATCAATCACTTTTTATCAAATGCAATTGTTTCTTAACATTAACACATTGAACCTGTTATAAAATATCACATTTTGTACTCCACTAGCAGATAGATTAGACGCAACACAGGGCAAATACAATAATATTAATAATAATAATCCTTGCATTTATCACATCGTTGAGACATCTCAAAGAGCTTCACAGAATATACTGTAAAGTGAATTGACTGTATATTTTGTGGGCAAAACGCGACATCCAATTCCACACAGCAGCGTCTCACAAACAGTCGTGGCTTGAGTGACCAAATTATTATAATTTTTTTTTGAAGGGATAGTTATAACACCAGAAAGCGATTTGCCAATTGACTAACAATCGGGTTCCTACTGACTGTTTGGTAAACAGAGGCGTGTGTGTGGAGTAAGGAAACATGTCTAAGATTCCATCCCCCATAATTGAACCAGGGTCATCTTGCTTGTGAGGCGAAAACCAATACACTCCTAATTGCATATTAATCAGATGAAACACAGTAAAACATATTCAAAATGTATCATAGAAGGGATCCATTTGGCCCATCATGCCTGTGTTACTGCAATGAACCTGTTCAACAAAATTATTAGATCTTGGCAGATCAATTGATCCCAGTCTCCTGCACCTTCATTACATCCATTAGTATCTATCTGACTCTCGGTTAAACATACCCCTCCCGACATAAAAGGCAGGGCCAAAGAGGAATGTCTTGAGAAGAAGGCATTGAAGGAGGCAAGGGAGGCGAAAGGGCTCTGGGATGGAGTTCCAGAGGGTGGGGGCAGAAAGGCTGAGAGCCTGACCATCAATGATAGAGCGGGTAGAGCAGGACCATGGAGCAGGTTGGTAACATTTTAGTATGTCACCTTCAGCCTTGGTACTATTCTGGTGAATCATCACTGGTCCTCTTCCAAGTTTAGTGTATCTTTCCTAAGATTGGGTGCCCAAATGTTAATGTTTACCTGCTTAACAAAGAGAGAAGACATGAATCTAACAATCCATCCAAAAAATGGGGCCTCTGTCAGCAGTGCTCCCCCCAGTACTGCACTGAAGTGTGAGCCTAGGCCATAAGATTGTTTCCCTTGTTTGTCTGAATTCCATCTTCTTTTCCCTTCCCACTTTATATTTTCCTGTTGGTTACTGGCTACAAGAAATGGATACACCTATTAAGATTTCAAAACAGTGAGAATAAACTGTTTTGACTTATTCATAGAAAATTGAGGAGTGAGCACTTGCTCTTTTCTCCCCCAGACTTTACAGCTCTGCCCTGCATGGACATAGCGATGGCCTTATATCTATAAATCTATCAGAGGTTAAATAATAAAATCATTACAACGGGGGGTTTGTGACCCCTTGTAGAAAAAGTTGCCAAGAAAAAGCAGTAAAGCTCCTTTGACTGTAGTTATCCTCAACACTGATATGCAGACATGACTTGCAGTTTAACTCTCTTGGAAAATATAATGCGGAACAATGTGCAGTTGTTCCACCGACACAGCACATTTTTCTAACCTACACATAGATTCCTTGGATGAAGGTTCCCATTCAAGAACATCTCGAAAACTAGTGCAATTCATTTGTCACCTCACTCCTCCAGCCCACGTCTGTGCCCAGCTTGCACCTCAGTGTGAAGTTCATAAGACTGAGTGTATTTTAATGTGGCCGGCTCTACAGTGTGTGGGCAACGTGGTTAACTCTTGTTGATTATAAGAATATGGCCAATGTCTATGAATAATGCCAGGTCACATTAAGTGTGAGTGGCTAGGCTTTCTAAAGATTGAAATAATAACAGAAGTCGCTGGGAACACTCAGCACGTCAGGTAGCATGACCTGCTCAGTGTTCCCAGCGAGTTCTGTTTTTATTTCAGATTTACAGCATCTACAGTATTTTGCTTTTTGTTTATAATAAATATAATAATTCTTGCATTTGGTACAGTGCCTTTTCACCCACAAAATATACAGTCAATTCATTTTACAGTATATTCTGTGAAGCACTTTAGACGTCTCAACAACGTGATATAAATTATTATTTTATTATTACTATTATTATTCATAGCATAGAACGGGGTGCAAATTGGACATTCCTGGCTTTGAAGGTCATTTTGTTTGTGCTGGCTTTTTGAGAGAGCAATTTATTCAGTCCCATGTAACTGCCCTTTCCCATTTTTCGTTCACAAGATATACACTTTACAATATATTATGTGAAGCACTTTGAAAGATGTTATTGAATTTGTTTCTACCATCCTTTCAGGCAGTGCATTCCAGAACATAACAATTCTCTGTGTAAAACATTCTCCTCGTGGTTCTTTTGGCAATTATCTTGAATCTATGTCCCCTGGTTACCGATCACCAGCCAGTGGAAACAATTTCTCCCTATCTACTCTATCAAAACCCTTCATCACTTTGAACACCTATTAAATCTCCCCTTAACCATCCCTGCTCTAAGGAGGACAATCCCAGCTTCTCTAGAGTCTCCCATAACTAAAGTCTCTGATCGCTGGTACCATTCTGGTAAATCTCCTCTTCACCCTTTCCAAGACCTTGATATGCTTCCTAAAGTGTGGTACACAGAATTGGGCATAATAATAATATCATGATTGCTATTTTGATAATTATCTTAAATATACAGTCTATTCACTTTACAGTGTTATGTTCTGGAATGCACTGTGAAGCGCTTTGAGACAGCTCAACAATGTGATAAGGCGCTACAACAAATGCAAGGATTATTATTAAATCAATTCCCTCTTGTCTCACCAACCAAAAGAAATAATTTCTTCTCCTCAACTCTATTAATGAACAATAATTTAGGATAAACCCAGACAATGAGGGTTTAGAGTTGCAAAGAGCGATTTCAGGACAGATACCAGAATGTTTTTCTTTACTCAAAGGGTAAATAACGATTGGAAATAATTACCAGGAAGGGTGGATGAAGCCAGAATGCTGGACGTATTTACAAAGTAGTTTAATGTTGTGATGGGGAGACAGTCAGTGGGCATTCTGGAGGCATGAGATCAGAGGGGTCAAACGGACTTCTTCATCCAAACTAATCTTTTGGTAATTCTGATCATGTTAAAGACCTTGATCATTTTTCTCTATAGCCTTCTTTATTCCAGTGAAAATAGGCCGGGTTCTTCTAGTCTCTGCTCATACGTCAAACCAGTTTTCGCTCTATCATTTTAGTAAACCTCCTCTGTGCCCTCACTATTGCCCTGATATGCTTCCTAAAGTGAGTTGAGCAATACTGGATACAGTACTCTAACTGCAGTCTGACTAACAATTTATATAGTAAAAATATCACGTCTTTGGCTTTATGTTCCATGCTCCTATATATAAAATCCATTAGCTTTCTTCACAGTTTAATTAAATCCAATTAATTCAAAACCCTGCTGCCTGTATCCTCACCCATAGCAAACTCTGCGCGGCATCAACTCAGTCTTGAGTTCTCCAGGCTCCACTGCCAGGCTCCACTGGCTCCCTATTGCAGAACAAATCGATTTCAAGTTCCTCATAATCCTACCTTTTCCCCTTATATCCATGCAAATCACTCATTTTTGGATATAATAATAATAATAATAATAATCCTTGCATTTGATATAGCGCTTTTCACGTCGGGAGGACGATATCTACAGTAACTAGTCTCCCGCCCACCAACGGATTTGAAAGCTATACTGTATATGGCAGGACATTTCAACTCTCTCTAACAATACTGCAAAAATAATCCTCCTAACATTCCCCTATTGCTATTTTGATAATTATCTTAAATATACAGGCAATTCACTTTATAGTATATTCTGTGAAGGGCTTTGAGATGGCTCAACAATGAATGTGGTGCTATGTCAAATTCAAAGATTATTATCATTAAATCAATGCCCTCTTATCACTGACACACCGAGCAGTGGTTGCCAAATCATCACTTCACACCATGGTATCTCCGTACTTCTCCAACCTGCTTATACCCCACTCCTCTACCCTGCCCCTTTGCTCTGCCCTTCTGTCCTCCTCCTGCTCTACCATGAGCAGCCGTGCCTTCAACCACTACACCCCAAGACTCTGGAACTCTCTGCCTCAATCCCTTAGCCTTGCTCCTTGCTTGTCCATCTTTAGATCTCAGATCTTAGATCCTCTCAGCCCCGAGGCTTTGGAACTCTGTCTCCAGTGCCTTCGCCACTTCCTCCCTTTCCTCCTTCAAAGCCGGTCTCAAGACCTTTCTCTTTGACCGTGCCTTCAGCTCCCCTCTCGACTCTCTACCCCCTCCTCGCTCCCTCCCTTCCCTCCCCTCACCCTGACCATTTCCCCCCTCCTCGCTCCCTCCCTTCCCTCCCCTCACCCTCACCATTTCCCCCCTCCTCGCTCCCTCCCTTCCCTCCCCTCACCCTGACCATTTCCCCCCTCCTGGCTCCCTCCATTCCCTCCCCTCACACTGACCATTTCCCCCCTGCTTGGGTCCTGACCCAACTGTCCAGCACTTTGGGACGTCCTCCCGACTTGAAAGGCGCTCTATAAATGGAATCTTGTTGTTGTTAAGTCCTCCAAGACATTACTCTGCGTGAAGGGAGCTCTATAAATCCAAATTATTGTTGTAGCTTTGTCCACCTGCCTTCCCACCTTTAGTGTGTTAACCCCTGGGTTTTTTCTCCTTTTAAAATGTTACCATTTAGCATATAACCTATATTCTTCCTTATTCGCTAACCAATGCTGAAAGGCCACAAAATAGACTGCACCAATCAATGGTGCCAGACCCTGTCAAGGTAGAAAACAATTCCTGGCTGTGCTGCGCTGTTTGTGGGAAACAACGTAGTGTACAGATCTGGTATATTATTCATCACAGTCTTCCAATATATCTAAACTATGTCTAATACTGGGAGTGATGCACAAAAGGCAAGATATGCCACTCAGGGAGAGAGGAAAAGGTCGAGTGTGAAATGGTGAGCCAAGCAAGGTAGGTCTTCTGCACCACCTAGTGGTCAATTGACAACCTATGTGCGGTGAAGGAATGTATCGTAAACAACTGAATGTTTTTTTTAATCGGGAGAAAGGGAAAAAATTGTAACAGAAGATGTTGTACTTTGTGTTTGTTTTGGATTTCTGTTGTACCAAATATTATATTTTTAAAGAATTTTTTTTTAAAAATTGATAGAAGTAATGGACAGTGGAAAATAAGTTTAAAATATTTATTGCAAGCTTTTTTTTGTTTTAATTGGACGTGTGTCACACAGAGAAAACCATCACCAGTTTTAACAGTCTTCAAACTGAGAGTTCCAGATGTATATGATTTCCATTACAGAATGCGCATGCTCTCCCTGGTAGAGTATAGGAAAAGAGTCGCTAAGCTCCAAGATTTGAGGACCCCAGAGTGTGTAGTGGAGTAATCATGGAGGTCAACCAGCTAAAACCGCACAACTTGCTATTACGAATGCTGGCAACCTGCCCGTTGCTTGTCCAGGTAGGACCAAATCCAAACCATCAGGGCTTTGGTTATTCCTTGTGTGAGGAATCATAATTGTGTGATTACCAACAGCATTACTTACCAATGAGAAGACTCCAAACCCTCAGTAAATTTGGCAGCCCGCAGATCCTGGTTGAAGATGCCTATAGGTTCTGGAAATTATTGAAAAACAAGGAACTAAAACAAATTCTTTGTGCAACATTTTGAAAGTCTAGCACCTCAGACCAGTGGTGGCGTAATGCACTGATAGAGACCATGCTGAGGAAACTCTGATTTCTCACACAATGAATGCAAAGCTCACTAGGCTCACAATCAAACACATAAAGTGGGGGCAGGTTACAATAATAATAATCCTTACATTTGACATAGCCCCTTAACACGTCGTTGAGATGTCTCAAAGAGCTTCACTGTCAAGTGTAGTGACTGGATTTGCAGGCAAATGCAGCAGCCCATTTGTGCACAGCAATGTTTAACAAGCAGCCATCAAGTGAGTGACCAATTCTTTCTTTACAGGCAAGAAGTTCTTGTGCATCTCCCGATAGTTATCAGAGGGAAAAGGAAGGATTCCAGTGTGATGGGAGCAGGTTGCCTGAACACCCATTTGCCCAGGGAAGGGTCCATTGCAGAGAATATCAAAAATAACAAAAATCAACCTAACATTTATCTACAATAATATATAAAATTATTTTGTTAATGTATCTGGTTAAATTTTCTCTAAGGTTGACACTGCTTTCAGATTTACATTAACACCCATTTGAGGGAGGTGAATGATTGTCTCTGTAATGCACCCCATATACAATCACCAACTTTTGGCAGGGATGTGTTGTTATTTTTCTCCAACAAAGAAAAAGCCAGTGACCTGGTCAGTGCAATGTTTCCACACCTTTCAATGGAAATGTCTTACATTCAATCTGTATTGCAAAGATGATTTCCTGCAGTTGCAAAGAAACCGGGTTCCAAATTGAGACTGCGTTTAAGAATAGTTCACAATTCTGTTTGATTTTGGTCACTCAATCCACGACTGTTTGTGGGACATGTGCATTTGGCTGCCGCATTTCACCCACAAAATATAGTCAATTCACTTTACAGTACATTCTGTGAAGCGCTTTGAGACGTCTAGAAGAGTGATAAGGCGCTATATCAAATGCAAGGATTATTATTATTTTTAAAGACAAGTGTTCTTGCAGGATGAGAATAACTGGAATGTCAGATCTTAGATCTTCTCTTACGTTTGAATAATGTCACCTGGACTTTGCGATAAGGTCACTGTCTTTTACGATTGTGTAGAAAACAGTCTTAAATACGTCTTAATATTGAAGGCGTATCCACAGGATCCAGAAAGAACTGGTCAGCAAGTTAAGACTGTTTTCCTAAATTTTACATTTTTAGACAATGGTGTAAAGCTGAGAAAAATTAGAAATTTTGAGCAATGAAACCAAAATAATTAGAGGCCTGGAATTTCACTTTCATGTTTGTTTCAGTTCATGTTGAATTGAACAGCTATGTGCTTTCACGCTGGAAAAACTCCCCATGTACCAGGTGCAAGCACTATATTTATGGCCAAACAATGAGTAAAACTCAGGACCATATTTGACGAGAGTTGAAGGGAATAGCGACCTAGGAAAGTTGTACTTTTAAAAGTGCCAAAAAGTGTCTCGATTTTTATCCTCTTTCTGATGTCTTCTGATTTCTCCACGTCGATCCTTCTCCACCACCTCTCCTCTTAGCTCCACCTTCATAGCTCTGCCTTTTCCTGATTTCATTCTTACCTATCCCAACGTCTCCACTTTGTCTCTTCCAACATCTTCTCCTCCGGTCCCCGCAATGTCATGTGCAGCATTCCTCAGGGCTGTTTCTATAGTCCTCTTCTCTTTAATATCTACATGCTCCCACTCAGCGATATCACCTCCACTATAGATTCTAGGACTGGTCCTGGATGAGCGCTAACTTTCTCCAGTTGAGTGTTGACAATACAGAGTCCCTCCTGCTTAGCCTGTCAGTGCCTTCACACCTTAGATGCTGACAGCATCAATTTACATGCTTTGGGGAGCCAATGTGGGATCTCAGTGTCTCATTTGATTCTCAACTGTCCTTTAAACCTCAAGTCCATGCTCTGACCTTTTCAGCTTTCCTCAAACTCCTATGATTAATATTAATATACCCATCTCCACCAATACCTATCTGTTTAGGCTGCCAAGACGTTAATCCACATATTCATCACGTCCAGGCATAACTACACCGACTTTCTGCTACTCTCCCTCAACTCCTTCAAGCTCTGCCTCGAGATCTTCCTCTTTGACCACATCTTCTGTCATTTTTGCTTCTCCACCCATTGGCCCTCACCCCTCCCAGCTCCCACCCTCAGCTTGGGTGCAAACCCTGGACTGTCCAGTACCTTGGGACATACGCCCAACAGGAAATGTTCTGTATCAATGTAAATTTGTTGATGTACAGTTTGGAAGGACAGGATACAAGAAAGAAATTGGGGTTAAAAAATGCAAAGTTTTATGACAAATTCCATTCATCTAGGGAGTGACAATTTTTGAAATCCAAAGTTGCCGAGCTATAATACATAAAATTATATGCAGCAATCAACAGCAGAAGATCGGCAACATCTGAACGATGCTTCAGAGGACATTATCTTTCAAACTACTCATGCTCATGAGGAAATGTGATGAGGTAGCAACAACTGGCATTTATTTATTGCCCTATATGTATATAACATAATAATCCTCCCGACGTGAAAGGCGCTATACTAATGTAATCCTATTGTTGTTGTAATCCTTGCATTTGCTATCGCGCCTTATCACGTCTTTGAGACGTCTCAAAACGCTTCACGGAGTATACTGTAAAGTATATTGTGGACTTACTGCTTGCTTGGAACACTTCACAGCGATGCAGTCGTGCATTGATATACAGTATTTCATTCTTATTTGGTGGAGATTTAAGAGTGATTCATATTATTTTATGGTTATAAGATTCATTTGGATGAAGAAGGCCCTTTGGCCACATGATCTCATTTTTCAGAATGCCCAACCTACCTTCGTCCCAGCTATTTTTAAATGAGTCCATTACCCAATTAAGGTGGATTCCAAGCCCTGAATATAGAAATGTGCATTTACAAACTCAGACCCCATGAAACACCTTCCAACTGTCGGCCGAAGCCTCAGAATTTCCACATTAGCTATCTGATGAACGTGGTGGGGCAGCTTGTGTCATGCCAGGGTCCTGGCCTCAACCACTCTTTCTGACAACTTGATCCAATCATTAATACCCTCTGGGTAAAGAAAGACTTCCTGGTGTCTGCCCTGAAATTGCTCATCCCAAACATTAACCTATCTCCTATTGTTCTACTATCTATGGTGCATTGATAAAGTATTGACATGGGCTTACTTTATCCTATTTACATTTTGATAGACATCTTTAAGGTCCCTTTAGACACATCTCCTTTCAAGACTGAAGAGCCCTAGATTGTCTGATTGTTCTTCATAGCTATCTCCTCTCCCCTTATGTCGCGGAGACCAGAAATGTGGAGTCCTGTAGCTCAGTGGTTAGAGCACTCGCCTCTTAAGCAAGAAACCTGGGTCCAATTTTCGGCAGGGCAAACCTTGGGCAAGTTTCCTTACTCCACACGCCAGATAATAATCCCTCAAGAAAAAAAAACAATATTAGTCACTTCAATCCACGGCTGTTTGTGGGACATTGCTGTGCGCAATATACAGTCAATTCACTTCACAATGTGTTCTGTGAAGCGCTTTGGGACGTCCTCCCGACGTGAAAAGCGCTATATCAAATGCAAGGATTATTATTATTATAATTGGCTGCTGCGTTTCGTCCACAAATATACAGTCAATTCACTTTACAGTGTACTCTGTGAAGCTCTTTAAGACGTCTCAAAAATGTGAAAAGTGCTATATCAAATGCAAGGATTATTATAAATGAATGCAATACGAGAGCACTATATGGCTTAAATATGATATCTGGGGATCTGAACAACTGATTTGACAATTTAGCCAGTATCCTGCAGTAGAGTTACACTACGATGTAGGGATTTGTGAGTTGGAATCTGTAAACCTATTTACCTATTTACAAATTGTCAACTGCAAAGTTGTTGGTACAGGAAATGATCCTCTTAAGTTTGGATCATCCTATGACTTTATAATGTGTAAATGTCGGGCCACTTTCAACATTAGTTGAAAGCTGAACCTTATTGAATTCTGGTGTGCTTTTCTCAAGATAGTTGAAATATTTTTTTGTACACAAAAAATATGAAATTTATTCTGCACATATTTCATATGGGCAGTTTTCCATGTCAGTAGCTTGCTGCTGGGACTGGATACTGTACTTGCTGCTCTCCACATTTGAGCCATCTCTATGCTGCTTTGCTATACAAACCTCTGCCACCGACCAGGCAGATATCTTCAGCACACTAACCTATAGGAGAAAATCCTAGGGGACTCGATCATGAATTTTGCCCTTCACTTCTGCATTCTCCTTATCTGTAGCTCAGTGGTTAGAGCGCTCGCCTCTCAAGCGAGAGACCTGGGTTTGATTCCCGGCAGGGTGAAACCTTGGGCAAATTTCCTTAATCCACAAGCCTGATAATAATCCCTCAAAACAATAATAAATTGGTCACTTCAATCCACGACTGTTTGCGGGACACTGCTGTGCGCAATTTGGCTGCCACATTTCACCCACAAATAAACAGTCAATTCGCTTTACAGTATATTCTGTGAAGCGCTTTGAGACGTCGAGAAGACGTGAAAAGCGCTATATCAAATGCAAGGATTATTGCCATGAATTCTATACCTTGTAGTCCTGTAACTCAGTGGTTACAGCACTCACCTCGAAAGTGAGAGGATTCCTGGTGGGGCAAAACATTCGGCAAGTTCCCTACTCCACGCCTGTTTACCTAGCAGTAAGTAGGAACTTGGTTGTTAGTCGATTGGAGGATCACTTTCCTAGCTCCCCTCTAATGGAAATTTAATGATAATGCCTTCCCCCAAAAATGTGGTCACTCAATCCACGACTGATGGTGGGACACTGCGGTGTGCAATTGGTTGCCACGTTTTACCCACAAATACAACCAATTCACTTTGCAATATATTCTGTGAAGCACTTTGGGGTGCCTCAATGACGTGATAAGGTGCTATATCAAATGCCAGGATTATTATCATCATTATTCAGTACCCTGAACTAGGGATGCAACGGAGAAATCCTGCTCCTGATTGTTATCCAGTAAAATTAGCTGAGAAAAGATGATAGTTGCCCATAATTCCCACACGCAACTCTTTGACATTCCCTTACCAACGTTGGCAATATGAATAAAAGTCGCTTAAAGCAGCTACGGTTGCAAATAATGTAGTGCTCCAGAGGAAAGAGAACTGTGAAACATGATGGGCAAGGCTGGGTTGGTGGAGAACACCCCCATGTCACCACCGTCAACACAGAAGATGTCAACACCACCCCCCACCATCTTCGAGCATTTGATGGGCTCTGGGTGCCAGCAGATGTCAGTGTCTGAGGAGTTCTCACTGGTTTCTTTCCTGAGTGACTGACTATGAATGGAAGGAGGCTGTCACATCATGTCAACCATCACAGAGGGGGTGGGAGCCACAGACAGGTTCACCCTTTAACTTAACAGTGGGTGGGCTGCCTTACATATTGGGGGGAGGGGAAAAAAAACTTGCAAAAAAAATTCTCCCCCACACCCCCCCCCAGCACATCCTTTATTGCAAAGAGTTAGATAGATCTAATTCAATTAAATCCTGGTGCTTAATTAGAGGAGAGAGGAAAGCAAACCACTTTTGTGTGTGTGTTGGGGGAAGGGGAGGGTTGGTGTGTGTGGAGGTGGGGGGCGAACAGGGAGGAAAAGGCGTAAGTTTGATTGTTTAATTATTTAGGGTAGGAATATATATATAGAGAGAGACAGACAGATGTGAGGCGGCTCCACGTGGTGTTTTTTTTAGCTTCCCAGACAGAGATCTATTGTTCAGATCAATAAAAAAAGGCAGAGTCTGGAAGGAGGAAAGGGGGGGAGAGAGGAGAGGGAGGAGGAAGGGACCTCAAGAGAGAGAGAGAGACAAATGTGAGGGTTTAAAAACCAGACAGAAAGCAAGGCGAGCACATATATAAAAAGCTCCTGTGCAACTCCCCCCCCCCCCCCCCCCCAAAAAAAAAAGCCCCAACAACATTTGCTGAGTTGAAATTAAGTTGGTGGCTGTTATATTTATTTTATGTTCGTTCAGGAAAAAAAGTGTTTTTTAGGGGGGGGTTAAGTCAAGTATTATTAGAGAAAAGGGAGAAAATTTAAAAGGGTTTTGCTGATCAAAAATTGGACGTGGAGGGAAGAGGTTTGTTTTTGTTTGGGTTTAAAGAGAGAGAGGGGGAAAGGAAAGGAAACTTGTCTATTCTTTTCTGTAGACAGCAGAGAGGGAGGGAGAGAGAGAGGAGAGAGAGGGGGGAGAAAGGAGAAGAAGGGGAGAGAAGAGAGAAAATAAAAAAATGCCTCGTAAGAAGGCAGATGGTCGGGACGGTGGTGGGGTGAGAGGGGAGAAAAAGAAAGGAAGGGGTGTTAGAAAGAGGGAGAGGGACTTCAGCGACGATGAGGAACTGGAGCTGGAAAACCCGGGCAAGAAAATGGGCAAAGCCGCTTTGCAGACGGTCAACGAGCCCGAGGAAACCAAGGAAAAAATAGTAAGTAAGCAAACTTTTTTTTGTTTTTTAGGGGTGGGGGCTTGTTGGTGAGGGGGGGGGGTTAAAAAAAACTTCACAAATCTCCATTTACATAGCAGCTTTTTCTATCTATGTAAATATAATAATATATAAAGGGAGAGAAACACTCGTCTCTTTAAACAGTCTTTTGTTATAAATATATAAATTAAATTCTAAAAAAAGTACCTCAGGTTAATTTTTTTTGTCTTTGCGTTTCTTTTTTTTTCTCTCTCCCCTAGAATATAATTAACGGCAATTTTCATCAAAGTATTCCTATCTATCTGTCTTTTTTAAAAAAACTTTTATATATTTTTGGGGGGGAAGTGAAGACAGAGGAGGAAGAGGAGAGGAGGGTTTTTTTTTAAAAAAAGGGGCGGCTTTTGAAGGCGAGAGGCCCCGGGATGAAGGCTCGGCCCGACCCGGGGAGGAAGAGCGTTTCAACCCGGATACAACCCCCCCCCCCCCCCCGGGCCCGGCCTGGCACTGCCCACTCACCCCGGGACTCGCACCACACACACAGAGCGCAGTGACTTATGTTTTGTCATGTCTCTCGGTTTAAAATTTTAATTGAATTCGTGTGTAAAAAAAATTATGACTAATAACTAATCAGGTGTGAAGCCGGCCGGCTCTTGTTCCCGGGGACAGAGAGATGTGTACACACACAGACAGACACACATATGCACACACACGGCATTAAAGCCGATAAAAAAACAATAAAATAAAATGTTAAATTATTTTCATTGATACCATTTTTATTTATTTTTATTTATCCTCTTTCTCTCTGTTTGTGCTGGTCTCCTCTTTCTCCCCGCACCACCCCCATGGGGACCGCTGTGGTCCGGGCTTGTGTCTCTTGTTCGTGGCGGCCGGGGCCCGTGTGGGGGTGAGGGGAGGGTTGTGAGTGAGGCCTACCGTGCCGGCCGGCCCGGGCCAGCCTGCCCTCCCGCTAAAGTTATAACTTTTATTTGTTTTAACATCGAATTATTATACAATAATAATCATTTGTTTGATATATTTCTTTCTCGCTCGGCGGCCCCACCCGGAGAGTGTGTGTGGGGGTGGGGTGTGAGGCCGACGACTGCTGCTCTTTGTCTCTCCCCTTCCCCCCACCCCCTTCCCATCGGGTCACTGAGGCCGGGTCGCCCCTCCCCACTCCTCCAGGCCCGACTCTCAGGCTTTACCGGCCGCGCTAGGCCGCGGTGAGGGTTGCGGGACACACAGAGAGAGAGAGCTGGGCGCGGCCTGTTTGCCAGGCTGGGCCGCCGACCCTTCCCCCCACCTGCCCTGGGGGAGGAAGATCTCCCGACCGCGGCGACATTTTTTACTACACGAACCGCCCTGAGCGAGCCGTGGCCTCGCATGGGCGCCCGCGCCCGAATGCGGCGTTAAAGACTGTTCTCAAGGCCGCTTTACCTCATGGTTTGCGGGTTACAGGCGACCGGGAGCCGCCGGTTACATTTTGCGAGAGAATTTTTTAAAAATTTGATTATTATTTGTTGTCCGTTTAACTTCAATTTCCCGCCACTTTGCCTCCCTCCCCCCACAGTGTTCAATGCGCAGGCGCGGCCTCAGTCCGCCCCCGTGGCTGTCATTACCTCGCCGGGAGGCGGGGCCGCCGCTGAGTGACAGACAGACAGACAGGCAGTGAGTGCAGTGTGTGTGGGGCTTTGTGTTGTAAGCCATGCATCCTTTTTAATTAATCTGGTCTTTCTCAATGCCAGTCCTTTTTTTCTCTCTCTCTCCCCCCCCTCCCTTCTCCCCGGGTGCCGTGCCTTCTCATGCCAGTCGTTTGAACAAGAAAGAGACCGATTTATAATCCTTTTTGCATTTGCATTTTCATAGCACCTCCAGCACTCCCCTTGTACTTCAAATAAAGCGAGTGAAAAGAGTTGGGACGTGCCGGGGCCATCCTCAGTGTCAGTAGTTGTTGTAGTTAGTGTCTTGGAGTGTTCCACAGTTATCTTGTTGATTGTAGTGATTTTTTTTCATATGGGTGGTTTTCTTGAGGTTCCCCTAAACGGCCATGAAGTGAATTTTTATTAGGGGGACCCTTTCGCCAGGACCTTGTGAGAAACTCTTCAAATGTTATGTGACCTTTAATGCTCCCTGAACAAATAGCCGGGGATGCATTTTAAGGTCTTATCTTAATGACACCCTATAGCACTTCACTCGAGCATCAGCCTGGACTGAACTCAGGATTTGAAGTGGTGCTTCAACCCACAACCTTTGGTCCCTCGGAAAGCCAGCGATTTCCAATGCTTTATTTCTTTTCGTTTCTTTGCTTCTTTTTAAAATTGCTTTTTATTTCCCTGTCAATTGAAATCTAACGAGTAAGGTACGCTGGACCATTATTCCTCTATAGTCTTAAGTGCCCTGAGATGCTACTCTGCGCAGAGAATGTTACATAACTGCAAGTTGATGTAGTCCAAATCTCCTCCAAACTAAAATGAAGTTTGACCCTGTTTATGAAAAACCTGCCAGCGCAGATTGGCTACAGGGTTTGACTCTTAACATTCTATATTAGATAAAGTTTTATTGTTTATTGTCAGCACTTTGGATTCAAGTGGGTATTGCCATTTTAAACAAGTGTTACTCCTGTCCCTTCTCTTGCGCCCCCCCCCTTTTTTATATATAAGCCTTGGCTTACATTTCCTTCTCAGACAAATTCACTACGTTTCTAATTAAACTCTTTTTATAAAGTTCTTTGAGAGATGATTTCCCCGGTGGGCCCATCAGTTAAGAATTGAGGAAATAAGCTTCATATTGGGTTTATGACCGAGACGAAGAATCCCCTTTTGGGGAGAGTGATAAGAATCTGGCACATAGTCCTAGAAAACCACCCATGAGGTCAATTGAAGTAGTTTAAGTGAGTATAAAACATTAAGGACACGTGGGTGGGGGGGCAGCACACAGGGCATGGAATCGCCTGGGGCGGAAGGAGAGGGTAGTATAAATCTGGGATTCCCTTCCCCCAAAAGGCTGCTGATACTGGGTCAATTGGAATTTTCAAAACTAAAATAATCAATATTTGTTAGGTAAGGATATCAAGAGATATGGAGAAAGGGCAAGTAAATGGATTTCATGTGCAGATAAACCATAGGCTTGAGGGACTGACTAGCCTACTCATGTTGCGCTGATTTCCATACATTTGTTTCATTTACTGGAAAGGTGCTGTGTAAATGTAACCTGTTGCCTCACACTGTTTCTCCAGTTGGTACTTTAGAGATAGAGAAATGCTTTCCTACAACAACTACTTGCATTTAAATAGTGCCTTCACATAGGGTAGACTCGGGAGTGCTTAACGGTGGTGAAGCACAACACTGAGCAGGAGGGATGTGACCTTCAGCATGGTCAAAGAGGTCTTCAGGCATGATCTGAAATTGGGGAAGAAGGGGGCAAGGTGAAGGGATTGAGGGAGAGTGCTAGAGTTTGGGAGCAGAGTGGCTGAAAGCATTGTAGTGGAGGAGATGAGGGACAAGCAGAAGGCCGGAGCCAGCCGAGCGGAGGTAGTGGGTTATAATAATAATAATAATCCTTGCATTTGATATAGCGCTTTTCACGTCGGGAGGACGTCCCAAAGCGCTTCACAGAACACACTGTAAAGTGAATTGACTGTATATTTGTGGGCGAACGCGGCAGCCAATTGCGCACAGCAATGTCCCACAAACAGTCGTAGATTGAAAATGACCAATTTTTTTATTATTGTTTTGGAGGGATTATTATTGGCAGGTCGAAGAGGTCAGGAGTTGCCAGCGTGTGAAGGAACCTACATTTGTAGAGTGTGAAGATCCTAAAAGTCGATCTGTTCTGTGATAGAGAGCCAGTGGAGCTTGGCTAGGACTGGAGTGATGGGGGTACAGTTTAGAGTACGTGAGGATATGGGTGGCGAAGTTTTGAATTAGTTGGATTTTGTGGATAGTGGAGCTGGGGAGACCTTTCTCCCTCCATAAAGATTCTCTCGCTCTTTGCAGTCGGCACTTCAGCCTTTGAGAATTGAGAGCAAAGGTCAAGCTGTGTTGAGCATTTGACTTGTCCAAAAGAGCCACAATAGTTTCAAATGCCTGGCAACTGTTTCTTTAAATATTTCTTTATATAGATATTGCAGTCGATTTTGCAGAACTGCTACAGAGCAACTATGCAGGAGTAATGTGACCTGCTATTAAGTGCCAGAAATGCACATCCACGACACAGAGGAAGGCATTCACATTCCAGTGTAAATCATTTTTTATATAAAGGAGCAGCAGGCATGCAGATATGTAAAGGAGATGAATTAAAAAGTCCAGTTAACTGTTGAATTTCAGTCCCAGCTTTAATTCGTAGCAGAGACATTAAAATGTGTCCCGTCTGCCTGTTCAGGTGGATGTTCAGAAGCTTCTCTCGATGTCCTGGCCATCAATTCCCCCAGGTTAATTGCTCATTTGTAGGACTTGCTGGATACAAAACAGCTACTGCTGTGTTTGCCTTACTTGACTGCACTTGACACTATTTGTGTAATGCTTCGAGATGATGTTTCAATGATAAGGTCCTTTTTTTTTAGGAAACTTTTTTTCTCAAACTCTGGAGAAGCTGCTTCATCCTGCAAGTCTCCAAACAGTAAAGCTTGGAGCCTGTACTCTTTTTCCCCCCCACCCCCCACACAAAATACTTCACAGTATATCCTGTGAAGCATTTTGAGACTTCTCGACGACTTGATAAAGTGTTATATCACATGCAAAGTGTATTATTGTGATACCTAGTCTGTACCTAGTCAGAGATGGAAAGAGAGATATGAGGCTTATAGATGGATTGTGTAAAGAAAATCATCTGTAAATTCATGTTTTGCAAGTCCTGTCTGATTGCTTCTCTTGGCCATGGTGTATGGGGAGTGTATGGGACACTTTTGGAGTATAGTTGACTTTAGAATTTCCATATGCTGATCCTCACTTCCCTCCAAAAGTCTTGTGTCATCTCTTCCAGCCATATAGCGAGCTCTCCTTTATTTGACTCCAGTCCACTGCTTGTTCCTCCCTCCATCCACTCCAGTCCACCCCTCCCTCCATCGGTAGCTGAGCCTTCGACTCTCTCCCAAACTCCCTTCCCTTTACCTCTCTGCCTTTGAAAGCTTCTTTTAATCAGCACCCCCAAATTGCATTTTCTTTACTTAGATGTTTACCACATCCGAACCCATCATCCTTCAGCTCTTCGACACTAACCTGTGTGAAGAGTGCTGTATAAATGCAAGTTTTCATTGTTGTCACAAAGCTATTTGAGATGTTCATCCCACATAAAAACTGCAAGTTCTTGAAGTCTTATTGGAGCAGCAAACTGAGGCTTAGTTCCCTCTCCCTATTCGCTGTGAGAATATTGAGGGTTTGTGGAGGCAGCTGAATGGGGACTGAGGTCAAACCCACAAACTCCCAAGGACATAACTATTGTGCCCAGGCATGAACTTCGCTAAATAGTTATTTACTGATTTTTTTTGTGTGGCAACTTCCCATCCTGTATTTATGTTTGCACAATACAAATTTACATTTCTATAGTGCCTTTCATTTTGGGGGAGGAATGGGAATGCACAATTGAGTCTTTCAGTTAAATAGTGATCTAGCACAGAAACAAGCCACTCGGCCCGACTTATCCATGCTGGTGTTTATACGCCACACAGGCCTCCCTCCACCCATCCCATTCCCCTCTCTTGCCTTCTCCCTCATGTATCATCAATATATCTCTTAAATTCACTTCAACCACAGCTTCCTGCAGTGAGTTCTACATTCTCAACACCCTCTGTGTGAAGAACGTCCTCCTAAAATCCCTGTTAGCTCTGTTAAGCACTCCAGGACCTACCCCACGTGAAGGGCGCTATATAAATGCTTGTTACTCGCTAGCTTATATTTATTTATACCCTTGAGTCCTTGATCAGCCAACAAGTGGAAGCAACCGATAAACATTGAACCTAAGGAATCCCCCTACCCACCCAGAGCTCTGGCCTTGGTATCTACTTTTCCAGGGCGTCATATTTGTTTGATGGATGCTGGTTAATCAGCTGATGGGAGTAGAATTTGAATGTTGAGGTTTGTGTTCTGACTATATTTTTCTCCTTCTGAAGACCAAAGATAATTTGGGCTATGATACCTTGAGCACCAAGCACCATCTCCCTTTGCATCTCCCAGCTATTGTAGCTTTTCTTGTATGAGCCTACACGAGATAACTGTTCTCGCACGAACTCCAGGTGTGTACGTTTTCTTGCTAACATTGAGAGAGGGAACCTAAGGCAGCAAGAATCCAGGCAATCGCGTCCCTGGGGTTTGGCTCTGGGACTGAACCTCAAGGCAGCGTGACAAGAGGTCACTGTTTAAGGGGCGTGACACCAGGAAGAATTAACATCTGGAATGAGTTATCACGAAGGGGGGTTGAGGATGGGAATCTGGGCTCATTTAAGAAATTGCTTGATGCCATAATGGGAAGATGGTAGGGCTGGTAGTCTGGAACAATGTGATCAAATGGGCTTGTGATTTGAGATATCAGTGGAGCTCAATTTTTGGAGTGGGCAGTTATAATAATCCTTGCATTTGATATAGCGCAGTATCATGTCTTCAAGACATCTCAAAGCACTGTAAAGTGAATTGTGTGAGCAAAACTCAGCAGCCAATTGTCAGTTGGATTTCAACTGAGTCACTGAAGAGAGGTTAAACGTTTATCAGCATGGAGGGGAGATGGTTTGTCTTGACTGATTTGATTGGATTCTTTGAAAAATGTATTCAAAAATATGAACAAAGAAGATATATAGATGCTTATTTGGACATTAGGAAGGAGTTCATTAAGGTGCCAAATAAGAGACTTTGGGCCCAAATTAAGACATGCAGATTGAGGATGATGGTAATAATAAAATGATTAAAGGACAATGCAGGAAAGTGGGAATTGAGGGATATTTTTCCAATTGATGATGATTGGCGTGCCTGAGGGATCAGTTAGAACTTTGCTTGTGCACACACTCTATACAGGTCTCTAGGTTCCACATTATAGACAGGTGATGGAGAGGTGATATAAGACCTTTGTTAGATAAAGCTGAAGATGTGCAGCTTTGGGCACGAGCAACAATGCCAGTACAGATGTAATGAAATATGTAGTGTTTGAATAGTTTTTGTCTGTTTTTAATATTCCAAAAAATTCACTTCCTCCTTTGTGTCTGCTTGTCTCAGTTAGTATAACACTTGCTTATGGGTCAATAGACTGGTCCACGTCACGATTTGAGATGAATCCAGGCTGAGGTTCAGAGCAATACTAGGGGGAGAGCTGCATTTGTGAAGGTGCTGTCCTTCCGAAGAGATATTAAAACTGAGATTCCGGGTGCTGTCTTCCCATTGAGAACCTAGATATCCTGTTTCACTGTATGAAAAGCAAAGGGAGTTTCTCCTGGTATCCTGACCAACATTACCATGGCTATCTGTGAGACTTTGTATACAAAATGTGTTTACCTGCAAATCAAGTCAATACCTGGATAACAAAGTGCTTTGGGATGTTTGATGTAATAAGTAACTGTATCATGCAATTTTCTTTCTGCTCTCCCGCAGAAACTGGAGGGGTCCAAGTTCAAAGGTCAACTGCTCATTTGCGGAGCAACAAACTGGGATTTGATTGGTCGAAAAGAGGTTCCTAAGCAACAAGGTAGGCCTGTACACTTCCTCAAAGATGCGTATCAAATTCTCCAGATCGTTTCCTGATTAACTTCACCTGACCAATACTGGATATCTTTAATTAACATCAGAATGCAGCAGAGCCAAGCACCTTAACGCTCCCAGGGGTATGGCAGCCAACCTGCTTTACTTTTCCGACTTCTCAATCTGTGCCACTCTTTCAAATAAGAGTTTCGCCCACAAATATGCAGTGAAGTCTGTTATCGTGTGAAGCTGTTTGAGATGTCTAGACGACGTGATAAGGCGCTGTATCAAATGTAAGGATTATTGTAAATATGATGACCAAAAGATGAAATCGTGTAAAGCCCGGGGAATAACAAAATGAAACCAAAGAGTTTATCTGTGCTGGTAGACGTTAAACTGCTGACTTAAATTGGATAACTTGTATTGGCTAAGCATTGCTCATAAGATGCGTTGTAATGAATGCAGTGTAATCAAAAGCTCTCTCTCGAGTTAAGATTTACAGCCTCCTACGCCAGGCTATTCTGGGGTTTATGACCATTGTCATGAAATTCATGTTGTGCAGATCTTTGGAAAACAGTCTTAATTTGGAAGTAGAAACCAAAAAAAGCCCTCCGGAAAATCAGCTTCCAAGTGACAACTGAATTTCTAAAATTCCATGTGGTATTAAACTGTAAGATAGCAGTTTTAAGACTAAGAACCTGAGGATTTCCAGCCTCCAGTATGTTGTAAAGCTGACTTGGCAGATATTTGAAGCTCGGCAGCTATTTTCGGTGTTCTGTTTTGTCCTTTTGGATTTTCTTTCTGAATTAGGCCTGTGAATTGGGCCAAACTAGGTTACATCGTCCCCTCCCACCCGGCAGAGGGAGCGATGTAACCTAGTTTGTTACCACTTTTTGACTACTCGCTTGGCTGTGGGCGGGGAGCGATGCAAAAGTGTCAACTTCCTGGCTCTGTGTCGCAGCTTGTCTCCACATTCCCGTTCCTAAGATCTGATCTGGTGTAGTAGGAGAAGAGGAGTGAGCAAACTGATTGAGCTGCTGTTACATTTGTGAATATTAGTAGCCAGTGTCTGCTCTTGCGGTCTCCACTGACCAGACATCGGCAATGGAATAGTGAGCACAGTCCTCCGTGTGCTACCAGTGGTCTCTGGAGGCTGCTGCTCCAATTCTCCTCTTGTTTTTTTCGGGGGGGGATCTCCAGCAGCTGCCCTAGAGTTAAACCATCAGTCATTCTCTCGCCTTTGTGTATCAGCCTGGCATAGTGGTAGCATTCTCTCTTCTGAATCAAATCCTGGGCTCAAATCACACATCAGGACTTGAGCTCACATAGTCTAAACTTACGCTCCAATGCAGTGCTGGGGATGTTGTATTGTCAGAAGTGACGTCCTTCAGATAAGATGTTAAACTGAGTTCCCGTCTGCTTGTTCAGGTGGATGTTAATTCCACCTCGCTAAATCCATCTCGCTATTCAAAAAGAGAAGCGAGTTTCTCTATCCCGGTGTTCTTATCAGCAATCCCCCCAAATAAAATTGGTCACTTATTCAGTGGCTGTTTGTGGGACACTTATGTGCAATTGGCTGCCATATTTTATCCACAAAATACGCAGTCAGTCCACTTTACACTATGTGCTGTGAAGCATTTTGAGACATCTTGTGGATGTCATCCGCAGACATGGGGTACTTTTCCACATGAATGCAGACGACACCCAACTCTATTTTTCCACCTCTTTGCGACCCCGAGTCCCCTGATGTTCTGTCAGCTGCCTGTCAGATCTCAGGGGCTGGATGAGCGCAAACTTCCTTCAGCTGAATGTTGACAAGACGGAAGCCATACTCTTTGGCTCTCGTCAACGTCTAAAATCTCATGGCTCTCACCTCCTCCACTTACCTGACCTCCCCCTAAAACTCTCCGAACCATTACGCAACCTCGGCCTCAGGTTCAACCCTCAATTATCCTTCCTCCCCACATCCGGTCCCTCACCAGCACCACTTTCTTCCACCTCCGAAGCATCGCCTGTCTCTGCCAACACCTCTCCCCAAAAGCCGCTGAAACCCTGGTCCATGCCTTTGTCACCTCTCGGCTGGACTACTCTAATGCTCTCACTCGCACCAAACTTCGCTCCCCAATCACCCCTGGCCAGACTGCACTGGCTGCCTATCCCAGAGAGGATCGATTTCAAGATCCTCACACTTGTATTCAATTCCCTGCACTCCTCTGCGCCCCCTGACCTCTCTGATCTCCTCTCTCCTCAGCACAGTACCCGTTGCCTTCGTTCCTCCGGGTCTGGCCTCCTCCTTGTCCTCCACTCCACCCTCGGCGGCCGTGCCTTCAGCCACTGTGCCCTGAGGCTCTGGAACTACCTTCCTCACTCCCTTCGTCTTGCTCCCTCTCTTCCCATTTTCAGGTCTCTGCTGAAGACCTTTCTTTTAACATAACATGTAGGAGCAGGAGTAGGCCATTTGGCCCTTCGAGTCTGCCCCGCCATTCAATCATGGCTGATCTTCTAATCTAACTCCAGCTAATAACCTAGCCCTGCCTTATCCCCATATCCCTTAATCCCTTTTGCAATAAGAAATCTATCGTATCTCAGTCTTGAATATGTTCAAGGTCTCAGCCTCAACAGCCTTTTGGGGTAGTGAGTTCGACCGTGCCTTTGGTCACCTTCCTCCCCCTCCCCTTGGCCTGATCCCGGGATCCGTTACTGTAATGCGCTCTGAGACGCCGTCCGGCGTGGAGGGCGCTATATAAATCCAAGTTGTTGTTGTTAATGTGATAAGGCGCTATATCAATATTATTATCAGATAGTTCTGGGTTCACACTCCCATGTCAGGACTTCAGCTCACAGTCTAGGCTGATACGCAGCACTGGGGGGTAAGCTGCATTGTCGGAAGTGCCAGTCGTTAGACATTTAACAGTTATTGTCTACCTGCTCTGGCGGACGTTAAAGATTGCACGACTTAGTTAAGAAAGAGAAGGGAGTTTCTCCTGGTGTTCTGGCCAACAATCTTGCAGATATAATTGGTCATTCAGTTCATGGCTAAATATGGGACTTTACTGTATCACTGGACAGCGATTCCCTGTGAAGTGCTAATGCTTTAAGCATTAGAGGTGCTGTATCACATGTGAGGATTCTCAATAATGATCTCTTTTGTTTCAGCGGCATACCGTAACCTGGGTCAGAATCTGTGGGGCCCGAACCGGTATGGCTCACTGTCTGGAGTTCGAGTCCGGACTGTCACCTCGGGGTCATGTGCTGCCCACAGCCTCATCATCACCACAGAGGGCAAGCTCTGGAGCTGGGGTGAGTGGCTAGAACACATTGGGTTGGCTTGCAGTTACCAGAGGTTGACTTCCTAGCAAACAGCAGCTCCCGTTATCCTCGGTTTCCCTTTGAATTGAGCCATATACAAGGTTCAAAAACGCAGGTTCCATGGTGGTGGGGGTGGAATGAAGTTCTTATGATTCAGGAGGACTGCTGCTATTCACCAAAGGAAACAGAATGATGATCTCATCAACAACATCGCATTAGTTGTTAGGACGGTGGAGGAATTTGACTTGAATATAACCTAATACACCACCCATTTTCTCCTGGTCTCCCTTCCCTCGACCCCCACCACACACACTTCCCTCAGGATGTGCATACATATAAATTTTATAACGCCTGATAATAATCTTTCAAATAAAATTGGTCACTTCAATCCATGACTATTTATGGGACACTGCTGTGCACAATTGGCTGCCGCATTTCGCCCATAAATATACAGTCAATCCACTTTACAGTCTATTCTGTGAAGCGCTTTGAGATGTCTAGAAGATGTGAAAAAGCGCTATATCAAATGCAAGGATATTATATCTAAAAGAATGTTTGGAGTTTATAAATCAAGAGTGTGACTGGTATTGGTACTTAATTTTGGAATTGTTTTCTGTCTGAGCAACTGACTGAAGGTGTGTTGTGTGTGAGATGAGGAGCCTTGCTTGCTCTGTGTGCCTCTCGCCCGCTGTAGCAACCATTTTGCAGTAACCACAATGGACGTTTGCCTGACTATTTTTTGCTCTGAATCTTCTGTGTCCCTCAGGTCGAGGGGAGAAAGGTCAGCTAGGACACGGAGATACCAAGAGAGGGGAAGTACCCAAACTCATTGAGGCTCTCAAAGACCAAGCTATCGTGGCAGCAGCCTGCGGCCGTAACCACAGTCTCTGCCTTACAGGTAACAACAATTTGTCCTAGAGAATCTGTAGAATGATGAACTTTGTTAGTTCTGGGAACATTCCGTTCCTTTAATGTTCGACATAAACATTGGTGTTTCAGAATGTATGATCTCAGCCACGGGAACGGAATCACTCCCGTTAAAGGTGTACCTGAAATGCTAGAGTTCCAGGTCTCTGACTGACCCTGTGTGCCTAAGCAGATATGTTGGTTGGTGTGCTTTCTTCGGGTTATGCTGCACTCTCTTCTAATACTGTTAGATTCTAACTTTTTTTCTTGTGTTTAGAAACTGGAACCGTGTTTGCCTTTGGAGAGAACAAAATGGGGCAGCTGGGCCTCGGAAACCAGACTGAGGCAGAACCGTGCCCGGCACAGGTAAGGCATCCAGAGTGCCATTGTTCCTTCTCTCCCATTGATGGTAACCATCCCGGGCATTGACCCATTCCTGTACATTGACCCATTTAAATTCCCATTCCTGTACAGCTCCTTCCATGCCACCTTAAGGCAGATGTCCATTCACCAACAATAAATCACATTTGTACAACGACGTTTACCTCAGGAGGATGGTCTCAAGACACTGGAGAGTCGGATCTACATCCGAGCTGGTGGTGGGAATCAGGAGGGGTGGAGGGCAGGGAGGGTAGTGGTAGGAGGGTGACCGAAGGCACGTTTGAAGAGGTGGATCTTGAGACGGTCTGCCCACCAATGGTGAAACGATAGCTGAGAGGTGTTGCATGGAGCCTGTGTTTCCAGGGCTTGGAATCCACCTTGATTGTTTTGTAGAGAGGTAAGCAGCTGCTGGTCAGGCCCTATACCCCTTTTGTACCTGCTTTGTAGGTAGGGATGGGCGTCAAAGCCTTTGGGTGCAGATGGTGGCAATCTCTCGCATTTCAGCTGGAGTCACTGGGGGGTAAAAGGGCAGAATAGGAAAGGATATGAGATGCTGGCACAAGCCTTTTATAGACCTGATCTATGTTAAAATGGAGGAATATATATACAGGCAGCTCGGGGAACCTCATAAGAAGAAGAATGTGGAATTCAAATGGATATTTTTAATTTGCATATTGCCGTGGCGGGGAAGAGCAGTACAACAACTATGTGCATTTATATAGTGCCCTTCACATGGGGTAGTGTCCCGGAGCACTTAGCAGAGTCTGACCCTGAGCCAGGGGGAGAGGGAAGGTACAAATAGAAAAGGGAATGGCTTTCTAAAACAGCATGTCCTAGTAGCGACCAGGGAGCTGGCCTTGCTCAACTCCGTTACCAGTAATGATCCAGAAATAGTTACTTGCGGTGGTAAGGGAGAGCCTCTTAGGAATATTGACCACAATGTGATTTAATTCAATCTCAGGTTTCAAATGAGGATCAGAAACTAGGATAAGTTTTGTACTTAAAACAGGATCAGTTCTGGAAGAGAAGGCAAAACGCTGCAGATGCTAGAAATCTGAAATCAAAAGAAGTTGTTGGAAACACTCAGAAGGTCAGGCAGCATCTATGGAGAGAGGAAAGTGAGTTAACGTTTAAGGTCAATGATCTTTCGTCAGTTCTGACTTGCTGAGTGTTTCCAGCGACTTCTGTTTTTATTTCAACTCTGAAGAAGGAAGGAATTAACCAGAATGAGGGTGGCAGGAAATGAATTGACAAACGGTGTAATCTATATAAAGAGGACATTTGTACAGACCCAAACCGTTGATTAGCCCTGAAAGGCAACAGTTATGCTTCTGGTCTGGAGCAAACCTCGTCAAATCAATCGGTTACCATTGGATTAAACAAAAGAGGGAGAAAAAGAGGCCTGTGAGGCAGAAACAGACAGCATCTGTAGAGATCCCTTTATGCTTTAAGGATAATAAAAATTAATGTACAACCAGTAGTAGGGATTCAAGAAGTATGAAAGGGCCCTGGGGAAAGGGACATGGTGTATGGTTATTGTAGTAGGTTTGAAGTGAATGGATTTGAGACCTAAATAAAGTGTATAACGCACCAGTACTTCGGAATATTTCTTATTACATGGTATCAGAACTTGGACTAGAAAAGACTGAGGTTGGAAATGGACACACTTTAGTTGTGCTGTGCGGATGTTTCGTGGAGGTCACAATGTGTCTTTAAGAAGCCCTTCAGTGGCTTGTGTGAAGCTGACTGGGCGGAAGTGTGTTATCAATGCTACATCAGTCAGTCAGTGTTTTAAATGGGAAATCTCTACTCTTATCACAGTTGCAACTATGATTCACAATGTAAAACTTTTGGTTGAGGGCATCCTTCATCCTGAACAAATCTTCAGTGCTCAGCTGGTCTAGATAAGCCAGGAAGTGCTTATCCAGTGACCTTGGCCATCGTGTGTGTGTTTGGTGGGTGGGGGAGTCGTTAACAAAATACTGAGTATTCTACTTCTAAATATCTGAATCCTGAAATTTGAGTGTTGACAGTGGAGGCTCTGTCTTCTCTTAATGTTTGATTATGCACAACGCTGTGCTATTAAAAAATGCGTTTGTCTACAAGATACCCAGTCACTACACGTTATACGCTGTATCTATCCTGTGAAGCGCTCTGCGACATCCTCCTGAAACGAAAGGTGCTGTGTCAAATGTTAAGGATTAATCAGTTGATCCTTTAATTGTCTTTTTTTCAGATTATGTACAACGGCCAGCCCATTGTGAAAATCGCCTGTGGGGCAGAGTTCAGCATGATCGTCGACTGCAAAGGCAACTTGTATTCTTTTGGCCACCCGGAGTACGGGCAGCTCGGTAGGTTTGCCTCCTTCAACTCTGTGGCCAACAACAAATGACATTTGTATAGCGCCTTTCAAGTCAGGAGGATGTTCCAAGGCGCTGGACATCCAGTCAGGGATCCACACCCGAGCTGGTGGTTGGGATTAGGAGGTGGGGGATAGGAGGGTGACTGAAGGCACGGTCGAAGAGGAGGGTCTTGAAGGAGGCAAAGGAGAAGGGTGAGCGTGCAGAGAGCATGTGATACACAGGAAACGACCATTAGTGAGTGGGAGGCCAGTTGCCTGACAAACCTTTGTAAATAATAATGATCCTTGCGTTCAATATAGAGCCTTATCATGTCTTCTAGACATCTCAAAACGCTTCACAGAATATATTGTAAAGTGAATTGTATATTTTGGGGGCGAAACGCGGCGGCAGCGTCCCACAAACAGTCATGGATTGAGTGAACAAATTATTATTTTTTAAAAATTATCTTGGAAATACCTGTTTATACTAGCTTTTGACTTATTTAATTAAACATGACCGGTAACTGGTCGGACACCAAGCAAGAGGGGGCGAGCATAGACCTGATTTAAGAGGTAGGTTTTAAGATGGGACTTGGAAGGCAGATAAAGAGGGAGTGAGGGCAAGGAATTCCAGAGGTTAGTGGTATAGGATCTAAAAGCTCAGCCACTGAATGTTGCAGATAGGGCAGGGGACATAGAACAAACATTTTTATACCTCCTCATTTGCTTGTTATATCTTTAGTTTGAAGGGTAATGATTTTGTGTGCGTGCAGGCTTGACAGTATTTTTTGAACACAGTAAAGTGTTGTGAAGTGAATGATTGATTTTTTTTTTGTGTATATAAAGGTCCCGTCTGCCTGTTCAGATGGGTGTTATAGATCCTGCGGTGCTATTTAAAGAGTTGTTCACTTACAGTGTCCTGGCCAACAATCCCTCAGATAAAATTGGTCACTCACTGGCTGTTTGTAACATTGCTGTGTGCAACTGGCTGCTATGTTGGCCCACAATATACAGTCAGAACCACTTTACATTAAGTATATCCTGTGAAGCACTTTAAGATGTTTTGCTACATCAAATTCTATTATTAATAAACAAATGTCAATTTGGCTCAGCCAGTCATACCTTTGGAAGGTTGAGGGTTGAAGCTTCTTGTTTAATCTTGGACTCGACATCTACCCTGAGGCAAATGACGGTTTGGCAGAGATATTGAATGAATCAAGGAGGAAGTAAATAGATATTTACCAGGGGTATTAATAGGAGTGTGGGGGGAAAGGGGCAGGTAAAGGACTGAATGTGCTGGTTATTGAAAGAGCAATCCAGACACAATGGGTCAAATGTCCTCCAATTCCAGTGCAGCTCTAGACAAGTGCTTTGCATTGTTGGAGGTACCCAATCTAAATGTTCACCTGAACAGGTCTTCGAACGATGTGTTAAATCAAAGTCCTTTCTGCCTGTTCAGATGGGTATTTAGATCTTGTGGCACTGTTGGGAATAGAGAAGGGAGTTTCTCCCAATATTGTGGCCGACAGTCCTCCAGATTCACCTTGTGACTGTTTGCGGGATGTTGCTGTGTCCAAAATCGCTGGCAAAATTAGCTATAAATGCAGTCGCTGTACTTGACACCTTTACCCGTGTAAATGCGTTGAGCCGTTTTGATGTGAGGAGGCTCTTTAGACTTTGTGCGAAAGGGTTTGTCGCAGTTAACTTGTGAGAGTTTTTGATGGGGGAGGGGTGGATGGAACCTGCAGCTGGCGTTTCGAGCTCCCTGAAGTTCTCCCCTCCAAGAACGATTTGAGATTAAGGCCAAGTTCCAGCTAACGTCATGATCTGTGGAATTGATCCTGTTTTAGATCAATAATCCTGTGTTAGCAGTTTATTGCTCTGTAAATGACTACTTGTGATTAGCAAACACTCCGCTGGCACTGGTTCTGAAAGGCGAACATCACATTTTTTAAAAAAAAAGAGAATACTAATCGCAATGTAAGCTTTGGAGATTCTATAGCCAGCTTCGCATGTGAGCTGTGTGGGATTAAGGACATGGGATACATTAGCCGGACGTGCTGTCTATCCATTCCCTGATCTGCTCTGTGAAGGTTTGTAAGCTTAGAGTAAGACTTGCTTTGAGTGAGATTCCTGCTGCTACTGGGTGCAGTTTGCTGTTTCGTGGCTTATTGTGAAGGATTAACATTAATGAAGTGTCTGAAGATTTTTAAATATTTAATTATAATAATAATAATCCTTGCATTTGATATAGCGCTCTTCACGTCGGGAGGATGTCCCAAAGCGCTTCACAGAATACACTGTAAAGTGAATTGACTGTATATTTTGTGGGCGAACGCAGCAGCCAATTGCGCACAGCAATGTCCCACAAACAGTTGTAGATTGAAAATGACCAATTTTATTATTGTTTTTGGTTTTGGAGGGATTATTATTAGGCTCTGTGTGGAGTAAGGAAACAAAATATTTACAAAATAATAACCTGGTTTCAATGTTTGGTTTACAATATCAATGAAAATAGTTGCTTTAGTTTATGATTAGTGACACGTGCTGGTGGGCACGTGTTAAAGTAGCCCAGGGCTGTTAGTGCCTCGTGTTTTCAAGCGCTCTGGGACACTACCCTGGCATCTTTAGTGTCCACCAGAAAGCAGGTAGATGGGACCTCAGTTTAACATCTCATCTGAAAGCCCGCATCATCCAACAATGCAGCTTTGATCCAATTTGACCATAAAAATATAATAATCCTAACATTTTATATAAGATGCTTTCACGTCAAAAATGATTCTCAAAGTGCTGCACAGAGTACACTTTGTGGAGTCCTGTAGCTCAGTGGTTAGAGCACTCACTTTGCAAGTGAGAGACCCGAGTTCAATTCCTGGCAGAGGGCGAAACCTTGGGCAAGTTTCCTTACTCCACACAGAGCCTAATAATAATCCCTCCAACACCAAAACAATAATAATCCACGACTGTTTGTGGGACATTGCTGTGCGCAATTGGCTGCCGCGTTCGCCCACAAATATACAGTCAATTCACTTTACAGTGTGTTCTGTGAAGCGCTTTGGGACGTCCTCCCGACGTGAAAAGCGCTATATCAAATGCAAGTATTATTATTATTATTTATTACTATAGTGGAGTGACGTTTTGTATTTTGTATGCAAAAATCCAGAAGCCAATTTGTACACGGCAATTCTCGTTAATTGAAGTGTCAGCTTAGACATCTTAGTATGATTCCAAGTCCCAACGTGGGGCGTGAACCTACTATCTCTGAGGCAAGAGTGCTACCACTGAGCCAGGCTGACACATTGTGGGTGGGCAGTGGGTGAATTAGCTTGAACTAATTTACAGCCGCAGTAACTCAGTTGCTGTGAGGTGCCCACTCAGCAATTGGTCCCTATTAGTGCTCATCCATGAGTTGTCAAGAATAGAGAAACAAACTGTTTAAAGCTGCTGAATATGTGGGTTTGAGAGCCCTGTCAACATAATCCTACATGTCAGCCAAATGAAATGAGTTTGGAAGTTGATTAATTTCACAAATGTGATGTTTCTAGTTTGAATTATGAAGAAAGCAGACATAAACAGGTTAAGCGATTTTGGGGGTAAACTATGGCAGGTGGGGCCAGAGAAGCAAATGAGAAGTAACACCTTATGCTGGACATCGGAATGGGAATGTATCCTAAATAAGGAAAATTAAGTGGGGTGGAGGGGGATTGATGGAGTCTGGGATTTACAGGCAAATGCAAAATAACAGGAAAGTAAAAGCAGGTAGGGATGGGAGAATAAAATGGAAAAAATCAAATAAAACGAAGAGCAACAAAAAAAAAATATTTTTTTAAAAACGCACACAACAAAAAGAAAGTTTAAAAATTAGTGGAGTTTGTGCAAAAATATTTAAAAATTAAATGAATACTTGCAACAGTCGTTGTCCCGGTTCTGTTGTTACCGTTCATGTGGTCTGGAGGGAAGTGTACGCATGTCAAGGAGGGGCTGAACATGCTATAGACCATTGTGCAGGTGAGTGCTGTGCAGCAGACTGTCGCGCAAGCCCACTTTAAAAGTAGAAATTCAGATTTTTGCCACCAAAGTTTAAATGCATAAACTGGCTATTACCATTGAACACTGTAAATGTAATAAAAATAAATAAAATGACATACAACAAAAAAAATTAGGTCACTCAATCCACAACTGTTGCGGGACACTGCTGTGCGCAATTAGCTGCCGCATTTCACATGCAAATATACAGTCAATTCACTTTACTGTATATTCCGTGAAGCGCTTTGAGTCATCTCGAAGACGTGATAAGGCGCCATGTTAAATGCAGGTATTATTATTTTCAGTGGGTTAAACAAGAAATTTCCCACAAAATAAGATTGGCTCTAATTGGAAGGATCTGTTATAGCCCAGTGAGCTGGTGGGATAGGCTGGAGTGACTAATGGCTGCCTCTTGTGTTAATATTCTCTGACCTTCCTGACCGGCCTCCACAGAGGGCATTCACTGCACATTGTTCATCGCTCACCGCTCCACATGGATCGTCCTGTTCAAGCCAGAGCTGTTTAAAAAGAACAAAAGGTGCATTTGTACCAGCAAATTTGAAGTTTTGCTCCTGGTCAACCTTAGCCTGTTTGTGGGCTTTCTGTTGTGTCTGCTACTTCTGCTGAGAGTGCTAACAAGGCTAAAGTACTGAGGTGCGCTTTCCTGACAGACTAACATCAGTGGTTGGGCATCTCTCACTAGTCTTGTCATCTATTAGGACACAACTCGGACGGCAAGTTCATTGCTCGGGCCCAGAGGATCGAGTTTGATTGTGAGGTGGTGCCGCGGCGAGTAGCCATCTTCTTGGAGAAGACAAAGGACGGTCAGATCTTACCTGTGCCCAATGTGGTGGTCCGCGAGGTGGCCTGTGGAGCAAATCACACGGTACAGCCAACAGCAAATATTGTGTGCTGCAATTTTCCCAACTTACAATGTCCAATTGAACAAGGTGTTCATTTGTCGTGCATGCGTGTGCTGGGCCATGCGTATGTGTGGCTGGGATGTGTGTATGTGCTGAGCTGTGTGCATGTGTGTGTCAACTTGTGGCTTGGTCGTGTGTGTGCAAGTGTTGCTGGGCAGTGTGTATATGTATGCACACTTGGCCGGTGTGTGCCCATGCGTATGGGTTGTGTAAATTGAGTAAGCTTGATGTGTCCCTCCACAGCTCTGTCAATGTCTGAATACAGTGAAGCTAAAGTACTGGGATGCGCTGTCCTGACAGGCTAAGGTCATGTGTGGGGTTGGGGTTTCTGTACACATCAGTCTCCCAAGCAACCAAAACAAATTAGTGAAGATCATTGTATAGAAGTTACGGCATCGACCTGCAGTGGAGGCTAGAATCTGGAACACAATGATTTCCTTGTGTCCCCAGATTGCTCTGGATTCTCAGAAGCGAGTATTCACCTGGGGCTTTGGGGGGTACGGGCGCCTGGGACACACGGAGCAGAAGGATGAGATGGTGCCGCGTCTGGTCAAGCTCTTTGACTTCCCTGGACGAGGAGCTGCTCAGATCTATGCTGGAAACACGTGCTCCTTTGCAGTGAACGAAATGGGTCAGTAATGACTGAATGTCGTTATACGGTATTGCAGACCTCTCAATTTTCTATACTGTATACAGTGTTTGACATCTCAGCGCCTTGGGATATCCTCCCGATTTGCGATGGTAAGCGGGATTTCTTTGTAGATGAGCTGGCTCCAAGGTGACATGTTTAGCAACTGAATGTCGGAATCGAACCAGTCCTCTCTGGTGGTCTCTGTTCCTGAGCCAGGTAGGTCTGCAGTACTCCATGTTGCTGCTGATGACAGCAATAATAATAATAATCCTTGCATTTGTTATAGCGCTTTTCACGTCGGGAGGACGTCCCAAAGCGCTTCACAGAACACACTGTAAAGTGACTGTATATTTGTGGGCGAACGCGGCAGCCAATTGCGCACAGCAATGTCCCGCAAACAGTCGTAGATTAAAAATGACCAATTTATTATTGTATTTGGTTTGGGAGGGATTATTATTAGGCTCTGTGTGGAGTAAGGAAACTTGCCCAAGGTTTCGCCCTGGGATTGAACTCGGGTCTCTCGCTTGCAAAGCGAGTGCTCTAACCACTGAGCTACAGGACTCCAGCCAGTAGAGCCAGCCTGGCTCATTGGCAGGACAGACCAGTCACTGGGGGCAGAGCAAGTTATGTGGTTTTAGCTGATTAGACTCGAGTAGTTATCTCTGGGGTCCCCAAGCCTTCTGCTTAATACTCACAGGAATTGAGGAAATGGGGTGCCTTCCCCTCCCCAAGGAGAGACTGCCCATTCTCTTCCCACTTCTAAGTGGCCTATGTGGAACTCTATTTGAGATACTCTTGAGCATGGTGATGGGTTGTTTGCATGTATCATACACAAAACTTTCAAAAACCTATTTTTTAAAGAAAACGCAGAAGCTGATGATGAGTTTTCTCCTCAAACTAGGACTTTGCTTCTCCCATGGTGACCTGCGCAGCAATCAGCATCTCCTGCCCTGTGCTAAAGTACCACAACAACTTGCAAGTACAAGTGTCCCCTCAGTCCTGCGTAGCATTGGGGATCTATAGGAACAGGAGTAGGCCATTCAGCCCCTCAAGCCTGTTCTGCCATTCTGTCATGGCTGATCTGTACTTCCAAGTCCAATTACCCGCCCTTGCCCCATAGTCCTTGATACCCTGACTTAACAAATATTTATCCACCTCATTCTTGAAAACTTGAATGGATCCAGCAACCACAGCCCTTTAAGGGAGAGAGTTCCAGATTTCCACTAACCCTTTGGGTGAAAAAAATGGATTTGTATTTTAAAGTATGTAACCTTGACAGCAGTTTGATAAGCACACAGTCAGTCCTGCGTGCTGTGCTGTGTGTTTGCTGGTCAGTAACTGTGCCCTTCTTCCAGGTGGCTTGTTTTTCTGGGGAGCGACAAACACCTCCCGGGACTCCACCATGTATCCCAAGGTGGTGCAGGACCTGTGTGGGTGGAAGATCAGGAGCCTGTCTAGTGGGTGAGTGGGGATGATGTGGGAGGGGGATGCCTATGGGTGGAGGGGGAGTGCCCGTGACGGGGGAGGGTGGAATTGTTGAGTCAGAAAGTTCTGGCCTCGTATCTGGACTTTAAGTTCCCAGTGCAGGCCTGTGGGAGTCTGTTGGAGCTGCCATCCTTCAGATAAGACATTGAACAGAGGGCCTGATGGGGCCTGTTTTAGTGAATGATTAAGATCCTTTGACACAATAGGAAGAGAAAGGGGAATTTCTCCAAGCGTCTTGGCCAACATTCCTCCTGTTAAATTGGTTGATCATCTCGTGGCTGTTTGTGGGACATTGATACGTGTGACATGAACTACTATTGAAGAACATTGCTATTGTTTATTTTCTGGCTAGGAAAAGCAGCATCATTGTGGCTGCAGATGAAAGCACAATCGCTTGGGGCCCATCACCTACCTTTGGGGAACTGGTAAGCAACAGAGAACTGTTTATAACGGGCAGAGAGGCGTGGTGTTACAGCACAGAATCTAGCCATGCAGCAACCCTACCCAAGGGTATCAATTTATACAAATGAAAAGAGTGAACATGATAGTGTGGGTAACTCCTCTGGTGAAGGGATCATTTACAAGGGCAGAGCCTTCAAATCAGAGCCAAGGTCAGAACTGAGGTTAGGTCAGGAATTGTTTCCTCACATAAAGTATTATGAGATGTGGAACGCTCTGCCCAAGAAACTAGAGGTGGGATTAATGGGGGATGTTTAAAAGACAGAGGTTAAAAGGATGGGATTGGGATTAAAAGGTTTATAAACTTGTGGAACTGGCTTGATGAGTGTCAACTGGCTGCTGCATTTCACCCACAAAATACAGTCAATCCACTTTACAGTATGTCCTGTGAAGTGCTTTGATATGTCTCAATGACGTGATAATGTGTACATATACAAAATGATCAATGATCTTCCCGTTCACAGGGCTATGGAGATAATAAACCCAAATCCTCCACCACAGCACAAGAGATCAAGACCCTGGATGGAGTTTATGTGGAACAGGTGAGAGAGAGAAGCTGTTCCCATTTCTTCAGTCTGGAGACTGTACATGCATCAGCTTGGTGTAGCAGTCATGCTCATCTTGGAGTTGGGAGGTTGTGGATTCAAGCTGTGTGTGTTCTTACCATTAAACATAGGCTTGTTCTTGCTTTAAATTTTATAAAGATCCCATGATTTTATTAGGACAGACAGAGGTGTTTCTGCCAGTGTTCTGGCCAGCAATACTCTAGATAATTAGTCATTTTCACAGGTGAGGTATAGTGACTGTTGTGTGCAAATTGGCTTCCTGATTTGCCCACAAATGCACGTTGTCCCACAAATAGTCTTTTTTAATCTGGGGGATTATTGGCCGGGATAGAGTGCCATCGATCTTTTACGTGCACCTGAACAGACAGACAGGACCTCAGGTTTAACATCTCACCCAAAGGATGACACCTCCATCAATGTTGCTTCCCTGCTGTATATCCTGTGAAATGCTTAGGCATGTCTCAAAGCCGTGATAAACCCCTATATCAAGGATTATTATTATTACATGGGGGATGGGTGGGGTTGATGACGTCAGGCTACCTGCCGTTTGGAATTGGGGCTGGCCAGTGACTGGTTTGGAGGCTGAGAGTTTTTGTCCGTTCCCCCACAGGTCGCTATGGGCCACGCTCACTCACTGATGATCGCGAGGGACGAGAGCGATGCCGAAAAGGAGAGGATTAAGAAGGTGCCGGAATATAACCCTCGAATCATCTGACCCAGCCACACCCGAGCCGAGCAACCAACCACAATGAAAGCTTCACTTGAACGAAAGGCAGCTGAGGTTTACGGTGCACTGGCTGGAGTGGGAGGAGGGTGGGGTGGAAGAGAGAGAGAGAGAAATCAACTAACCAATATCCTATACTGACCGACAGCAAATAGAGAAAAGAAAAAAATTCCCAATTCACGCAAAATGCTAAAGTACTTGATGTAACTGAACTGGTCGCTGCGACAGATCATTTAAAGTGACTGGAGTATCAGTGCACTCGGATGTTTGAATTTACTACGACTTCCTGTTCACATGCCTCTTCAACCTCTCCTTTCCCCCCAACACAATCTCCATCCCTTCCCCCCCCCCCCCACACACACACAATTCTGCGCAGTTCATTGTATCAGCGGTGGCCACTTACCACTAAACGTTTTGCCTTTGATTATGTTACAAGGGCCACCCGGGCATTTGTGTTCGGCTCTCCCGCGCCTGAATAATCCACGGCATTAAACCCCTTGCTGTACCGACTGGTCGGCCTGCCGCTGGTGTTAACGGGGATATTTTGATCAGTCGTATTTCTGCACCTCGCTGAAATAAAACTCTCGCTTAGACGATCTTCATGGGGGGGGGAGGAACGGGTGGTGTTGGGAGAGCAGAGCCCCAAAGCCAGCAGGCAGACTCCACTTTGTACTGGCTTCTTTGTAAACCCACCATAAAAACCCAGCTCATTTAACGCGATACCAGAGTGCCGGAGCCGGCTGTCTATAGAGCAGGGCTGGTGGCGGGACTGATGTTTAATTATTCCCAGGATCCTGGGTTCATACGTGTTTGATTTCTCCTCTCCTGCGTCCCGTTGAGCTGGGCATTCGCTAGTCGATGATTTATGGCACGATTTAAAACTGCCTCTGTAGGTAAAGCTTTTCTTCCCTCCTCAGGGTCTCCCCCTGCCCCCCCCCACCCCATTACACACATGCACGTCCTCTCCTCTTGGTGTGTTGGCAATAAAGAGTGTTAGCCTTGGGGTAAACGGGTGGCCTGTTTCAGGCAATTGAACTTCAGCTCCGATTGTGTTATTAAACCAAACTGCTGTTGTAAAGGTTTGAAAACATGAGTTGCTTTTTCCAACATAGTCATCTTAGTCCAAGATGTTCTTTACAATTAATCAGCTGGTAAATGGATTCTCCCCTTGTTCCCCCGAGACCAAGGGCAGCTCTGTGTGAGTCTGTAGATACATTGAAGACTGAGTTGAGGTGTTATCTGTGCTCTGGTGTGTGAGTAGTGGTACATTTCTATTGCTGATATGCATCCAGCCACTTCTGATTTCTCAACGAGCTTTCTATTTGGGGTAGGGAGGTGGGTTGGTTTTGTTTAATCTGGATCAAAGTGATCGCTCATCTTTTCTCTGAACGGGGGATTCCAGACTCACAAGGATAACGTGTCATGTGTGGGCAGGCCAGGGCTCAAACTACTAGTAAACCTACTGCTGGTGGTGTCTTGTCAGCCCAAATAGTGTCTTGATGGTTGGATGGACAGAGCTTTGGGACCTGCTGCTCTACACAAATAGCAGCGAGGGCTTTGAAGCTCTTTAGTGGCTAGAAACTGGGGCTGTGAAATTGGATGATTGATGTTAAAGTTGATATTTCTAGGAGACACTTTCAGTGACTATGACCCATCTCTTTCTCTCCACTTTTCCCCACAAGGCAGCTTCAAATTCTGTGCAGTGTAAACCTCTAGCTTGGCTGTTTACTATCCAGAGTGACCATTGGGGGATCTTCAGTGAAAGGATGTCAGGGTTCAGGGTGGGGGCAGAGAGTACAGAGTGGTTCGGGTACAAGTTTAACGAGTTCTGATACAAGTCATCGATTTGCTGCTGAGCTGCACAGTGAAGGGACTGAGATTGGTGTGGAGGGAGAGGGCCACATGAGTGAGTCAGGGCAGGATAGGCTTGTGCAGGTGATGTTAGCAGAGAGAGAGAGAAAGCAGCGCTGTTGGAAATGTGCAATGGTCCTGCTGAGAAGGTTGCTAAAAGTTTGCACATCGCTGTTTTTAAAGAATCTGAAGACTTTGGAAGCAGTACAAACTGCTAGTGCCCAGGTCTGTCGTGACTAAAATGTACACAAGCCCCAATTTCAAGTTTGTGCTCACAAAATTGCACTTTATCATCATTACATTTGATCTTTGTCTTTTTTTCCTCCAATGACACCCACACCAAAAAAAATTGAGTTATCCCAGAATTCGGCCATTTTCTAATTCTGTCGCTGTGGCAAGTCTGAGGCTTAAAATTCCACTCAGTTTCAGCTTGTGAGGCCATTTTTGTCTACATATTTTGACAAGGTGGGGAAATCGCTTCAAATTCAAATTGGAAGCTGGCTACAGGATGGGGGGGGAAAGGGGAGCAAACTGGCTCCCAAATTCAGGCTGGTTGAAGAATCTTCCACAATTCTGCACCACCTTAAACTTTCAATTAAGCCACAATGTCTTGCAGGTAAGACTAGGTGGAATTTCTGGCCTGCAGCAGGCATTGGGTTTGTCTTGTGGCTGTGATGAGCTGAGCTGCTGCACTGGGAGCTGAGATTGTCTGGGGAGGTGGGGTATCCTATTCATTGGAGAGGAGTTGGTGGGAGGAGAGAGGAACCCTATCCTTGTGACCCTCTGCTTTGTTCTTCCTGTTACTCTATTACTCGGGAGTACACAAAAATATTAATACTGGATGTACTGGGGTGGATGGCTGTCTTTTTTTGGAATGGTCTTAAGACCAGCCTAGTGGATTCCTAGAAATGGACCATTAAAGCACCATTGTGCTGGTTTAGTTGTACAGACAGACGCTTTACCACTGAGATAGCAGTGTAAGCACTGCTCTCCCCCACCACCCGTACAGCGCAGAATCTTTCAACGTCTAGTTTGGTAGTTGATGTGTCTCTCCCGGTTTCGCCGAGCTGTTTGGATGTGGTGACCATCCTTTGTTGCTCTTTGAGACTGGAACAGATTGTTGTTTCTTGCTTTCCAGCTGATACGATCGCAGTGGGTGGGCTTGTGAGCTTTGTTTAATTTTAATATTTTGTGTGTGTGGGGAGGGGGGGGGTGATGAGCCCCTTTCAAACATAGTTTAGTGTCCGCGCGTGTCCTGCAATCTGCGTGCGTATTGCTGTCTCTTGCTCAAGTTGAGTGCTTTTCACTTGCATGCAGGTTGTGGACCTTTTTTTGTCTTGGGGTGTGAGGAAGGGTGACAGTATTGAGAGGCACTGTTCTGTTTCCATAGTGACAAGCTCCCATTTCCTCTTTGGGGGCTTAGGGCCTTTTATGAAGTTTTCAACTTTTTTTTGTTGTTTTGCAAAGATCCCAGAATAAGGAGAGAGAGTGACCAGATAGTTGAGACCTTACTATACACGCAAATCGGGGAAGTCTCAAAAATGTTTCACAGTATTTACTGTTGTGTAGAGACTTTTGGAGGGAGGTGAAATGGCAGCCATTCTTCTCATGGCAAGGTGTACGACCGGCTGTGAAGCGCATGACCAACCAACTTTGACGTGGAAGAGTTGTGGCTGGGATATCTGACCTAACGTGTTCCTTTTTCCCAGGGGAGACTAAAATTTCAAAAAAAATTTCCTCTGAAAAATAAATTCCCATTGTGATTGACTGGTGTCTGGAAGGCTGCATTTTCTCTCCATGCACAGAGACAGACCTTAAAGAAAATAACACGAGACAAAAAGATTTACAGAATCAAATGTGACTGGTTTAACTCTTGAGGTGGAAGTAAGCTGCTTGCTTTGTTTAGTAACACGAGGGGAGGGGGTAAGCTTTCTGGTAATGGGCACGAGTGACCAATCTGTTGTTGGTATTAAAATTTAGGTGATTTTTAGCCATTTAGCTGCCTGTTCAGTGCTGTAAACTTTTTTTTACTTTTGTATTTCTTGCAATAAAATTATTGAATACTATTGTGCTGTTTTCTGTTCACTGGGAGCTCTTGTGGGGTTTAAGACAAATGATCCTTAAGTTTTGCCCTCAAAATATAGTCACTTTACAGTGTATTCTGTGAAGGACTTTGAGATGTCTCAAAGAATGTGATAAGGTGCTATCATATACAAGTATTATTACATAACTGATTCTTAGAGATTGAATGCTGGGCACTGTACCAACACATTAAACAAACAACAAGCGATATATAGTATCCCAGAGTACTTGACACTGGTGTGAGCTGGGAGGTGACAGTGAGGACGGTCTATAAGGTGTAAACTGAAGATGTGGGAAGGAGGGGCCAGGTCATATTGAGCCTGTGTCTCTTAACAAGCCAGACCCACCAGCTTAGTTATTACTGTCTGAAAATTAGGCGGTTTAGAGAAATGGGATTTTCAAAGGTCAGATATGACCCAATAAAATTGTGGGACAGACCCAATGGGTTGACGACCTCCTGTTCCTATCTGTCCAGCTTCCCCAAATCATGTCCTTCCTTCCCCTCCAAGCTGCCCTCGAGTGATGAGCCACAAACTTCCATGTCAGAGAATTGATGGTGTCGAATATATACCTGGCTATTGCTATTGGAGGTCCATTATATGTATAGACAGTACAGAGAGCATCACACACATTTTTTTGTTATTGGCTCTTGGAGATACCCAGTTTGACACAGTACAGTTCTGCACCACTCACTTCAGTTACTTGCCATCGTCTGTGGAGAAATGATCATTTCAACAATGAGAACATGACGAATCGCATTTATCGGGGGCTAAGGAGAGTGGGATAGGAAGGAACAAACACTTCATACAAGAGTGACTTAATACCCAAGTATCTACCAGTATTGCTGATTTCAACCACCGAATAACATTTTATACAGCACACCTCATGTGATCCACCAATCGACTTAACAGGGTTCCTACTTACTGCTAGGTATACACATTTGGAGTAAGGAAAACTTGCCTAATGTTTTGCCCTGCCTGGAATCAAACCCAGGTCCTCACGCTTGCGAGGCGACTGCTCTAACCACTAAGCTACAGGACTCCACTAAGATGTTAAACGGAGGCCCATCTGCTTGTTCAAGTGAACATTAAAAGATCCCACAACATTTCGAAAAGAGAAGGGCGTTTTCTCTCTCCTGGCCGACAATTTCATAAAACTCACTCCATGGAGGTTTGTGGGATGTTGTTTATGTAGAACATTGGCTGCTGCGTTTACCCACAAGTTAGTCACTGCACTTTACTTGCCGGAGGCTCTGTATTGCAAATAGTGGCACAAGGCCGGAGGCTTTTGCCTTTTAAGAGGAAATTAGATGGAGAATTAGAAAGAGAAAAATATAAAAGGGTGTAGGGGTGGAGGCGGGGAACTAAACAGAATGATATGGTTGAAGGTAAAAGTATCAATGTCAGAGGAAAGGAAACGATGTATACATGCAAAACGGAAAGGCAATAAGAGGTGGAGGCGAGTGTGGACTATAAACATCGGCAACGGATGAGTCGCACCGTTTCCGGTCATTCAACTCCTCGAGCCTCTTCCGCCATTCTATTAGATCAGGGCTGATCTGTACTTCAACTCCATTTACTCACCTTTGTTCTATATTCGTCAATGCCCTGACCTAACAACCATCTATCGACCTCAGACTTGTAAATTTGAATGGATCCACAGCCCTTTGGAGGAGAGAGTTCCAGGTTTCCACTATTCCTGATTTACAAATGGCTCCATCCTGTGTCGTAATTGTCTCTGGCTGTGTGTGCAAGTGGTTATCTCCTTGAGCATTGAATGTTGGGAGGAGGAATTGACATGAAATGTCCAGACTGCTAAGCACCTCAACAAAAGGCTTCTAACCAACCTGTCCAGTCCCTCTCGCTCAGCAGGTTCCAGCCTGCTTCACGTGCCCTGCCTTGCCCACCCCACCATTGGCTGGTGGGCCTTCAGCCCCTCTGCCTTCACCCTCTGGAACTCAATCCCACATTCGCTCAGCCTCGCCCCCTCCCTTGCCTGCTTTAAGAACAACAACAACAAGATTCCATTTATAGAGCGCCTTTCACGTCGGGAGGACGTCCCGAGGCACTATACAGTTGGGTCAGGACCCGAGCAGGGTGGAAATGGTCAGGAGGAGGGAAGGAAGGGAGCGAGGAGGGGGGAGATGGTCAGGGTGAGGGAAGGGAGGGAGCGAGGAGGGGTAGAGAGTCGAGAGGGGAGCTGAAGGCTGAAGGTCAAAGAGAAAGGTCTTGAGACCGGCCTTGAAGGAGGAAAGGGAGAAAGCGGCGAAGGCACTGGGGGATAGAGTTCCAGAGCCTCGGGGCTGAGAGGCTGAAGGCCCAGCCACCGATGGTAGGGCATCTCAAGACCCTCCTCTTTGATCATGCACACTCCTAAACTGCCCTCAACACCCATACACCCTCCCATCTCCTGATTCCAACCAGCTCGGGTGTGGATTCCTGACTGTCCAGCATCCAATATTCTGTGCTTTCTCCACCTTTTCCCACCGAGTGGCCATAGCTTTGAGTGTTAATGTGTGGAGGTAACTGTCGTGCGGTGGGGTCTCGAGGACCTCACCTGTGAGATCCAGTCGTTGGAGGCGGATCACGAGTGAAGACTGTGGGCTTCTGCTTGAAGTTGCAGCTGATGGTGGAGACGAAGCTAGCGATGCTGTGCACCTCCCATTTCCTGTCGTCAGCCTGGCAAATCAGCACCCCCCCCAACCACCCGGAGTCACCCTATCAGCAAAACACCATCAGCTTCATCGTTTAACAAAACCTCTCCCTTCACACTGCACCACAGACCCTGAAGTGGAGCTCATCCCCACACCTGCTGACCGAGAGTGTGCTACACTGAATTAGAATGTGGTGAGCCAATTAACTTCTTGGGGTGAATTTTAGACGAGGAAGAAATAAAAGCCAGGTTATCAGAAAGGGAGAGATCAGAAGGAATACATAGCCCAGGAGTCTCTGAGTCTCTCTATACATTTGCCCATCTCTCTCTCTCTCTTGCTGAGTCTCTCCTCGTCGCCCTAAATCTCTATCTATTTATCCTTAAATCTTTCTTCACGTCTCTCTCTGACTTTCTTTATCTCCGAAATTTCTCTCTCTTCGTCTCTTTCTGAAACTCGCTATCTTTCTAGCTCTGCACATGTTTGACCTTTTCTCTCTCTGACTATCTTCCAATCTCTAAACACACATAGCACATAACCAAATAAACACTGAGCTTTGTGGGTAAATTGCAGACCTCGTAACCTCCGTGTACAAATCCACCTAATAACCTCCTGATAAGAGAGACAGAAAGATTTCCCCAAAGTGTAGTACCTCAGCATTAAACTGCATCTGCCACTGCTCTGCCCAACTCTAGTTCATATCAATATTGTCCTTCTCAGCTCTTTCCTGTGTCATTACTCAATAGACGCCCCCACCCAGTGATGTAGCACTCCACATTATTTAGTAGAATGATTCCTGGGATGATTTTGTAGAGCATCACTCAGAAACAGGAGGTTGGACAGCTTGATAAGATGATATCTATCATTCCTGAGAGGTCAGAGCACAGCTGAATGTCATACATACATTTTTTTTAATTAATCTTAAAATGACTAATTATTTAATTAACACAATAAATTTTGTTTCGCCCACAAACTATACGGTCAACTCACTCTCCAGTATATTCTGTGAAGCGCTTTGAGACGCCTCAAGGACATAAGGCATTATATCAAACACAAGGATTATTATTAGCTCCATTTTAAAAAGGACTCTTCCTGTAACCCAAACCTTTTTCAATTATTTAACCTGTTTTGATCACTCCTGAGCACATCAAAGGGTGAGTGTTCAGGCAAACGTTAAAGATCCCAAGGCACTATTTGAAAAGAAGAGGGAGTTTCCCTCTCACAGTGCCCTGGCTGACAATCTCCCAAATAAAATTGGTCACTCGTTTCATAACTATTTTAGGACATTGTTGTGTGCAAAATGGGCTGTTTTGTTCATCTATAATACACAGTCACCACTCAGTGAAGCACTTTGAGAAGCGCTCACAGTCTGAAAGGTGCCATATTGAGTGCAAGAATTATTATTATTGTTGGCAGTAAACGCTTTAAGGACCTAAATTTGACCCTATAATCAATCCCTGCAAGAAAAGTACAATTCAATAAAATAATAATAATAGTATACCAAGGATGGTATTAATTGGGTTCCATTTCTCCTGCAACAAGATATTCTCAGCTGCAACCTCCAGTGCCACTGATTCTGTCTGTGACCTCTGCAGGTTGTGTTTGCCCAGCATCATTCCTTGGATTTGCTTGAGAGAGAGATAGGAAGAGGAGTGTCAGTCTTCCAAACACACACACGCGGTCAGACTGACCCTCTCGTTCACAGCTGCTGACTCACCTGATGCAGTGAGCGGCTGTCATGATCCAGTGGATGGCGATCAGGGAAGTTCCACATGTGAGCCCAGCCATCAGATTTCAGGTACTGGAGTGACACCTGCAACAGGGAGAGGAACATCAGTCCATCACCACTGACCAACCAAATACTAATACCCCCAACATCAACTCCCCAATACTCCCAACACCATCATGGAGTCCTGTAGCTCAGTGGTTAGAGCACTCGCTTTGCAAGTGAGAGACCTGAGTTCAATTCCAGGCAGAGGGTGAAACCTTGGGCAAGTTTCCTGACTCCACACAGAGCCCTAATAATAATCCCTCCAAAACCAAAAACAATAATAAATTGGTCATTTTCAATCCACGACTGTTTGTGGGACATTGCTGTGCGCAATTGGCTGCCGCGTTCGCCCACAAATATACAGTCAATTCACTTTACAGTGTGTTCTGTGAAGCGCTTTGGGACGTCCTCCCGACGTGAAAAGCGCTATATCAAATGCAAGGATTATTATTATTATTATTCCAATGGGCCAGCCTGTGGGAGAACCAGGTCAGTGTGTGGCGGCTGGTCAGGCAGACATCAGGAAGTATTTACACGAAGGAGAATTATATTACTTCACTTGCAAAATATATAATCACTTCAGTTTACAGTATATCCTGTGAAGCCCTTTGAGATGCCTCGAAGATGCAAGGATTATTATTTTTATTATCGTCAAGAGAGGTGGGCGATGTCAGGAGGATGTCTACCCCTGTGAAATATTGTGATTTCAATATGATGGGTAAATAATCATTATTAATAAACTTACTTATGTAAGTTCCCTCTCTCTCAATAACCTTTCTGCCTTTCAGTACTCCCTGCTGACCAGCAGGCGGCAGTGTTACTCTCCTATTGTGTGTCACTGCCCCACAGGGTGGCAGCACTGCTGCGGCTACAAGTGAACAGTTCTCCTAAACACGTTCCTTAATTCAGGGTTTAGTGAAAATTATACCTATCCTTTTAACGGCTCATAATACTCGTTCCACTGGTTCAACATTCTCAATGTCTATCACAGGATTTTACTATTGTAGGAGAACGTAGCAGCTAATTTGCATATAGTGGCCCACAGACGGCCATGACGTGAATGTCGTGTCTTATCTTCAGGGTATTTGACAGTCAGGACACTGGGAGAAAACTCCCTTCTCTTCTCAAATAGCATCATGGGATGTTTGATGTCCACCCAGTAGGCAGACAAGACCTCGGTTTAGCATCTCATCCGCACCTCTGACAAAGCAGTGCTCCCCCCACAGCACTGAGCTGAAGTGAACACTGAACAGCACTAGGACTGAGTTCAAAATCCCAACATGAACTGCAATTAGTTCAATGACTTAGAGGTGAGAGCGCTACGGAATGATTCAAGTTGACACGTACAAATAACATTCCTTGCTCTTGATACAGCGCTTAAACAGCTGTTCTGTGCCCAGCAATAAAATCGATAAGAATTGGTTTGGATGAAAAACGCTCTTCATCCCCTTGATCAAGCACTCGGAGATGCTACCCTGAATAATAATAATCCTTGCATTTGATATAGCACTTTTCATGACTTCTCGACATCTTAAAGTGCTTCACAGAGTATACTGTAAAGTGAATTGACCATGGAAGGGGCTATATAAATGCAAGTAGTTGTTGTTGATCTCATCATTCCAGAATAGCGAACCGTCCCCCCCCTTATCACATCATCTTTTAAATGAGTCCAAAGTCCTGACAACCTCTTCCAACTGTTAATTACCCTTGGGTGAAGAAATACCTTAGTCTCTCATCTGAAATTGCAACTCTAATCCGATGCACTATACTCTATCAAGTTCTCTTTGTGTGATCTCTGCTGCCTCCTCCGATTGCACAGTTCCTCCCAACTTGGTGTCATCTATACATTTAACTACCTTACACTGGGTCTGTGAATCCAGGTCATTAATATGTACAAGGAACAGGAGGAGCCTAGCGCAGACCCCTGAGACACCTGCTTAGTACCTCTCCCTATTGTGACATGTCTCCCCTGATAAACACCCTCGGCTTCCTTCCCTTCAGCCAATTTCTAATCACTGCACATGTTATTGTTGGAGGAACTCACTTTGTTTGTTTGCACCATGTTGTGCTCGTCGCCATGGTGACTGGCATGAGTGATGCCTTACCTGCCATGGCCAACTGTGGGGTGCGGTCTCAACACCCCCCACCACTCTGGAGAGGATGGGCAGGGTGGTGGGGGTCCTACATCCGTGGACTGTAAACACAAAGTGAGACTATCAGATTAGAAAACATGTCTCACCTCAGACAAAATAATAATAATTCTTGCATTTGATATAGTGCCATTATATCTTCGAGACATCTCAGAGTTTCACAGAGTATACTGTAAAGTGTAGTGACTGTGTTTTGTGGGCAAAACACAGCAGCCAACTGCACACAGCAGTGTCCCACAAACAGTCGTGGATTGAGTGACCACATTATTATTTTTTCAAATGCAATAATGATATCTGTAGAATTAAACCAATAGGATGAAGCACCATTGTACCTCAAATGTGCTACCTGCCTCACTGAAAAATTCAAGCAAATTAATTTTGCATCCACTGTCAGCAAAGTCTGTCCAACCTCTCAGGTCAGTGATAGTACAGTTTAGAGAGAGTAAAGCTCCCTCTACACTGTCTGATCCATGGTTGTATGTTGGTACCTGGGAGTGTGGACAAACAACCAATTTTATTTGGGGGATTGTTGGCCAGGTCACCAGAGAACTCTTTTCAAACAGTGTCACCGGATCTTTAACATCCACCTGAACAGGCACTGATGAAACCTTGGTTTCACATCTGATTAAAACTATAGCACCTCCATTAATGCAGCACTGCCCCAGTACTGAACTGGAGCATCAGCCTGGACTGGAGCTTAATCTTCTCTCCCTGAGCATAACATGGTCTGAGCAGCCTCCACCTCAACCTAAAGCAAAGAGAGGTCATTGGAAAGTGAAAGGATACTTACTGCCAGCCAGGAACAGAGCGAGGAACAGCAGTGTTAGCAATTGTGTGGGACTGCAGCCCTGGTGAAGCATCTAGTATTTATAGTGACATTTCATTCGGAGCTACCTATTACCCAACTTGGACACAGATCTGGGGTGGATATTTTGACCATAAAACAATCTCAGGTATGTTTTGTTAAAGTTTGCTCCTGTTCTCTCTCCCCACTGGCCAAGAGAGGGAAGTGATCAACAACTCATTAACTGGAAGGTCACCAATTTCAGTCCCTGGTTAGACTGTGTTGGGATGATCCAGTTAGCCACAGTGCCCCTGGGCACAGTCAAGGGAGAAAATTGGGGAACACCACATGATTGCTACCCTCTCAATGGCTACCCCTTGCTGTTTGGACAGGAGGTGAGGGCAGGATTGTGCTTGGCTGTGAGCTACCACCCCCCACACCTTGTGGTCAAATGGCCTCCTGACACGAGATGGAATGACAATAATTAAATTGGTACATCAGAATACCTCAAAGCATTTCACAGGGAATGGTTCTCCAGTGTATTTGTGGGCAAATATTGCAGACGTTTTGCACGAAGTATTGGTTCAACAAACCAATTTTATTTGGGGGGATTATCGGCCAGGACACAGGGAGAGACTGGTGTCTCTTCAAGAAATGCCATGAGATTTTCAACATTGAACTGAAAAACAGTTAGGAGAAACCTTGGTTTAACATCTCATCCAAAGAAGGCTATCTCTTGCACCTGGTAAGATCCCATAAACAGCCATGATGGACAGCACTGATGTGTCAGTCTGAACTGGGAGCTCAGGTCTGTCTTGATGTTGGGCCTGAATCCTTGATGTTTCCAATCAGTCTGGTTCATTGAATTTGAACCTCAACAACTTACATTTATAATAATAATCCTTGCATTTAATATAACACCTCATCATGTCTTCAAGACGTCTAAAACACTTTACAGAATATACTGTGAAGTGAACTGACTGTATACTTTGTGGGTGAAACGCGGCATCTAATTGTGCACAGCAGCGTCCCACAAACAGTTGTGGATTGAGTAAAAAAAATTTTTTTAATTTTAAGCAATTATTACCTCTGGAAAACACTACCAACTAAGGTTCCTACTTACTGCTAGGTAAACAGAGGTTTGTGGAGTAAGGAAACTTGTCCAAAGTTTTGCCCTGCTGGAAATCAAACCCAGGTCTCTCACTCAAGGCAAGTGCTATAACTACTGAGCCACAGGACTCCATTATGGCACATTTCTCTAGAATAGCCTCAACAAAATCAACACGGCCGCATGTGCTTCAAGAGTTAATAAGTGAGAAACTAAGGACAGTTAGTTTCTGCCAAGGGTGGCAGAGATACAATATTAACTGCCAACATGTGGCTGAGTTACACACAAAATAAACACTCAGCACTCTGAAAATCCACCTGCATTTCTCTGGCGTTTTCCCACTGTCTTGGTTCAGCGTTCAATCCTTGCCAGTCACAGAGTGTGAAAAACACACGTTTCTTGAGAAAAACAGGTGTCACTGATCCTCATGTCTTCCCCCTGAATATCATTAAATACCATTGTTTGTTGCTGTGTCAGTGAGCAGGATCACAATCAGGGAGAGGGGGAGGGGGGAAGCAGGGGCTTCAAAACCAAATAATACTTGCATTTGATATCACATCAGTTACATCAGGAGACTGTCTCAAAGTGCTTCACTGCTGTAAAGTGTGTACTGTATAACACAGAAGCCAATTTTCAAACAGCAATACCCACAAACAGCCATGAAATGAGTAACCAATCTTATCTCGGAGATTATTGGCCAGAACACGAGGAAAACAACTCCCTTCTCTTTTCCAATAGTGCCATGAGATCTTTAATATCCACCTGCACAGACAGCTGCCCCCTTGGTTAAAACAATACATTTTACATTTTTATAGCACCTTTCAAGAGAGAATTGTCTCTCCCCTGTGCTCTCACCTGAAAGATGGCACCTCCCAACACTGTACCAGAGTTAGCCTGGACTGTGAGCTCAAAGACCCTGTAAGAGAGCTTGGGTAATGCCCAGAGAACAACAGTATTAACAATAAAAAGACAGGCTTGATTTGGAAAAGGAGCTCTACCTTTTTTACACCCATCTTCTCCAGACTCCCCTTTTTCTCTGTCTCGCGAGCACCCAGCTCTATACTGATGCTCATTAGACTGTGGCTAGTGCCTAATTAACAAGCCTGATTGGAGTCCACCCCTTGTTAGCTCCCTTGATATAGGCACATTTAAATGAGTCTGCCTTCTCAATTGGAGGTTAAGGATCAAGCAACAGTATTTGATAAGGGAGTGGAGTGTTGCCCAATAAATCCTACTATTAATTCAGTCTTTCTCTTCATGGCTGTTTGTATGCCTGCAAATGTACAGTCACTACACTTGACAGGAATTCCCCATGAAATACTTATGTTATAGGCGCTGCGAAGATTATTAGCCCACTAAAACCCCAGCGAGCCAGACTAATGGAGTGGAGGGCCCTGTCCGATGAGTCAGAATTTCAGGCTAGATGTAGATACCATCAGTCTGTAGACTTAATATGTGTGAATGTAGCATATAATAATAATAATAATAATTCTCGCATTTGATACAGCGTCTTATCACGTCTTTGAGACATCTCAAAGCGCTTCACAAGATACACTGTAAATTGAATTGACTGTATATTTTGTGGGTGAAATGTAGCAGCCAATGTTGAAGTTGTCTGTTCATGGGATTCCAGCCTTACTGAACAACAAAATTACATTTGTAAAGCGCCTTTCACATCGGAAGGACATCCCAAGGTGGTGAACAGTCAGGGATCAGGACCCGAGGAGACACACACACACAGTGAAGGCTGGAAAGGCTTGGTGAGCAGGAAGCTGTGGGCATCACATGACACTAAACTCGGTGGGAGAGTAAGCTCTGAGGATGATGCAAAAAGATTGCAATGGGATATAGATAGGCTTGGGGGGTGGGCGAGTAGGTGGCAGATGGAATTTAATGTGGGGAAGTGTAAAGTTATTCACCGAGGTAGAAAAAATAGAAAACAGATTATTTTCTAGAGAGGGAGAGATTAGATAGTGTTAGTGTTCAGAGAGATTTGGGTGTCCGTGTACACCAGTCTCAAAAAGTTAGTTTGCAGTGCAGCAGCAACTAAGAAGGCGAACGGCAGTTACCGTTCATTGCAAAAGGTTTAGAGTACAAGAGTAGGGAAGTCTTGCTGCTACTGTATAGGGCTTTGGTGAGACCGCACTGAGAGTATTGTGTGTAGTTTTGGTTTCCTTATTTAAAAAAGGACATACTTGCCCTCGAGGGGGTGCAGCGTAGATTCACTCGGTTAGTTCCTGGGATAAGGGGACTGACCTATGAGGATAGGCTGAATAAACTGGGGCTGTATTCTCTATAATAATAATAATAATAATAATAATAATAATCCTTGCATTTGATATAGCGCTTTTCACGTCGGGAGGACGTCCCAAAGCGCTTCACAGAACACACTGTAAAGTGAATTAACTGTATATTTGTGGGCGAACGCGGCAGCCAATTGCGCACAGCAATGTCCCACAAACAGTCGTAGATTGAAAATGACCAATTTAATTATTGTTTTTGGTTTTTTGGAGGGATTATTATTAGGCTCTGTGTGGAGTAAGGAAACTTGCCCGAGGTTTCGCCCTCTGACTGGAATTGAACTCAGGTCTCTCACTTGCAAAGCGAGTGCTCTAACCACTGAGCTACAGGACTCCACACTATAGAGTACAGAAGAATTAGGGGGATCTTATTGAAACATATAAGATTCTTAAAGGGCTGATAAAGTAGACACTGAGGGTCTGTTTCCCCGGTGGGAGAATCTATAACCAGGGGTCACAGTCTGAAAATTAAGGGTCAGCCTTTTAGAACAGAGTTGAGGAAACAGTTCTTCACTCAGAGGGTAGTGAATTTATGGAATTCACTCCCCCAGAAGGCTGTAGATGCTCCGTCCTTGAACATCTTCTGATAGATAGATTTTTTAAAAAATAGAGGGATTGGGGGATATGGGGACAGGGCAAGTAATTAGAGTTAGGTCTGAAGATCAGCCATGATCTTATCGAATGGCGGGGCACAGGCTCGAGGGGCCGAATGGCCTACTCCTGCTCTTAATTCTTATGTTCTTATGTTCTTGCGGCTTGGGACGTCCTCCCGACGTGAAAGGCACTCTATAAATGGAATCTTGTTGTCGTTGTTGTTGTTGTTCTTATCACATGAGGTTGCTCAGGTTGGCGTTGGTGATAGGACAGTTGGTTTGGTGGCAGGAGACACACATTCTGGACTGGGTAGGTTTGAATTCCGCATTCCCGGAGCCCACTAAACTGGAGATTTACTGTACAGCAAATAGTGAAGCTTTGCTGCATGTTTCCATTGTTGTCAGTCTTCCCTCTAAAGGACTCTCCAAATCATACACATTACTCCAACTGTGGACCAATGGACAATTTAGGCCTTCTCCTGTTCCTATAATCTGCAGTTTTTGGAGGGAAGAGTTGGGTAGTGAAGCATGCAGGGAGTTAGCATAGTCAAGCCTGGAGATAATGAAAGCATGGATGAGGGTCTCGGCAGCCTGAGGGGAGACATAATGGCGGTGCTGGGCAATGTTGCAGAGATGGGAGAAGGTAGAACAGGTCATGCCACGAATGTGGGATTTAAATGACAAATGAGAGTTGAACAAGATACTAACGTACTGGCTCAGTGAGGTAGAGAGTGGATCCAGTGATGCTCTCAGTGCCTGTGAGGTGAGGAGGCGCTGATGGGAGCCAAGCAGGAAGGCCTCGGTTTTGTCGACATTCAACTGGAGAAAAATTGTCTCTCATCCACCAAGAACAAGAATCTTCTGATCCCACATCCACTGCTCAACAAACAAACAAAGGAGTTCACCAAACATAGGATATCAACAAGCACAGACAGAACAGCCAACTAATGCAGTCGCCTACTAAAATACACAATCACTACACTTTACAGTAAAATCCTTTGAAATGTGCATTCAAAGTGAAAAGCGCTATATCAAATGCAAATATTATTATTCATCAGTTGTTCTCTCAGTATCTGCGGACTATATAACATAACATAACATGTAGGAGCAGGAATAGGCCATTCGGCCCTTGGAGCCTGCCCCGCCATTCAATCATGGCTGATCTTCTAATCTAACTCCAGCTAATAACCTGACGCTGCCTTATCCCCATATCCCTTAATCCCTTTTGCAATAAGAAATCTATCTATCTCAGTCTTGAATATGTTCAAGGACTGAGCGTCAACAACCCTTTGGTGCAGTGAGTTCCATACATTCACCTCTTTTTGAGTGAAGAAGTTCTTCCTCAAATCAGTGCGAAAGGGCTGCCTCTGATTTTAAGGTTGTGACCCCTAGTTTTAGTTTCTCCAACCGGGGGAAGCAATCTCCCACTATCTACTCTATCATACCCTTTGATGATCTTATAGGTTTCTATAAGATCCCGTCTAATTCTCCTATATTCCAGAGAATATAGGTCCAAATTGGTCAGCCTATCCTTGCAACTCATCCCCTTCATCCCTGTTACTAACCGAGTAAATCTACGCTGCACCCCCTCCAAGGCAAGTACATCCTTCCTTAAATGAGGAGACCAAAACTGCACACAGTATTCCAGGTGTGGTCTCACAGGGCCCTATACAGTTGCAGCAAGACTTCCCTACTCTTATACTCTAATCCTTTCAGAATGAATGCTAACATACCGTTCGCCTTCCTAATTGCTGCTGCACCTGCAGACTAACTTTCTGTGATTGGTGTACAAGGAACCCAGGTCCCTCTGGACGCTAACACATTCCAATCTCTTCCCTTCTAAAAAATAACCCGCTCTAATGTTTTTGCTATCGAGGTGGATGACTTCGCACTTCCCTACATTATATTTCATCTGCCACCCACCTGCCCAATCATGTAACCTATCTATGTCACGCTGCATTTTTTTTTGATGTTGTCCTCTGTGTTGACACTTCCTCCTAGTTTTGTGTCATCCGCGAATTTAGATATATTAACTTCGATGTCCTCATCTATATCGTTGATGTAGATGGTAAATAGCTGAGGCCCAAGGACTGATCCTTGTGGTACTCCACTAGTCACATCCCACCAATCTGAAAAGGACCCGTTTATCCCTACTCTTTGTTTCCTACCCGTTAACCATTCCCCAATCCACGTTAATATGCTCCCCCAATTCCATGGGCCCTTATCTTTTGGACTAACCTTTTATGCGGCACCTTATCGAATGCCTTCTGGAAGTCCAAATAGACCACATCCACTGATTCACCCTTATCTAGTTTACTGGAAATATCCTCAAAAAACTCTATGAGATTTGTCAAACATGACTTCCCTTTTGTAAAGCCATGTTGACTCGGCCTAATTATATTGTGCCCTAAATACCGCACTACCACATCCTTAATCAATGATTCTAAAATTTTTTCTATCACTGATGTGAGACTAATTGGCCTATAGTTCCCCATCTTTTCCTTTCCATCTTTTTTAAATAGTGGTGTGACATTTGCGATCTTCCAATCCATGGGGACTGTTCCAGAATCCAAAGAATTTTGGAAGATCAGACACAAGGCCTCCACTATCTCATAAGCTCCTCTTTTAAAACCCGGGGATGCAAGTCATCCGGACCGGGAGATTTGTCACTTTTTAGGGCTAACAGTTTCCCAGCACCAATTCTCTACTAATGAAAACTTCCCTAAGTTGCTCCCTGTCCTTATCCCCTCAGTGCATCTCTATTGCTGGTAGACTTCTCAGGTGAAGACAGATGCAAAGTACCCATTTAGGGACTCTGCCATATCCTTATCCCCCATTACAACTTCTCTCATCTCTGACTGAAGTGGACCTACATTTACCCTCACCAGCCTCTTAATATATTTGTAAAAACTTTTACAATCAGACTTAATGTTTCTCGCGAGCTTACCCTCACACTCCTTTTTCTCGCTCTTAATGAGATTTTTAGTTTTATTTTGTTGCTTTCTAAAATCTTCCCAATCTTCAGATTTGCTGCTTTTCTTGGCAGTTTTATAAGCCTTTTCTTTTAATTTGATGCTTTCCCTAACGGCTCTAGTTAGCCACGGGTGAATTGCTTTCCCTGTAATACTCTTATTCCGCAAGGGAATATGTGACCGCTGAGAATTTTGCACTACATCCTTAAATATTTGGCACTGTTGGTCTACATTTTTACCTATTCAAAGTAAACTGTAGGAACACGGCAGCACAAGTAGATTTGTTGAACCAACATAAGATTAAAAAAAATTAACTGAGCTGCAAATTATAATTAAGGACATAAGTTTGTGCTGAACGCATTGGGCAGAAATTCCACCTGATGTTGATTTTCTCTAATATTTAGGTTGAATTTCAGAAACACCCACAATTTAGCAAATTCTTAAATACGGACTGAATCTTGAACCCTTTTGTTTTAAAAAGCCGAACATTTAAGAGCTGCAATAAAAAAAACGCTCAAGAGTTGAGTTAGTTCAACAGTTTGTGGAACTCTAGACGTTCCTACCTGCTACATAAATAGAGTAAAGCTAGAGTTTCTCCCAGCTGTTCCTTCTCACAATTAGCACAGTGAACTCCGCACATGGTCAACTCCAGTTAGAGCAGAAGGTCAGCTACAGCTATAAATGGAACACTCTGGCCGCTTGGTTGGTGGTTGTTGGTTTGTGCCCAGGAACTTGCAACAATGATCCGCTTTGCCTTCGCTGCTCTCCTCGTGGCTTACGGTAAGTTTCCGTTCAATCAATTCAATTTGTCCACAAAATATACAGTCACTCCACTTTACTGTATATCCTGTGAAGCACTTTGAAATGTCCCGAAGATGTGATTAGGCGCTTTATCAAATGCAAGGATTATTAAGGCTTTCTCTTCCCGAGCTCCATCACTAAGACAGATTCTTATTTTAAGAACCTGTCTTAATAATAATAAATAATAATATTAATAAATAATAACAACAGCAGGAGGACGTCCCAAGGCGCTGGACAGAATCAATTTAAGGAATATTGGAGCTGAGATCAGCTGGTTCACATTAAATAGAGCCCTTTTACATCGGGAGGACATCTCAAAGCACTTAAACTATGTACTGTAAAGTGAAGCGACTGTGGACTATGTATTTTTGAAGGCGAACATGACAATTAATTTGAGGACAATAACGTCCCACAAACAGCCGTGAAGTGAATGATCAATTTTATCTGGAGGATCGCTGGCCAGGACACCTTCACTTTTTGAGAAGATCTTTAACGACAGATGGTTAAATGCCTCATCTTAAGGACAGCACCAATGAACATGCAGTTCTCCTCCCAGGATTGTGTTGGAGTGTCAGCCGAGATTGAGGAAAAGGCTGATGTGGGTTTCAAAATCACATCCTTCTACCTCCGAAGCAAGAGCACTATCAACTAGTGGAGTCCTGTAGCTCAGTGGTTAGAGCACTCGCTTTGCAAGTGAGAGACCTGAGTTCAATTCCAGGCAGAGGGCGAAACCTTGGGCAAGTTTCCTTACTCCACACAGAGCCTAATAATAATCCCTCCAAAACTAACAACAATAATAAATTGGTCATTTTCAATCTACGACTGTTTGTGGGACATTGCTGTGCGCAATTGGCTGCCGCGTTCGCCCACAAATATACAGTCAATTCACTTTACAGTGTGTTCTGTGAAGCGCTTTGGGACGTCCTCCCGACGTGAAAAGCGCTATATCAAATGCAAGGATTATTATTATTATTATAACTAAGCCAGGCTTCACACTTAACAAGATTACATTGTCACGTAGTTATACTGTCTCTACCAGAGGGAAAATAGTCTGATATTAACAGTGACACCTCGATATAGTCTGATGTTAACAGTGACACCTGTATACAACAACAAGATTACATTTGTATAGCGCCTTTCACGTCGGGAGGACATCCCAAGGCGCTGGACAGTGTACAGCATTTCAGACCCGAACTCGGGTCAGGGAGGGAGAAGGGAGGAGAGGGGAAAGGGGGTGACTGATGGCATGGTCGAAGAGGAGGGTTTTGAGGCGGGACTTGAAGGATGCTAAGGAGGGGAAGAGGTGGAGTGATTGGGGGTTGGAATTCCAGAGGTTGGGGGCAGAGTGGCTGAAGTCTCACCCACCAATGGTGGGGCGGGTGGGTCGGGGGACGTGGAGCAGCCAGAGCCGTGGAGGGAGTGGGCGGGTTGTTAGGGGTTAGGAGGTCGCAGAGGTAGGGTGGGGTGAGGCCATGGAGGGCTTTGTAGGTGAGGACCAGGATCTTGAACTGGATCCTCTGAAGGATAGGGAGCCAATGGAGAATGGGGGAGATGGGGTCACAGAGCTTGGTGCGGGAGAGGACACCGGGTGCAGAGTTCTGGATTATCTGCAGCCTGTGGAGGGAGGAGTTGGGAAGGCCGACAAGCAGGACATTTGCATAGTCGAGCCTGGAGGTGATGAAAGCATGAACAAGAGTTTCAGCGGCCTGAGGGGTGAGGTAGTGGCAGTGTCGGGCGATGTTACGGAGGTGAGGGAAGGCAGAGCGGGTCATGGCTTGAATGTGGGGGAGAAAAGACAGTTGAGGGTCGAACAAGACACCCGGGTTCCTGACTGGCAGTGAGTTGGTGAGTTGTAGTGTGCAACCATGAAGGTTGATGTTGCCGGAGCCTGAGGTGCGGAGGCACTGGCGCGAACCAATCAGGAAGGCCTCAGTCTTGTTCACATTCTACTGTAGGAAGTTTGCCCTCATCCAGGACTTGATGTTCGACAGACAGTCTGTCAGGACAGCAGTGGCCCTGGAGTTGAGGGTGGAGGCAGAAAGATAGAGTTGGGTGTCATCCGCATACATGTGGAAGTTGACCCCATGTCTGCGGATGATGTCACCAAGGGGGAACATGTAGATATTAAAGAGGAGACAAGGACAGAGCCCTGGGGGACGCCAGACGTGACAGTGCGGGGGCTGGAGGAGAAACTGTTAGAGGCAAAAGTGGAGATGGTGAGAGAGATAGGATTCGAACCAGACAAAGGCAGGTCCACGAAGATTAAGTAAAGCGGAGAGGTGGTGTATGAGGATGGAGTGGTCGACAGTGTCGAAGGCGGCAGAGAGATCGAGGAGGATAAGGAGGCAGAGGGAGCCCTGATCACAGATGTTCAGAATGTCATTAGTGACTGTGACCAGGGCCGTTTCCGTGCTGTGGGCAGAGCAGAAGCCGGATTGGAAGGGTTCAAAGAGGGAATAGCGAGAAAGAAAGGAGCGGAGCTGGAGAGGAGGGATGGGTCCAGGGAACGTTTTTTTCAGGATGGGGGTGGAAACTGAACCGGTGGATAGTAGTCCGATATTAACAGTGAGCACCTCTATATCGTAGAATCATAGAATTATAAAGCACGGATGGAAGCCATTCGGCCCATTGTGTCTGTGCCAGCTCTTTGAAAGAGCTATCCAAATTAATCCCACTCCCCCGAGCTTTCACCATAGCCCTCCAAATGTGTCCTCCCCAAATATCTATCCACTTCTCTCTTGAAAGCTGTTATCGAATCTGCTTCCACCACCCTTTCAGGCAGTGCATTCCAGATCCAAACAACTCGTTGTATGAAAACATTTCTCCTCATTTCCCCTCTGGTTCTTTTGACAACTATCTTAAATATATGTCCTCTGGTTACCGACCCACCTGCTAGTGGAAACTGTTTCTCCTTGTTTAATCTATCAAATCCCCTCATAATTTTGAACATCTCTACTAAATGTCCCCTTAACCTTCTCTGCTCCAAGGAGAACAGTCCTAGCTTCTCTAGCCTCTCCTTTGCACCCTCGCCAAGGCATTGACATCCAAGATATAAGGGTTCTTGAGGTCAGTGTTGTTTAGCAGCAGTGGGACTGAAAGTATTAGTGTAGATGGGATTGTCTGAATGACTGTCTTCAATGCTGTGATTTTCAAACCTCTTTGTTTAAGACTGAAACAGTGTTTGATGTTTCTCAGTTCACGGCTGTGGAGACCCCACCAATAAGCCTGTCCTCTCCAGGGTGGTGGGAGGCGAGGATGCTCAACCCAACAGCTGGCCATGGCAGGTAGGTCAAGATTTAAAGGTGTCAGATATTCGCTGAAGTCCTGTAGCTCAACGGTTAGAGCATTTGCCTCGTAAGCGAGAGATCTGGGTTTGATTCCCGGGCAGGGTGAAACGTTGGGCAAGTTTCTTTACTCCACACGACTCTGTTTACCTAGCAGTAAGTAGGAACCTGGTTTTTAGTTGATTGGTAGATCACTTTTCCGTGGGTAAATGGTTTGGAAGGGAAAATCTATTCCGAAAAAAATAATAATAATAATTTGGTCACTTAATCCACGACTGTTTGTGGGACACTGCTGTGTGCAATTGACCGCTGTGTTTTCTCCCACAAAATATACAGTCAATTTTCTTTACAGTATATTTTGTGAAGCGCTTTGAGGCGTCTTGGAGACATGATAAGGTGCTCTATCAAATGAAAGGATTATTATTATTATTATTATTAAGTGGTCAAGGCAGCCCTGATGGTGGAGGCGACAGAGCCGCATCTCACACACCAGAAGGTTGCTGGTTCAAATCCCGCTCCCTGCTCTCAGTTGGCACTGTATTTGGCCCTGGCCTTTTCAGGGTCAGGGAAGGGAAAACCAGCCAGGCTTCCTGCTCCTGAATCCTCAGCGGCTTCCTCTACAGGTTCGTGATGGAATCTAATGCCCTCTACAGCCGAGGAATCTGCTCGTACTCACTGTCAAGGCTCCACACAGGAACAATAGCCAATGGGTAGGACAACAGAGGCAACCAATCTCTGTGGAACCACAGCTCAGCAAGAGGTCTAACCCAGGGCAGGGAGGTGCACATCAGGTGGTAGAAACTTAGTAAAAACAATTAGACACAATAATTTTTCATAAAAAATCCTTGAAACAAACCGGGGGATGTTATAATAATAATCCTAATAATTTTACGGCTGGCTAGAGGATATTCCAACATATTGAGCAACAATGGCTTGGCACGTGAGTTGGGGGTGGGAGGAGAAAGATGACCGAAAGTCCAGTCAAGCTTACCATCTCACATTGGATCAAATGTCATGTTTTTCACCCATGTTATGTTAATAACCTTCCATGTTATTTCAAAGAAGAAAAATATATGGATTGTTTCTTGCAGATCTCTCTCCAAGTGGCTCGAGACGGCAGTTGGTTTCATACATGCGGTGGATCCTTAATTGATCAGAGATGGGTTATAACAGCAGCTCATTGCATTAGGTAAGTCCTCAGTCTGTCTCAGTCAGATACCTTGAAACCTCTACTGTAGTGGGCATCATGGGACTTCAGGTTCAGTCACTGTCAAGAGTCCAGGGAATGTGGGTGGGAGAAAATAATCTCAACAATCTCAATTCACCGATAAAAACTTAGAAACAGGAGTAGGCTATTCAGCCCCTCAAGCCTTTTCCGACATTTTATAATATCATGCCTGATCTGTATCTCAAGTCCAATTACCCGCCTTTTCCCCATATCCCTTAGTATCCTGGACCTAACAAATATTTATCTACCTCTACTTGAAAATGTAAATGGATCCAACATCCACAGCCTTTTGGGGAAAGAGAGTACCTGATTTCCACTTCCCTTTGGGTGAAAAACTTGCGGGAATGAATTCCACACCCTGAAAAGTATCTGAGGTAACAAGATCCTTCTGACCTCTCCCTCTGCTAACAATGCTGAGACTGTGCCTACTCAACACCCATTCCCCAGCTGGAGGAAATGAGTGATTCCAGGATTGTAGACACTTAGCAATGATGTGATGATTATCACCTGGGATACTCTGTCTCCAGTCATTACCAGATTAATGCACAGAGGTATCTATGTTGGAGTTAGAGTGCGCTGTACATTAAGTTGGCTTGATAGACAAAATGACCTTCTACTCTCTTGATTACTATTCTCCCTTCTGCTCACAGCTCCAAAAACATCTACAGAGTAGCCTTGGGGAAACATGTTCTCTCAGCATCCGAGGAAGGCTCCATGTTTGTTGACGTTGAGAAAACATTTACTCACGAGAAGTTCATCATAATCTTTGCTGTCAACGGGTGAGCGTCGCCAGTCATTGCGTCATTTCAATGACTCTCTTAATCCGGCCTCAACAGCGACTTGTGGAAACGTAATCCTCATCCCATGAGTTGAGTGAGGAGATTCCTTCTAGCGTTGAGGAGGCCACTCACTGTTGTTCCTTCTCTGGGCACTCCCTCTCGTACTGTTCTACCTTCCCATCACTTCCCAACATCCACACTCACCCACATTATACCCTCTCCCCTGCCCCCACTACCTCCCTCCCCACTCCCCACCATGACCTGCCAACAACAATAAAATTGGTTGTTCACTTCATGGCTGTTTGTGGGACATTGCTATGGGCAAATTGGCTGCCACATTTGCCCACATAATGCATCAGTATCACCATCACAAAAACAGCTTGCATTTACACAGAGCAGCGTCTCAGAGATGAACACACAACAACTGAGATGAGCAGCCACACAAACTCATTTCACATTGGCCACAAAGTGTGGTGGAGGGGGGGGGGCTCTGATCTTCCCTTCCTGTGCTGAAGAAAATAAGTCCTCACTGGGAGGGGGAGCTGATCTCGCTGACACTGTGAGGTGTTATGTGGGGACCAATCCGTGCTCAGGTGCATTGTCAGAGCAATGTCATCCACACAATAGATTGCAATGGACTACACAAAGGACTGCCCCCTCCCCTACACAATCCACTGTGTGCTGACACCATCTCTTTGAGTTACAGCTATGACATCGCTCTCGTAAAACTCGCTGAGCCAGTTCCGCTGACTGACAAGATCGAGTTGGGTTGCATTCCCCCTGCGGAATCCATCCTCGTCAACAATTACAGCTGTTACATCAGTGGCTGGGGGCTGCTGCAGGGTGGGTGAGCAGCACTACACTACACTTTACAATTGCCTGTGAAGCACTTTGAGATGATCTGATGATGTTTTAAGTCTTTATATCAAATGCAAGTATTATTATTGTTATTATAGCAACGTTCTACAATCAGTCGGGAAGTGAGTGACCAATTTTATTTTGGGGCGATTGTTGGCCAGGATATGCAGGAAGGGGCAGGTAAATGGGACTGAAAGGATTGCTCTTAAAAGAGTCATCATCACAGACATGATGGGTCAACTGGCCTTCTTCTGGGCTGTAAATTTCTATAGTTCTAAGGACATGGGCTCCAATATTGGGGCTTGAGCCCAAAATAATGTGGGTGTGTTTTGTTGGTTGCTTTTGTTGGATGAATTACAGTTACCCGGATCAGGGTGAAACACTTAGGCAAGTTTCCTTGCTCCACACGCCTCTGTTTACCAACAGTAAGTTAGAACCCAGTTGTTAGTCGGATCACTTTTTCAGGGGGGATAATAATCCCTTTGAAACAATATAAAAAAAAGTGGTCACAACCCACGACTGTTTGTGGGACGCTGCTGAGTGCAATTGGCTGCCGCATTTCACCCACAAAATATACAGTCACTACACTTTACGTATATTCTGTGAAGCGCTTTGAAATGTCTTTGAGATGAAGGGAGAGCCTTCAGCCACTCTGCCCCCAACCTCTGGAATTCCATCCCCCAATCACTCCGCCACGCCTCCTCCTTAGCCTCCTTCAAGTCCCAACTCAAGACCCTCATCTTCGACCATGACATCAGCCACCTCCCTTCCCCCCACTCCCTTCTTCTCCCAACCCCAGCTTGGGTCTGAATTGCTGTCTCTGTTCAATGCCTTGAGATGTTCTCCCGACATGAAAGGCGCTATACAAATGTAATCTTGTTGCTGTTGTCTTGAATGTGATTAAGCTCTATATCAAATGCAAGGATTATTATTGTTATTATTATAGCTGGAGGGTCTGTGTCTGACGTCCTACAGCAGGCTCTCCTCCCCGTAGTGGACTACCCCACATGCTCGCTTCTGACCTGGTGGGGGCCATTTGTGAAGGAGAGCATGGTGTGTGCAGGAGGCGATGGAGTGGTCTCAGGATGTAACGTGAGTTTCCTCCCACCGCCACAGCATCCAGGCCAGAGGGTGGCAGAAGGGTTGTGTGTGTATGATTGTTTGTGTGAGTGTGTGTGTTTGTGTGTGTGGAAAATGCAACATGTGATCTGATAATTAACGCATGGTCAGAAAACGTGGCTTGTAATTATACAATGCTTTACACATAGGGTCACTCCGTGTAGGGGTGGTATGCGGGGTTGAGCTGGCTTCAAGGTGACCTGATTGGCAATGGAACGTCGGAATCAAGCCCACTCTCTGTGGGCCGGATTTCTAGTCCGGTTCCTGAACCAGGGCATTGCTGATAACAGCTCATTGACAGGATTTGGAAAGGAAAATTTGCCTCTGGAGTTGAATGGGAAGAATGTGAATTCTTCCCACTCAACTCCCGTTAACCCTGCAAGCCAAAATCCTAACGGGTAAGGTGGTCCTAGCTGGACAAGCAGAGGGAAAGCTTGCCAGACAACAATATCAATGGTTTGTTTTTAGCTGGTTAGATTCCAGCAGTTGTTACGCCAACCCACACTCTGTGGTCCCCAAGCTCTTGGCTCTTGCCTCCTACTTGGCTCTGGGCAACCTGTGCACCTATTACTCTTCAGAATTAGGGAGCAGGATGGTCGCTCCAGTGAGAGAAAGCGCATTCCATTCCAGGCACAAGAATTTCCAGGTGTAAGAGGGAACACAGTTTGATTTGTTTCCACATAATCATGGTAATGGATTAGACACCCGACTGACAAAATGCCCACCCCCCAAAAAATATAGAAACAATTATCAAAGTGCTTTACAGAAAAGAGGGGCAAAGCAAGGCAGGAAATTGTGTGATGGTGGGGGGGGGGATGAGGGGAGAGGGAAAAGGAATGAGTTAATATGAGTTTGTAAGCAGTGAGGGATGGGGTCAAGTGGAGGGATTTGAGGAGAGAGTTATAGAGATTGGGGACAAAGTGGGGTAAAGTACATTAGCCAATGTTGCGGTGGGGAAGGTGTGAGTGTGGGTGGGGAGCAGAGGGAGAACAAGGCTGGGCTAAATTTACACAGAATGGGGTTCCTAATTTGAATTCTCGGCCAAACGTAGTAGCTTATCTGATTCCCTCTGATATGTGAGCAAAATCTTCCCCCACCTTTCCTAGAACATTGGCTCCACACACACCCTGCTTGCTCTCTGAAGCCATTCAATCTGAACTATCTGCTCACTGGCGCCCTTCGCAGTTCTCTCTTGGACATTATCATGTCACCCACCATGTGTGCATGTACCCTGAGGGCAAGGATTCTTCCCACTCAGCTCCTGTTAACCTGCAATCCTACTCCACCGCTTGTCCTCCCACCTCAACCTTCAAGGCACTGTCCTTGAATGGTTTAGGTCGTACCTTTCTCACCGTCTTCACTTTGTCTCAACGAATGGCTTCTCCTCCACCCCCTGTACTGTCTCATGTGGTGTCCCTCAGGGCTCTGTCCTCGGTCCCCTATGCTCCCCTCGGTGACATCATCCGCAGACATGGAGTCTACCTTTCCTCCTCTACTCTCAACTCCACGACCCCCGATGTCCTGACAGCTGCCTGTCCGACATCGAGTCCTGGACGAGAGACAACTTTCTTCAGCTCAACGTGCGAAAAACCGAGGCCCTCCTGATTGGCTCACGTCAGCGCCTCCGCACCTCAGGCGCTGACACCATCAGCATCCAAGGCTGCACTCTCCACCTCTCAAAGCCAGTCAGGAACCTCGGCGTTTTGTTCGACCCTGAGCTGTCCTTTCTCCCTCACATCCGCACTACAACTGGCACCGCCTTCCATCACCTTCGGAACATCGCCAGACTACGGCACTACCTCACCCCTCACGCGGCTGAAACTCTGGTCCACGCCTTTGTCACCTCAAGGCTGGACTATGGGAACTCTCTCCTCGCCGGCCTTCCCGCCACCTCCCTCCACAAGCTGCAGGTTATTCAGAACTCTGCAGCTCGTGTACTGTCCCGCACCAGGCTTCGGGACCACATCACTCCCACCCTCGCTCGCCTCCACTGGCTCCCCATCCCCCAGAGGATTGATTTCAAGATCCTCATCCTCACCTACAAGGCCATTCACGGCCTTGCTCCCTCCTACCTCTCCAACCTACTATCCCCCTACCTACCTGCCCGTACCCTCCGTTCCTCTGGCTCTGGTCTGCTCCACGTCCCCCGCCCCAACCGCCCTACCATCGGTGGTCGGGCCTTCAGCCTCTCAGCCCCCAGGCTCTGGAACTCCATCCCCCAGTGCCTTCGCCGCTTCCTCCCTTTCCTCCTTCAAGGCCGGTCTCAAAACCTTTCTCTTTGACCGTGCCTTCAGCTCCCCTCTCGACTCTCTTCCCCCTCCTCGCTCCCTCCCTTCCCTCCCCTCACCCTGACCATTTCCCCCCTCCTTGCTCCCTCCCTTCCCTCACCCTGACCATTTCCCCCCTGCTCGGGTCATGACCCAACTGTGCAGCGCCTTGGGACGTCCTCCTGACGTGAAAGGCGCTTTATAAATGGAATCTTGTTGTTGTTGTTGCAAGGCAAAGCCCTAGGCGGGTAGGGTGGTCCTTGCTGGACAAGCAGCAGGAAAGCTTGTGTCCTCCATGTGGTTTTAGTTGATTAAACTCCAGTAATTACACCCAAAGCACACTCTGGGCTCCCCAAGCATTGGCTCTTCCCAACCTGTGCCTAAAACTGTCTGGAATTAAGTAAGCATAACAGTCCCTCCGGGGAGAGAATGAGCATTCCATTGCATAAAATTCTCAGTCTGATTTGGAGACTGTGAAACATGGAAATGGATTTCCGTGTGTGTCAAATCCCCAGCTGTGTGTGTGTGTGTGTGTGGTTGTGTGTTTGTGTGGGGAGGGTGGGGGTGGGCAGGGGTGTGTGTGTATGTGTGAGGGGATGTGCGGTGTGTGAGGATGGGGTGATTGTGAATGGTTGTGTGAGGCAGGTATGTATCCCAGTGTAAATGATCTCCATGTTGGCAGGGTGACTCGGGGGGGCCCCTGAACTGCCAGAATGCTGAGGGAGCCTGGGAGGTTCATGGCATTGTGAGCTTCGGCTCAGCTCTCTGTAGCCACAAGAACAAACCCACTGTCTTCACCAGGGTCTCGGCCTACAACAACTGGATCAGTCAGGTACAGATTGAGTTCAAATTGGAGTTGGGGTACAGATCAGCTGTGAGTGAAATAGAATGGTGGAACAGGCTGGAGGGGCTGAATGGCCCACTCCTGTTCCTACGTTCCTAAACACCGCCCCTCCCCCACCGTCTGACCATTGTCCGAGGCCCCGCGGAACATTCCAGCACAGAAACAGACATTCTTTACCTCCCCCCACTAATGCCATTTTCTCCCACCCAATCTAATCTTACAAAAGTCGTCACCATTTCTTAAAAAGTCACTGTCCTCCCCCAAATTGAAAACAAACTGGTTTCGATGGCTAAGATACAATTTTGATCTCAGCTCCACCCCTCCAACCCTCTCTTCCCCCCTCCCTTCACCCCTCTCCCCCACCCACCTCCTTGGCTTAAAGTCACTTCCGAAGGTTAATGCCTCCGACAATGAAGAGCTCCCCCCAGCAGTGCACTGGAACTTCAGTGTGGACTTTGAGGCTCAAAGTCATCGAGTTTTGTACCTGTGTCATGACTGAGCCAGGCTGACACCTCACCAGAAAACCATCTGTCTTCCTGACCCAATATATTCCAGAAACCTTTATCTAACGGGAGTTCTCTTCTTTCACAGATAATGATGAATAATTAAGTCTACCCACTCGGAGCCTAGCTGAGGATTGTTAACACATTCCTGTAATAAATGTACTCAAATAAAAGTCCTCATCACTTTGCTCTCTGTTCAATCTGGCCCTAAATGTGTGATCAACTTGTGTCTTTTTCACACTTCTTCACCAGGTAAATGGCCTGAAACTAATGATACAACAAAAAAATTCAAACTAAAACAATGTTCTAGCTCCTAGATTTAAAAAAAAACCCGAGCCAGTGCTCAGAAGGGGGAGACGTAGTTTGAGATATTGCTCAATTCAGAAATCATAATAATAATCCTTGCATTTGATATAGCGCTTTTCACGTCGGGAGGACGTCCCAAAGCGCTTCACAGAATATACTGTAAAGTGAATTGACTGTATATTTGTGGGTGAACGCGGCAGCCAATTGCGCACAGCAATGTCCCACAAACAGTCGTAGATTGAAATTGACCAATTTATTATTGTTTGGTTTTGGAGGGATTATTATTAGGCTCTGTGTGGAGTAAGGAAACTTGCCCAAGGTTTTGCCCTCTGCCTGGAATTGAACTCAGGTCTCTCGCTTACAGAGCGAGTGCTCTAACCACTGAGCTACAGGACTCCACTGTAAAATAAAATGTAAACAGTGGGGATAATAGCCTTATAATAATATAATAATCCTTGCATTTGATATAGCGCCTTATCATATGCGCTTGGAAAGCGAGTAAACTGTAAAATAAAAGCAGTTGCGTAGATTTTAAATGATCGTTTATTAAATGAACACCAAATATACAAATCCCATGAATGCCATGCTCATAATATACAGCAGTATTAAACTGGTACATATTTAGATGTGGTGGAGAGCGAGATGTCAACCTATCCCAAAGCTAGTTTATAATCTCATGTCAGCACTTACCCTGATGGTCTCAGATACTTCACACATAATCTAAATCACTGCTTAATAATAATAGTAATCCTTGCATTTGATACGGCGCCTTATCACATCTTCGAGACTTCTCAAAGTGCTTCACAGAATATACTGTAAAGTGAATTGATTGTATATTCTTTTTGAGGAAACATGGCAGCCAATTGCACACAGCAGTGTCCCAAAAACAGTGGTGGATTGAGTAACCAATTTATAACAATAACTATCCTTGCATTTAATATAGCACTTTTCACGTCTTCCAGATGTCTCAAAGCGCTTCACAGAAGACTGTAAACTGAATTGACCGTATATTTATGGGCGAAAATGCGGTAGCCAATTGCGCACAGCAGGGTCCCACAAACAGTCTTGGATTGAAATGAAATGTTTTTTTGAGGGATTAATATCAGGCGTGTGGAGTAAGGAAACTCGCACAAAGTTTCGCCCTGCCGGGAATCGAACCCAGGTCTCCCGCTTGGAAAGCGAGTGCTCTAATCACTGAGCTACTATTATTAAGTTTAAAAACATTCTGGAGACATTCCTGTTTTGATGACAAGTGTTACTTTCGATGATATTTCTGTATAAATCTTCAAGTTCTGCGAATTGAGTTTGAGGAAAACTCCCATTTTAAGACAAAGAAAGATCCAACGAGGATCCCAAAGAAGGTTTTTGGTCAGGCAGGGTCTGACACATTCGGAAACCTATCACCCTGAGCCAGGCAGGTCCTCAGTTCTCCAGGACACCACTGATCACAGACCAGCCAGCCTGGCCTATCAGAAGAACCCTGGAAGCCAAAGCCCTAAAAGTTGGGCAGTCATGGCTGGAAGAGTTGCAGGAAAGACAGAGTTCCGTGCATCCCACTTCCACATGGAAATGGAATGCACACTCAGGAAATATGAATCCTGTTTTACCTAATTCCAACGCTTGGGGATCCAGAGTGTGCATAGCGGGTGCCTGCTGGGGTTTAAACCAGCAAAAAAAACACATCGCCTGCCATTGAAAGCACTGTCTGATGAGCTTTCCTGCTATTTTTCCAGTCATGACCACTTAATGTTAGGGCTTTGAGACGTCTCGAAGATATGATAAGGCACTATATCAAATGCAAGGATTATTATATTATTATAAGGCTATTATCCCCACTGTTTACATCTCAAGCTCTCAATCAACAGCAAATTGAGTCGAAACCAGTTATCAGAGTGTGACTGTCACTCATTTCGCCCCAACCCAGAGCAGTGAGGCCTCTGTTTAGATCAGTCTAATCAGTCTCTAGTTTCTGGTGAAATTCTGCAGCAAACTTCTCTCTATCCACTGTACTAGCAGAACATAATAGTATCAGAGGACACACAAGGAGATTAAATACCAGCTAATAATAATAATCCTTACATTTGACATTGCAACTTATCACGTTGGAAGGATTCTCAAAGTGCTCCAAGGGATTTTACTGTGAAGTGTCGTAACTGTGCATTTGTAAGCAAACAAGGCAGCCAATTTACACACAGAATTGACAGGAGCCGAGAGGGAAGCTTCCCTGCTCCTAGTGACTGCTAATTCTGCACCAATAAGTTCTGATGAGCCCGACTGGTTGGTCTGTAATCAATGGTGTCTTCTGAGTACTACAGACTTGCCTGGCTCAGGACTATTGAGACTACCACAGAGGACACATGTGATTCTGATGTTCCTTTGCCAATCATGTCACTTTGAAGAAGCTCTGCTCCAAGGAGACCCCGCTTACCTTCTTCCTAGGAGGATAATCACTGGTTGATCATTTGACATCCTTAAGCAGGAATCAGTGAACTTAAATAATGATTGTTTCCAAGGTCATGGGTTTCTTAAATAAGAAACAATGCAAAATTGGAAGCCCAACATTTGCTCAAGGACTGGGATACAGAAGAAATAAGGGTGATACCCATCATTGAGTCAGTGCCTGCCTGTTTTAGATCCTAAGATCTCCAACACAGTGAATCACAATATCTGTCCATTACCCGAAGCTGATCAGCCTCAGGACTTGGTGAAACACTTCTCTCTGCAACGTGAAGCGGTCCCAAGGCGAATAGAGTTTGAAGATCCATTTCCAAGTGATTCCATACTCTGCTGCTCTCATTAATTCTGCACAGACTAGAGCTCAAACCAGTGTATTGGCTAATCTGAGTGATGGAAATGGAACCCCATTTTAGGGCCCTCTTTTGCTGTGGGGGGTTGAGAAGATGTGGCAGACTATTCGGGTTGGATTGGATGTTGCATGTTTTAACGCTTAATTTCCGAGAGATCTCAAAGCTTCAGTGATTCTCATATGGAGCCACTTTGCGAATCTCACAAACAGCCATGAGGTGATTGACGGATTAATCAGGAGGATTGTCGGCCAGGAAACCAGGAGAAACTCCTTTCTCTTTTCCGATTAGCGCCTTTGAAGTCTGGCTGAAGAACTGGTTCCGCACAGGAGAGACACCATTGTCGAGCAACTCTCACCATGCTATGAGAGAAGCTGCGTCTGGAATGTTCCTAGACATTCACCCGCGACAATCTGTATTGTTTCTTGGCCCACGTCACCCTGTGAACATGGATATCCCGCCTCCAGCCGATGCTCTCGTCCCAGCAGTACTCGGGCGAGAGGACCCTGGTGGGTTTGTGTAACCAGAAGTACTTGTTGAGGTGGCTCTCATCATGCCATCTGGCCTCCACCTTGTTGCGTTTGTCCTGGAGGATTGCCTGGTAGCAACTCTCAGTCAAGTTTCTCACCTGCTGCCACGTCCCCCCGAAGACAGCCGCATGGTAATAGAAGTCACCGGAGTTGTCCAGGTTGGCGGCCGAGCGCGGATTGTGGTCATAGGTATAGAAGTATTGGGGTCTGCGGTAGTACCAGGCATGGAGCAACCCAACCAGCTCGCCCAGGGCCTCGGTACCAAAGCGGCCTTTAAACTGCTGGTCTACGTCGAAGCAGAAGACATAGGTGACCTGGTGCCTGATGTGCGTCTCGATGGCTCTGCTGATGGTTTCCATCCTCAGCATGGACACATCCTGCCAGCGCTCGTGCCTCTCCACCTGCAGCCCCGTGACCTCCCGATGGCCACTCAGCTCCAGCGCCTGCAGCTTGGCCAGATCATCCACAAACACATAGTAAATGACGGGGAAGCCCGGCATGAAGAACTCATCCGCTGTGGCCAGAAAGTTCTTTAAATACAGGTCCAGGTAACTGAGAGGGTGAGAGAAAGCCAGGTCACTTGCTGGAGAACAAACTTACTTTTTATAGTCGTGTCACAATATCTCCCAATTTTATCACAGCACCTAAGATATTAATACCAAGTATAGTGACTATTTTTGAAAGTAAACATGGCAGGCATTAGTAATAATAATCAACTAATAAATATCTTTGCTGTAAGGAAGATAGAAAAGATACTGTAAAGAGCAGTGACTAGGTCAAACATGGCAGCCAATTTGTGCACAGCAAAGTCCAACAAACAGCCGTGGAGTGAGTGACAACTTTATTTGGGGGATTGTTGGCCAGGACACCGGGAGAGAGAAACTCCCTTCTTATTAAATAGTGCCATGAGATCTTTAATTTCCACCTGAACAGGCAGCTGGGGCCTTTTTTTAACACTTCATCCAAAGGATGACACCTCCAACAATGTAATTCCCCCCCTACAGCTCTGCATTTCGAGGAGGGCTGGAATAGACAAAACGTTAGGTGACGAATGCAAAAAATAAGGGACTTGGCTGTGTTGGGTGTGCGGAGCAGTTGGAGATGGACAATGTGACAGAGAAAACCGTCTTCCCCTGGACATTCTTCCAAATTTAGACTGAACCAAAGAAATTTCAAACATTCTGTGCTTGAAATCCTGCGATTTTAAAATAGTGATTTTAAGACAAAGATTAGGAGGGCTCTGGGTTCAGGAATGGGTGGTAGCCTGGCCAGTTTTTTTTTAACCGTATTTTTTAATGACAGTGGAGCCTTAATAATAATAATCCTTGCAATTGATATAGCGCTTTTCACGTCTTCTAGACGTCCCAAAGCGTTTCACAGAATATACTGTACTTTACATTGACTGTATATTTGTGGGCGAACGCGGCAGCCAATTGCGTACAGCAGCGTCCCACAAACAGTCATGGATTGAAAATGACCAATTTATTATTGTTCTGTTAAGGGCAGGGGTAGGATGTGGGGTAGGAAGGACAGCTGAGGATTGAACCTCATCATCATCCACAACTTTTAATCCAGAGACAAGAGTGTTAATGACTGAGCCAAACTGCAAACACGAACTTACTTGCCAACTGCAAACACAGTGAGACCGATGATGACATTCTGCTTCCGGTATTCCTTATTGTAATATTCTGGATTGAAGGTTCCTTCCCAGATGATTGGAGCTTTCCAGTGAGTGCACGTCTGCACGTCCTTCCTGCTCCTACAACAACAACAAGCGACCTTAAAAGTGGTGGGAGCTGACTCCGAGCTGGGGGACGGGGCGAGGTGACTGTAACCACGGTTGAAAAGGAAGGTTTTCAGGCTGGACTTGAAAAAGGGGAGGTGGGGGGGCAAGGTGAAGGGATTGAAGCGGAGGGAGCTACACAAACAAAGAGACCAGACAACACATTCCTGGTTTCAAACACAGGGGCTTATGTTCACTCAGAAAGAAATGAACGGAAGAATCCTCACTCGTTCCTCTACTCTTCTCCTGAACTTTCAAACATTCTGAGCCAGAAATCTGCATTTTTAAGATTGTGTCCATGCCTTCAGCCACCATGCCCCAAAACTAATTCTCTGCCTCAATCCTTCTGCCTTGAAGTGCCCCCCCAGGGCACTGTGATGACAGCCCAGCCAGCCTGGCTTATAAGCAGGACTTGGAAGGGCAGACCAGTCACTGGGGGCAGGAAATCCTCCCACCTGTTAACCCTGCAAGCCAAAGCCCTGATGGTTGGGTGATCCTAGCTTGACAAGCAGCAGGAAAGCTAGCAGACAGTGTTATCAATGACAAAATATGCAAATTTAGCTGGTTAGACTCCAGCAGTTACCCCAATGCACACTCTGGTGTCCCCAAGCCTTGACTTTTCTGAATCTGTGCCTAATATTCTCTGAAATTTGCTAAGCAAGATGTGTCCCACCAGGGAGAGAGTGCGCATACCAGATAGCAACAATCTATCTCTGGAATTTCCAATGTGTAGGTGGGATGCACTGAATTCTTAGCACTTAAGCATGTGATGGGTTTCCTCGTGTGTAAAAAAACTGGCTGACCACCCCCCTCCGCCCCCCCCAAAAGAAAATCAGATGGTGATTTTAAGACAAAGACTAGGTTGTCGCTGGATGCAGGAATGGCAGCCTGGCTGATTTTTTAATCCATATTCCTAATTACAGTACAGCCAGTTTCAAAGGCACTAGGTGTAGGTGTAGTTCGTAGGTGTAATCGGCATTTACTTCCCCATTTGTGTTATGTGACATTTCAATTAGTGTTACAGGATCTTTAACCCCCCCCCCAATCTGAACAGACACAGACATGACCCCTGTTTTAACGTCTCATCTAAAGCACCGCACTCCTACCAATTCAGACCCCCCGCCCCAATCCTCCCCCAGCAATGCACTGAAACAGCAGCCTAGACTGTGAGCTCAAAGCCCCGATGTGCGGCTTGAACTCTCAAACATTTGCCCAAATGTAATTGTGCTACCAACCCAGCAAGTCTGTCACCCATTTACACAAAACGTAAATTCAGTTTATTTTCACTAAATATCACCTCCAACATCAAGGGCACAATATTGAGGTGAATAAGGCTATCAGAAGACAGGGGAGAGATACATACCACAAATCCAGTGAGTTATCCACATGGTTCCCAGGCTTTAAGCGAAACCCTCTGGTAAATGACATTTATTCATTGGAATCAGCCCTTCCATAATTCTGAAAAGTTATATAATAATAATAATAATCCTTGCATTTGGTATAGCTCCTTATCATATCTTCAAGACGTCTCAAAGTGCTTCACAGAATATACTGTAAAGTGAATTGAATGTATATTTTGTGGGAAAATGGCAGCCAATTGCACACATCAATGTTCCACAAACAGTCGTGGATTGAAGTTACCAATTTATTTTTTTTGTTGAATGAATTATTACCCCCAAAAAAGTGATCCGCTAATCAGCTAAATCCAGGTTCCTACTCCCTTCCAGGTAAATAGAGGCTTGTGGAGTAAGCAAACTTGCCCAACGTTTCGCCCTGCCAGGAATCAAACCCAGGTGTCTCGTTTGCTAGGCGAGTGGTCTAACCGCTGAGCTATAGGACTCCACAGGGGGATTGTTGGCCAGGACACTGGGAGAAATTCCCTTAATTTTTTCCAATAGTGCCATGGGATATTTAACATCCACCTTAACAGGTGTTAAAACTTAAAAAGATTTCAGTTTAATATCTCAAAGGTGCTCAATAAATGTAATTTCGTTGTTGTATAGATACTAATTGAGATTGACAAGTGACTCTCTCTGAACCTTACTGAGCCATTTCTCACAGTTCATTCTCTCTGGCATGATTACTCTCACTGCTATCTTCTCAGGTCAAACAAGCCCTTTCTGTCCCTGAAGGAGAGAAACTACTGACAAGGCCACAAAGAGAGAATGGTTCTTACCTGAACACGGCAGGAATCAGCATCACCACCAAGATCAATACTATTAGGGATACAAAGCACTTGCGTCTTGTCATATGCACCCTGTGTGCGAGGTCAGTAACCAGGTCAGTGAGTGTAAGCAGCGGCCATAGACAACAACAACTACCACCACCACCATAATAATCTGCATTTAATATAACGCCTTTTCACAGCTTCAAGACGTCTCAAAGCACTTCACAGGATATATGTATACTGTTAAGTAAATTGACTATACTTTGTGGGTGAAACGCAGCAGCCAATTGCGGACTGCCGTGTCCCACAAACAGTCGTGGATTGAGTGACCAATTTATTATTATTTTTTTTAATAAGGAATTATTACCCACAGAAAAGTAATCCATCAATTGACTAACAACAGAGACGTGTGGAGTAAGGAAACTTGCCCAATGTTTCGCCTTGCCCAGGAATCGAACCCAGGTCTTTTGCGAGGCGAATGCTTTAGCCACTGAGATACAGGACTCCACCATCTGCCTTCATGCAGGTTAGCGCCTCAGAGAGCTGTTGGTTAATTCTAGGTCTCCTAGGTGCAGAAGGACGCAGTGCAGACATGCTGTAACCCATTTCACTATAGCACAGCTCCATTGTAGATCCCATTCCCCCTCGGCATGATGCAGCGGGTCACTCCTGAACCCGATATTCCTGTATTTTGTTACAGAGCAATTACCCACTCCTCTGCCCCCCAAAAAGCTGAGTATTTTGTGAATATAAAAAAAAACTGCAATGGTCTCTATGAATATGAAGAGAACACTTGCTATTACGTAGCAATATTTATATAGCAAGGCGTTATACCCCTTAACAGTCTTAAGATATCTACCAAAAGAAGCAGAGGGGAGGTTAGAAGAAATGTTTTCACTCAGCGAGTTGTTGGAATTTGGAATGATCCGACCGCAAGGGCAGTGAAGTCCGATTCGATAACAGCTTTTAAGAGAGAACTGGACAGGTATCTCGGGAGGACGGGTTTGTGGGGTTATGGGGAGAAAGCTGGTGATTGGGTTAGTGAAAGTGACGCTCTGTCAAAGAGCCGCACAGACTCGATGGGCCGAATGGCCTCCTTCTGTGCCGTAACATTCTATGAATCTATGAATAATCTATGAACATCCTGACCAAACAATCTAAGTCTTCAACTCCACACAAGTTTCCACCATACCCATTACTCCCTCCCATACCGTCCTAATCCCCTCGCCCTCATGTGTGGATCTAACTTTCCTCTAATAATAACAATAATAATAATCCTGGCATTTGATACAGCGCCTTATCACGTCTTCAAGACATCTCAAAGCGCTTCACAGGATATACTGTAAAGTGAATTGACTACGTCTTTCCTGGATATCAGCCTGGCTCAATCACTTTCACCTCGAAGTCAGAAGGTTGTGGATTCAAAGCCCCATATAGGGACTTTGAGTTTATAGTCGAGGCTGAAACTCCAGCGCTGTGTTGCTTTCCTTAGGATAAGACATTAATTTGAAGTACTGCCTGTGTAGGTGGATGTTAAAAGATCCAATGTCACTACTTAAATAGAATTTTGAAGGGAGTTTCTCCAGGCCAAAAATATCCCAGACCAAGTGAGTTATTCATTTTGTGAATGTCTTTGGGACATTGCTGTATGTAAATTAGTGGTGCGTCACCCAAAAAATACAGTTGCTACCTTTACAATAAAGAATGAGTGGTAAACTTATGGAACAGGCTCCCTAAGAAGACAGCGGAAGCAGTAAGTGTTGTTTGTTTCAAGAACAAATTAGATAGATTTCTGCTAGAAAATAATATCTGGGGATGCAATGTGTAGTTTGGGATATATGTCAAGCGACTGCCAGGATGGTGGAAGGCGAACTGGATGGACCTTGGTCTTCTTTCGCCAGCAAACGCTTATATTTTAATGAGAGGCTTCTTCACAAACGGTGGTCACTGGATATCAAGGGCAAGACATGGATTCTGAATTGGCTGAAGGGAAGAAAGCAGAAGGTCTTTGTTAGGGGAACCAGATCACAATGGGGGAAGGTATTAAGCGGCTGCTTCAGCGGTCTATACTTGGCCCTCTCCTGTTTCCTGTTCCTTGTTTATATTAATGAGCTGGATTCACAGAAACAGTGCAAGATACCTACATTTACAGACAACATTAAATTAGGAGGAACGGTGCAATCAGAGAAGACAGCAAAGGTCCTACAAAGAGAGCCTGATATGATTATGGGTCGTCTATAGGGTTGCCATAGGCTAGTGACTGGCAAATGAGATTTTATATGGATAAATTCCAGGTATCACATTTACGATGCAAGAATAGGAAACACAATATGGATGGGACAGAACTTGCCAAGGGGAGAGCTGAAAGAGACCTAGGTGTGTTGGTTGACTCATCATGTCAAAAACAGCGGGGATGAATTAACTAACAGGTAACCAGGTAAGACGTACCTTAAGGCCCCGAGTTTTTTTACTCTGTAAAGAAATATTTTGTGGCAGGACTTAGGGCCCTGAGGCCTGAGGGGCCCCAAATGTGATTGACCCCATTACCTCCCGGATGCCCCTCTCTTCTCATCGCTCTCACTCTGGTTTAGAGCCCCCGCCAATCCCTTAATCTGGCCCTGCTTTGTGATGTTGTTTTAACCTAATAGCAGCGCTTCCTTAAGTAACTCACTGGAGTCTCAGCCTGAGATTGTGAGGCCTGTAGCTCAGTGGTTAGAGCACCTGGGTTCGATTCCCGGCAAGGAGAAATGTTAGGCAGGTTAGGCAAAGCACTATATCAAGTGCAAGGATTATTAAAAAGTTTTATAGCTTCACACAGCAGTCAGTGGGTAGAACATGTTCCCCATACCCTCAGACTATCTATCTTGCCTCGCAAATTCATCCAGCCGAAGCTTATCCAGGGCTCTGATTTTATTTATGTTTCCAAGTCTGGAATATGGATGCAGTTAGCTGGAGCAGACTTCGCTCATTTTACTTAATGATTCACAGCCACACTTTTTAAAACTGCTTTTTTTATATAAAAAGTGCAACAACTTGAATTTGTACAGTGCCTTTTATATAGGATGAACATGATTGTATCAGCCTGGCTCAGTAGTTAGCACTCTCGCCTCTGAGTCAGCAACCTCACATCAGGATTTTGAGCTCATATAGTCTAAGCTGACACTCCAATGTGTTGCTTGAGGTATGCTATACTGTCGGAGGTGCTGTCCTTCGGATGACATATTAAAACGAGGTCCCAGCTGCCTGTTGCAAGTGAATGTGAAAGATAACTATTCCTAAAGAGAAGGGAGTTTTTCTCTCTCTTGCTTTCTCTCTCCGGTGTCCTGGCCAACAATCCCCCAAATAAAATTGGTCGCTCATTCCATGGATGTTTGTGGGACACTGCTGTGCGCAACTGGCTCCTGCTGTGCCCACAAAACACAGTCACTCCAGCATCCGATACATCCTGTGAAGCGCTTTAGGACATCCTTCCCAGGTAAAGGCCATTTACGAAATGCAAGGATTATTATTAATTATTATTATCATCAACAACTCAAAGCAGTTCAAAAATGTTACTTTACACATTCCCAGAGGCATAGAATTACAGCCCTCTGAAGCCAGAGGGAAGGAAAAAAGTTTTCCTTTTTATCAGTAAACTGAAATAAAGTGTTTGCTGCGGGGAAGAAGAAAGTGTTAATTGACTCACGAGTCTGGAGCGTGCTAACAGATCAACAACAACAAACTGCATTTATATAGCGCCTCTCATGCGGGGTAGCGTCCCAGAGCGCTTTACAGTGTTGGAGTCTGACCAGATCACAGACAAGATAGGTCTGTGATGAAGAAGGCCCTTAGGCTATCCGACCAGAACACTCACTCTCCCTATCCCTCCCATTCCAGCATCAAGCTGCTTTGCAAACCAGTCTAGTGTTGTGGCCTCTGAACACCTTTTCTGACAATCTGTTCCATGGGAGGTTATACTATACTGCCCCACAGAAACCCTTAAGTTTCACCTAAAGAACTGTGTCAAATATACATTGAGAGGTTTTTTTTTGGTCAACAAGGTGTCTGACACATGCGGAAACCCATCACCGTCCTATCCCTATCCCTAAAACCAACCACCTGCTTCCTATCCCTAAAACCAACCACCTGCTCCTATCCCTAAAACCCACCACCTGCTCCCTTGACCCCATCCCCACTCCACTCCTTATCTCCCAGCTCCACTTTCTTGCCCCACATATCACTGACATCATCAACCTGTCCCTCTCCTCTGGCTCTGTCCCCATTCCATTAAAAACTGCCATCATCACGCCCACCCTGAAAAAACCCTCCCTTGATGCGTCGCAGCTATCAAGCTACCGGCCCATCTCCAACCTCCCCTTTCTCTCCAAGGTCTTGGAAAGAGTTGTCGCCTCCCAACTGCGCTCTTTCCTTTCCACCCATTCTCTTTTCGAACCCCTTCAGTCAGGTTTCCGTGCTGCCCATAGCACAGAAACTGCCCTGGTCAAGGTCACCAATGATATCCTGACCATCTGTGACCAGGGCTCCCTCTGTCTCCTCGTCCTCCTCGACCTATCGGCAGCATTCGATACGGTCGACCACGCTATCCTACTCCACCGCTTGTCCTCCCACCTCAACCTTCAAGGCACTGTCCTTGAATGGTTTAGGTCGTACCTTTCTCACCGTCTTCACTTTGTCTCGACGAATGGCTTCTCCTCCACCCCCCGCACTGTCTCATGTGGTGTCCCTCAGGGCTCTGTCCTCGGTCCCCTCCTCTTCACCCTCTATATGCTCCCCCTTGGTGACATCATCCGCAGACATGGAGTTAACTTCCACATGTATGCGGATGACACCCAACTCTACCTTTCCTCCTCTACTCTCAACTCCACGACCACCGATGTCCTGACAGCCTGCCTGTCCGACATCGAGTCCTGGACGAGAGACAACTTTCTTCAGCTCAACGTGCGAAAAACCGAGGCCCTCCTGATTGGCTCACGTCAGCGCCTCCGCACCTCAGGCGCTGACACCATCAGCATCCAAGGCTGCACTCTCCACCTCTCAAAGCCAGTCAGGAACCTCGGCGTTTTGTTCGACCCTGAGCTGTCCTTTCTCCCTCACATCCGCACCACAACTGGCACCGCCTTCCATCACCTCCGGAACATCGCCAGACTACGGCACTACCTCACCCCTCACGCTGCTGAAACCCTGGTTCACGCCTTTGTCACCTCAAGGCTGGACTATGGGAACTCTCTCCTCGCCGGCCTTCCCGCCACCTCCCTCCACAAGCTGCAGGTCATTCAGAACTCTGCAGCTCGTGTACTGTCCCGCACCAGGCTTCGGGACCACATCACTCCCACCCTCGCTCGCCTCCACTGGCTCCCCATCCCCCAGAGGATTGATTTCAAGATCCTCATCCTCACCTACAAGGCCATTCACGGCCTTGCTCCCTCCTACCTCTCCAACCTACTATCCCCCTACCTACCTGCCCGTACCCTCCGTTCCTCTGGCTCCGGTCTGCTCCACGTCCCCCGCCCCAACCGCCCTACCATCGGTGGTCGGGCCTTCAGCCTCTCAGCCCCCAGGCTCTGGAACTCCATCCCCCAGTGCCTTCGCCTTGCTTCCTCCCTTTCCTCCTTCAAGGCCGGTCTCAAAACCTTTCTCTTTGACCGGGCCTTCAGCTCCCCTCTCGACTCTCTTCCCCCTCCTCGCTCCCTCCCTTCCCTCCCCTCACCCTGACCATTTCCCCCCTGATCGGGTCATGACCCAACTGTGCAGCGCCTTGGGACGTCCTCCTGACGTGAAAGGCGCTTTATAAATGGAATCTTGTTGTTGTTGTTGTTAAGAGTCTCCAAATCCAATTGAGAATTCCATGCATCCCACCTTCATATGGAAATTCCAGAGATAGATTGTTAGAATGGAATACGCTCTCTCTCAACGGTGGATTTGAGCCCTCATGAGGTGGATGGTGGTAACGCTTTCTTTCGCCTCTGAGGCAGGAGGTTCTGGGTTCAAGCCCCACATCAAAACTTGGAATCACATAATCTAAACTGATGCTCCAATGCAGCGCTGGGTGGGTGGGGATTGCTTGTCGGATGTGCCGTCCTTCAAATAAGACGTTAAACTGAGGTTCCATCTGCCTGTACAGGTGGACATTAAAGATCCCAAGGCGCTATTCAAAAAGAGAAGGGAGTTTCTCTCTGCCGTGTCCTGGCCAACAATCCCCCTAATAAAATTTGTCACTCACTCCATGGATGTTTGTGGGACATAGCTGTGCGTAACTGGCTGCTACTTTTGCCCACAAAATTAGTCAATCCACTTTACAGTATAGTGAAGCACTTTAAGATGTCAAGGATATAGGACACATCATCGACTCCCCCACCCACCGCTACCTCTGCTCGGCTGGCTCCGGCCTCCCGTTTGTCCCTCGCCCCATCCGCTCCACCATTGGTGGCCGAGCCTTCAGCCGCACTCTGGAACTCTCTCCCTCAATCCCTACATCCTCCCCACTTTCAATTCCAACCTGAAGACCTTTTTTGATCGTGCTTACGGTCACCTCAACCCTCTCTCTCTCAACTTGAGAGACAGGACTCCGCCACTGTCAAGCCCTCTGGAACTCTACTTTGTGTGAAGGCCACTTTATAGATGCAAGTTGTTGTTGTTGCTATTGATGTTATAAGGTACATAAAATAATATTCTTACTACTAATAATTCTTGCACTTGATGTATACATCAAGTGCAAGAATTATTAGTAGTAAGACTATTATTTTTAATAATAATTATTATTATTTTATTCCTCATCTGCATCTCTATGACGAAAAAGCATCAGACTACAATCTCTCAGCAATGCACAAAAGCAATGTGTCTCACACAGCAACAGGATTCAGCAGACTGAGAAAACTATTAGAATTTTTTATGAAGGGGCTGGAATTAACTCGAGAAAATCTTGATTTCTGCGAAAATAGTGGACGGGGCTGGCGGGATAATACACATATATTTTAATAAGAGAGAGATTGGAAATAGAATTTACCTGTGATTCATAGTAAGTGTATTTGGGCTGTGGGGGACAGAGTTCCAGAGTTCAGGCACAGACTGACGAGTATAATTCTGACAATGGGTTTACGAAATTCATTATTATATTTCTTTAACCTTTGTTTTCCTTGCGTTTGTATGTGTGAGTGTGTTTTTCTGGAGGGGAGTAAGTGAGTGATCGAATGTTACATCTAAAGCAACACAAACACCAGTGAAACCGACAAGTTGATATGAACAGCCTTTATAGCCAGAGGTGGTTTTATAATTATATATTATTATATACAATATATGCAAGATATATATATATAAAAAAGTTACCAACCTTAACATTTTTACAAGGATCCACATCTGTTCCTTTCCTACTTTGTTGTAAAATGTTGATTGAAACAGGTTTTTGGGGGAACTGGAAAGAATTTATTGGGGAGGGGTAGGAGAAGGAGGTGAGACTTCCCTTCAATCAGTGGCTGAGAGTCTAAACCACCGTGAGACAGTTTGTCATTAACCCTGAAGTTAAGTTGCTTTGAGAATGCCAACAACCCACCCACATTACTAACACATCAACCTCTGTTGGTGGCCTAGAATAGTGTTTCTTTTCAATAGGGAGGGGAAAATATTGAGCCAACCAGTCTCTCTGTGATAGCCAATAAAAAATTATAATAATAATCCTTGAATTTGATACCTTATTGAGACATCTCAAAGCACTTTACAGAATATACTGTAAAGTGAATTGCCTGTGTATTTTGTGGGCAAAACACGGCAGCCAATTGCACACAGCAATTTCCCGCAAACAGTCATGGATTGAAGTGACCAATTTGTTATTGTTTTTTTCTTGAGGAATTATTATTGTGGATTGAGTGACCACGTTTTTTTGAGGGATTATTATCCCCGGAAAATCGATCCGCCAATTGACCAACAACTGGATTCCTACTTACTGCCAGGTAAACAGGGGCGTGTGGAGTAAAGAAACTTACCAAAGGTTTTGCTCTGACCGGGAACCGAACCCATGTCCTCTCGATTGCGAGATAGGCATTCTAGCCACTACACTCCAGGACTCATTTTACTAGAGGGAACTCGAATGATGTAGATAATTTAGATCTCAGATCAACATTTCAGGGTACAGATAGGCTGTGTTATGGTAAAGAAAGAACTTGCATTTTTATAGCACTTATGTTCACAAGAAATACCGTAAAATGGATTGATGGTGTATTTAGTGGGCGAAGGTGGCAGCCAGTTTGCACACAGCAGTGTCCCACAAACAGCCAAGGAGTGAGTGACCAATTTTATTTGGGGGATTCTTGGCCAGGACACCGGGAGAGAGAAACTCCCTTTACTTTTTGAATAGTGCCGTGGGAGCTTTAACGTCCACCTGAATAGGCAGACGGGACCTCGGTTTGACGTCTCATTCGATGGTGCCTCCGACAATCCAACAGATGGGCTTGAACCCACAATCTTCTGGCTCATAGGCGAGAGTGCTACTGCTGAGCCAGGTTGACACATTTATCAATTTTGCAACGCTGCCTATTATTGTCAGAAACCGAGAGACTGTTGACAGCAGTTTGCAAAAAATCATGTAAATGAAAAATGTGTAATAATAATAATAATCCTTGCATTTGATATAGCGCTTTTCACATCGGGAGGACGTCTCAAAGCGCTTCACAGAACACACTATAAAGTGAATTGACTGTATATTTGTGGGCGAACGCGGCAGCCAATTGCGCACAGCAATGTCCCACAAACAGTCGTAGATTGAAAATGACCAATTTTTTAAATTATTGTTTTTGTTTTTTTGGAGGGATTATTATTAGGCTCTGTGTGGAGTAAGGAAACTTGCCCAAGGTTTCGCCCTCTGCCTGGAATTGAACTCAGGTCTCTCACTTGCAAAGCGAGTGCTCTAACCACTGAGCTACAGGACTCCACAATTAATTAATTAAGAATAGTGCAAATCTCAGCTCGTATTTCCAACCACAAAAGCTGAAGTGTTTATATAGTGTCCCCATACCAGAGAAGGGCTTTATTGCTTAATGTACCAGAAACAATGAATACTTTTATTCACTTGTAAAGTGAATTGATTGAACGATTTGTAGATGAATTGGTTAGAAAACAAGCGGATGACAAAGCATTTAACACCAAACAATATTTCAATTTGATGCATTCAGAATTTCACAAGGAATTGAATTGTGCTCAGTGTCGTGAAAAAGCCCTTTGATGATGTGACCATTGATCAAGGATTGTTAGTAATTCTTTGCAATTTTCCTGAGTTCAAACCACAAACTTATGCATTGTACCTAACATGTTAAGTCAATGCCCTTTACCTGGGATGGGTAATAATAATATTCATTTGATATAGCCCTTTATCATGTTGTTGAGACGTCTTAGAGTGCTTCACAGAATATATTGTGAAGTAAATTGACTGTATATTTTGTGGGCAAAACTGCACACAACAGTGTCCCACACAGTCGTGCATTGAGTTTTTGGAGGGATTATTATCCTACTTTGTGGGTGGATTTTGTGGGCGAATTGGTCAGAAACTGGAAAATCACTTTGTTTTAAATGTGGAAAATCGTTTTACCTTCCTTGCAAAAAACAAAGTGATCTGCTAATTGGCTAACAACCAGGTTCCCACTTACTGCCAGGTAACCAGAGGCGTGTGGAGTCAGGGACCTTGCCTAAAGTTTCCCCCCACCTTCAATTATTGTGCTGAAACACGAGATGAGAATAATAATAATAATCCTTGCATTTGATACAGCGATTTTCGCGTCTTCTCGACATCTCAAAGCGCTTCACAGAATATACCGTAAAGTGAATTGACTGTATATTTGTGGGTGAAACGCAGCAGCCAATTGCGCACAGCAGTGTCCCAGAAACAGTCATGGATTGAAATGACCAATTTTTTTTCTTGAGGGATTATTATTAGGTGTGTAGAGTAAGGAAACTTGCCCAAGATTTTGCCCTGCTGGGAATCGAACCCAGGTCTCTCGCTTGAGGGGCAAGTGCTCTAACCACTGAGCTACAGGACTCCACAATCCTTATATACACTCAGTGTATATGGCTCAGTGAAAACATCTGGCTTCGGCAATGCTGACCTACATAATACAGTCACTCCACTTTACAGTCAAAGGCTGAGACTGATAGATTTTTAAATAAATAGAGGGATTAGGGGATATGGGGATAGGGCAGGTAATTAGAGTTAGGTCTGAAGATCAGCCATGATCTTATCGAATGGCGGGGCACAGGCTCAAGGGGCCGAATGGCCTACTCCTACTCCTAATTCTTATGTTCTTATGTTCTTATGTATAGTCAATCGCTTTGAGACAATACAATATAAAATTGATCTGATTGGAGTCCTCCTGATGTGAAAAAAACATAAGAGTTTGCTGGCGAAAGAAGACAAGATCTAGTTTGCTTTCCACCATCCTGTCAGTCATTTGACATGTTGCCCTAAAATATACACTGCATTCCAAGATATTATTTTCTAGCAGAAATCTATCTCATTTTTTCTTGAAACAAATGTCATTTTCTGCTTCCACCATCTCCCTAATTTTGCTACTCACTTACTTGAAAAGCCAGGTGCGGGCTGCTGAACGCACCTGCGTCAAATCTGGCCTAACGGTCCACCGACAAATCTGGCTGGACCTCCTCAAAATCTACCGCTCCACTCTAGCCTCGGCCAAATCGTCCTTCTACTCCAGGATAATCCTGGAGGCGAAGAACAACCCCAGGCTACTGTTTTCTACCACATCCCGACTCCTCCGTCCCCCCCGCCACCCCGCGCAGGTCATCTCCTCCAACCTTCACTGCGAGGAGATGCTGGATTTCCTTGAATCCAAAATCAAGGGAATCTGCTCCGCGGTAACTTCCCCTCCAACATCCATCCACCCCCCCACCCCTTCCCTCCCACACTCCAACTGCTACCCATCCTCCCCTACACACTTTCGTACCCGTTTCCCCACCCTCTGTCACCAAACTCATCCTATCCCTGAAACCCACCACCTGCTCCCTTGACCCCATCCCCACTCCACTCCTTATCTCTCAGCTCCACCTCCTGCCCCACATATCACAGACATCGTCAACCTGTCTGTCCCTCTCCTCTGGCTCTGTCCCCATTCCCTTAAAAACTGCCACCATCATTCCCACCTTGAAAAAACCCTCCCTTGATGCGTCGCAGCTATCAAGCTACCGGCCCATCTCCAACCTCCCCTTCCTGTCCAAGGTCCTGGAACGAGTTGTGGCCTCCCAGCTGCGCTCTTTCCTCTCCACCCATTCATTATTCAAACCCCTTCAGTCGGGTTTCCGTGCTGCCCATAGCACAGAAACTGCCCTGGTCAAGGTCACCAATGACATCCTGACCATCTGTGACCAGGGCTCCCTCTGCCTCCTCGTCCTCCTCGACCTATCGGCAGCATTCGATACGGTCGACCACACTATCCTCCTCCACCGCTTGTCCTCCCACCTCAACCTTCAAGGCCCTGTCCTTGAGTGGTTTAGGTCGTACCTCTCCCACCGTCTTCACTTTGTTTCCACGAATGGTTTTTCCTCCACCCCCCGCACTGTCTCGTGCGGTGTCCCTCAGGGCTCTGTCCTCGGTCCCCTCCTCTTCACCCTCTATATGCTCCCCCTGTGGTGACATCATCCGCAGACATGGGGTTAACTTCCACATGTATGCGGATGACACCCAACTCTACCTTTCCTCCTCTACCCTCAACTCCACGACCCCGATGTCCTGACAGCTGTCTGTCCGACATCGAGTCCTGGACGAGAGACAACTTTCTTCAGCTCAACGTGCGTAAAACTGAGGCCCTCCTGATTGGCTCACGTCAGCGCCTCCGCACCTCAGGAGCTGACAGCATCAGCATCCAAGGCCGCACTCTCCACCTCTCAAAGCCATCAGGAACCTCGGGGTTCTGTTCGACCCTGAGCTGTCCTTTCTCCCTCATATCCGCACCACAACTAGCACCGCCTTCCATCACCTCCGGAACATCGTCAGACTACGGCACTACCTCACCCCTCACGCGGCTGAAACTCTGGTCCACATCTTTATCACCTCAAGGCCGGACTATGGGAACTCTCTCCTCGTCGGCCTTCCCGGCCCTCCCTCCACACTGCAGGTCATTCAGAACTCTGCAGCTCATGTACTGTCCCACACCAGACACCGCGACCACATCACTCCCACCCTCGCCCTCGCCCTCGCCCTCACCCTGGCCCTCACTCCCCCCCTCGCCCTCACTCCCACCCTCGCCCTCACCCTCGCCCTCGCTCGCCTCCACTGGCTCCCCATCCCCCAGAGGATCGATTTCAAGATCCTCATCCTCACCTACAAGGCCATTCACGGCCTCGCTCCCTCCTACCTCTCCGACCTACTATCCCCCTACCTGCCCGTACCCTCCGTTCCTCTGGCACCGGTCTGCTCCACATCCCCCGCCCCAACCGCCCTACCATCGGTGGCCGGGCCTTCAGCCTTTCAGCCCCGAGGCTCTGGAACTCTATCCCCCAGTGCCTTCGCCGCCTCCTCCCTTTCCTCCTTCAAGGCCGGTCTCAAGACCTTTCTCTTTGACCTTCAGCCTTCAGCTCCCCTCCTCGCTCCCTCCCTTCCCTCCCCTCACCCTGACCATTTCCCCCCAATGCTCGGGTCCTGACCCAATTGTACAGCGCCTTGGGACGTCCTCCCGACGTGAAAGGCGCTCTATAAATGGAATCTTGTTGTTGTTGTTGTACTGAAATAGTATTACCACAGATTTGTTCTAAAAAGCGCTGCATAAAACTAAAATTGTTGTTGTTTTATACCCTGGAGAGTACTTTTAGACACTCAGTAAGCAGGAACCTGGTGGTTGGTTGATTGGCAGATTGCTTTCCGAGGGTAGTAATCTCTTCAAAAAAAAACTATGTGGTCACTCAGTCCATTGCTGTGTGCAATAGCCTGGATTATTATTATTATCATTATTGTTAAGTTAGGTAACTGAGCTGATGTTTACTGTGATCTTGACTTCACCAATTCCAGGCCATCGCTGGAACCTGTGGAACAAACCTCCTCTGGCAAGGAAGTCTGGCTCATCACAGAGCCTTTTTCTCAATGTGGACCTTCACTGAAGGGTCAGAGACGGAGATGGCTCCTGATCTCTCAAGGATTAATCAACACACCTTTCACATGGGCAGGACAATTACAGACTACATCATCCAGTGACATGTCCATGGTGTCTGGAATAAGTAATGTTTTTTTTAAATAAGAGTGGGGGGTGGTGGGGAAGAGCGAAAATAATGTGCAAATAACACCACCACCTTGTTAATAACTTGTTAATTGTTAATAACACCCCCTCCTTAGCCTCCTTCAAGTCCCGCCTCAAGATCCTCCTCTTCGACCATACCATTGGCCACCCCCCTTCCCCTCCCCGCCCTTCTCCCCCCCTGACCCCAGCTCGGGTCTGAAATGCTGTTCACTGTCCAGTGCCTTGGGACGTCCTCTCGACATGAAAGGCGCTATACAAATGTAATCTTGTTGTTGTTGTGAAACAACAATTTATATAATACCCCTCATGCAGGGTAGCGTCTCAGAGCACTAAATGTATATAAAGAGGATAGTCCGCTCCTGGGAACTGTAACCAGATGTTGCTTGCACCCAGATCCAAACCCTCAATCATAATCAGTTAAACACCTAGACATGAAGCTCCCAATTCCTGTAGTTTTTATAAATCATGATCTGAAATTGACTTAATAATAATCCTTGCATTTGGCACAGATTTTTTCACCTCAAGAGGAAGTGCCAAAGCTCTATACAGGATTTACTGGATAGTGTAGTGACCGGGTATTTGTAAGTCATTGAGGCAGCCCAATTTGAAATGTCCCATAAACAGCAAATGACCCAATTTTATTCGGGGGATTGTTGGTCAGGACACCAGGAGAACTCCTGTCTCTTTTCAAATAGTGCCATGGGATTTTTAACGTCCAACTGAACAGTCACAGATGGGACCTCAGTTTAACATCTCCTCTGTATAATGGGAATTCCAGCAATTCACTGTTTCCCCAAGCAGCTTCAGCCTCCTGTCCTGACGTGGGGCTTGAATCACCAATCTTCTGACTTGGAAGTGAGATGGCTACTAATTGAGTCAGGCTCACACCAATGGTCAATAAAAGATCTGACAATATTTCCATAACCCACAGAATCCGATAAAAAAACATTGTCTTTTTTCCCCCACACAAAAGGGCGTAAAGAGAAACCACCTTCACAAAGCATGTCACGGTTGATAATATTTTATTCAGTAAACAGAAAGATACAAATTTCATTTCATAATTAATATAATACAAAGCAACTTTTTTTTTCCTTTCATTTTAAAATGTTTTCTGATCCAGAGAGTACCTAACTGAGGTTCAGGCCGTTAGGTAACACAGTCAAAGGGCAAAAAAAGAAACGTTTTCATAGAATGATAGAAACTGATAACACAGGAGGCTATTCGACCCATCAAGTCTGCACTGGCTCTCAGAGCAAGGTGTCCATTCAATCTCACTACCCAACCCCCACACCCCTTCACACCTCTATCCTTCATATACCCTTCCCTCTTGAAACACACAAAGGTGTTTACAATCCATGATCCAACAATTCTGAGTGAAAAAAAATTATTTTCGCTCTTGTGACCATATCTATGTCCCTAGTCACTAACTTCCTCTCGTTTCCCCCCCCAACCCTTATTTAAAAAAACTACAGCAATATTAGATTACAATTGTCCTTCAATTAACAAAGAATCAAACTGAACATTCTCAATGTTCTATTTACGCCTAGTAACTCATGCCAACACAGAGGAGGGAGGGCGCAAATAAAACCAAAACAGTTCCGTATTAAATACAACACTCGGGTTTTCTTTTTTTAAAAAATGGGTATTTGCAAAATCCGTACGTAATAAATGGAATACAATATGCATTTATTTTTTTTTTAAAAATTGGGAGGGAAAAAAACAGAAAAAAGTTTTTATATTTTTTTAAAAAAGGCTCTTTAAAAGGCGTATAAAAATAACAGACGTTTCATCTGAAATTTTTAAACAAAAATAAAAAGGACAGGGAAATGATAGATGCAGTTATTGACAATAGATTTTAAACATTTATATGTACATACATAAGAATCGGAAATAACACTCAACGAGTTCAAGATGACAATAGCTGCTGAACGACTGCGAGTGAAACCACACTGAGATTTGAGTGAGACATGTTACTGAGGTTCAGATTCTAGGCTAGGAAACTGGGGAGGGATGGCAGTGTGTTGGATCGCTTGCCTGTCCACTCTAGGAGCTCTTTCCCCAGAAACACATTTTTTGCTTCCCAAGGACCCACTTCACCTGACACAAGTGCCACAACCTCTCAAGCTCCTAGCTATAAGGCTGTTCCCTTTTCCAATCTAAGATGGCACCTAACAGAGGAATAAACAGGAACTTAAGTCTTAAAAAGCAACGGTCCTTAAGCTATGACTCCGAGCCATTTTGGGGCCTGTGGGAATGAAGGCCAGAAATTCCATCCAATCTTAGCCCGTGAGGCTATTTGGTCTTAAACGATAAGGTGGCGTGGAATTGTGGACAGACTGGAAAGTCCAGGTTTGTTTGGGAAGCAGATTCTTTGCACTTTGCGAAAAGAAAAGCAGCAAATCCCAAACCAGATTGAAAAATTTGCTACAAATTAGTATTCTTTAAATTATAATTCTGCGCCAACTTAAATTCTGAGTCAGACTGTGTGTGTGTGTGGCGCGGTGGGGGAGAGGGGAGGGGTGTGTGGCGGAGGCGATAGGGGGAGAGCATTCGATAACCCAGTGGGGTTATCCTTTTCAAGGAGGTCCACGTTGGCCAGGCTCAGCGAAAGCTGCTTCACAATACCTGCATCAGCTCCAACAACGCCATACAAAAATAAAACGAGATTCACAAGATTTTGTTTGACCAAAGTTTCCTTTTGTTATGCACAACAAACGACTAGCAGTTCATGGGACTCCAACTGCCCAAAGTGAGCTCCAGTGCCATTACTTTAGTGGGGACACTGAACTGGGGGGTGGGGGACTCATCTCAGGACGGGAGTGTTGCCCTCTCCGCCCCCACCCTCAGGAACTCTACTTCAAAAGTGACCCACTCTCGATTTCCTCATTAAGAAATCCCATTAGAAATCGGTGCATTTTACACCCTAAATCTTTGGTTAAACAGCAATCACTTGACTATAGCATCCCAATTTTCTTAGGACATATTATGGGATACAGTAAATAGGTAGTCTGGGACATATGTGCATGCGTCCACCACGAAGGTGGAAGGCCAACTAGATGGACCTTGGTCTTTTCTCCGTCTAGCATTTGTTATGTTCTTATGCTTGACGATCCATTTTGCAGGGCCGAGTTTTTGGAAGCTGAGGCCCCAAATTCTCTCTGGTCTCAGTGTTTAGACCATCTTCCTTAAGGTTCCGCACAGCCGAGAATTTGGACCAATTGTAAAATTCAGTCTCGATTTAAAATCCGGTTTCTTGTCAAGAGCAGCTTGCGATTTAAGACTGGATTTAAATGGTCCGGAACACTTAATGCTGAGGGAAAAGGTCATGACGGTAATATCATTAATAATTCTTATGAAGTTTTGGCACTTGGTCAGTAAATGTATTACACCGTCTCTAACCATTCGACCTCACAACATAGGAACATAGGAATTAGGGAACAACCCAAGCGCTTACAAGATACTGGGCGCTGCGTTCAAATTCAGACATGTTCATCATAAAAACAATTCTCTCACAACTCCAAAAGCTAATTCTTTCCTTCTGTCTCTCTGACTGAGTATCCCTGCTCTCAACTTGCAAGATGGGGAAGCATGTGACCAGAGGGGAAAGAGCTCCATAATAATAATAATAAATATAATAATTATTGATAATAAATATTTGGTCACTCAATCCACGGCTGTTTGTGGGACGCTGCTGTCCGCAATTAGCTGCCGTATTTCGCCCACAAAATACACAGTCACTCCACTTCACAGTATATCCTGTGAAGCGCTTTGAGACGTCTCGGAGACATGATAAAAGCCATATCAAATGCAAGGATTATTCTTATATATAGTAAAGGAGGTCACAACTCCGGTATTCCTTATTTCACCCTCCTCTGTCCCACTCCCGGCCTCAACTCCTCCACCTCAGCCTTTCTTTTATCTCTCTTTAGCTCCCACCATAGGACCTACCTCTTTGACCCTGTCCTGGCCACCTTCCCCTCCGCCTTGCAAGAAGCCAACACCACCACTGTGCAGCGCTGTGTAAAAGCAAGTTGTTGTTGAAACAACCACAAATTATACTCGTATAACGCCCGTCACATCGAAAAGACATCCCAGGGCACTGGGACATCCCAGGCCACCGGAGACGTGAGCCCATTTACCCTATAAAATAATAATAATATTGAATAGTGTTACTTCGTTGGTGTTAAGAGCATTATCCTGGGAATAAGCCTGAGGGGACCTCTTCCTGCACCCACAAAGTTGCATTGGAATCCTTGCAGAATCTTGGGGTTCCAGTGCATTTAGGAACTCTGCAATTTTGACCCCAATACACTGCCTCTCTCTCCTCACTCCAACAAACACTGGGAGGATTAGTTTACAGTTTCTTTTAACCGTTCAGATGAGTTGTAAAATTCCAAGCCAATCCGGGTATATTCTAACAGGATTCCTTAGTTTTGTTAAAAGATATCGCAATCTGGGCTGGAAATTTTGGATGAATTTTAGTAACGTTTGTGTTTTTTTGGGGGGGGAGAGGTGGAGAAAGGTGAGATAAGTGACATGATAAAATATCACTGAAAATTAACACCAAAACATGCGCTAAGTTAGCGACTGCTCTACAAGTTCTGAATAGCCTCCTCTGCCTTTGGTACAATAGTTTGCTTGACTGACCCCCCCCCCCAGTGCTTCACTAGCACCTTGGGACATCCTCCCGACCTGAAAGGCGCTTTACAAATGTAATTTTTTTTGCTGTTCACGGAATATACTGCAAAGTGAATTGACTGTATATTTGTGTACCAGAATGACACGCAGTACTTTGTAGTGTTCAAGTTGGTTATTATAACCCTACATTTGATATCCGGCTCTAACACCCAAATGTCTTAAAGAGCTTCACAAGTTATCACTGGCAAGTGTAGTGACTGTATAATAATAATCCTTGCATTTGATATAGCGCTTTTCACGTCTTCGAGATGTCTCAAAACACTTCACAGAATACGCTGTAAAGTGAATTGACTGTTTATTTTGTAGGTGAAGCGCGGCAGCCAATTGCGAACAGCAGTGTCCTACAAACAGTCGTGGATTGAAGTGACCAATTTATTATTGTTTTTTTTTCTTGAGGGATTATTATTAGGCGTGTGGAGTAAGGAAACTTGCCCAAGGTTTTACCCTGCCGGGAATCGAACCCAGGTGTCTCGCTTGCAAGCTGAGTGCTCTAACCACTGAGCTATAGGACTCTACAAGTATGTTTATCGGCCAACCTGGCAGCTGTTTTGTGCACTCCAATGCCACACAAACAGCTATGAGGTAAATGAACCATTTATCTGGGGGACTGTCAGCCAAAACAGAAATTTCTCTCTTTCTTTACTAATAGTGTCATGGGATCTTTAACGTCCACCTGAACAGGCACAGACAGGACCTTGGTTTAACGTCTCATATGAAGGACGGTATCTCTGACAATGCAGCACTCCCTCACCCATTACCACATGGGCCTTGAACAGCTCTCAATAATCTTGGTTAATGCTGAATATGACACATGATAAAGTCACACATTATCAGAAATCCTCACTGGTTGGAGCTGAGCAGGTTAATGGTGACCTGACAAACTAGTGGGTAACCAGTAACAGATCATTTCCACCTGTTAGCAAATCAGGCACAAGGGGGGCCCAATGGAATAAAATCACAAACGGAATTAAAAGGGGAGGTTAGAAAAATGTCTTTACGCAGTGGGAATGTGGGATCACAAACCACTGATGAAGCGGAATCCAGAAATTCTATCTTAAAGGGAATTAGACAGAAGCTCGAAAAGGAGGAATACATAACCATCCTTGTGTTTGGTAATAGCGTCTGATTGTGTCGTCAAGATGTCTCAGAACGACTGTGTGCTTTGTATGTGAACGAGGCAGCTAATTTGCGCACAGCAACATCCCACTAACAGCCATGGAGTGAGTGACCAATTTAATCTGGTGGGGCAAATTGTTGGTAAGGACACCACGAGAAAGAAACTCCCTTCTTGGTTTCGAGTAATGCTATGGGATCTTTGCAGCTGAGTGTCGGCCTAGTCTTCCATTACAGAGTGCAGGGGTGGGGGCGGTGGAACGGGAGGGAGAGTGGGATTAGACTGGATGTTGTCTCCAGCCTGAGAAAGGCCTGTAGCACATCGACTCTCTCTCTCTCTCCCTTTCTAGAGCACATTCGACAGATTGGAATCCCATTGCGGAGTCGGTTGTATTGGGTTTGTTGGTTGTTTGATGGATGGACAGCACACTCACAGACTGGCCTTAAATAGCGACTATTTATGTGCAGAGCCGTGCTGATTGGCAGCTCGGAGTTTCAACTTTCTCCTCGGGAGGAAGGAGTTAGGATGGTCTTTAACTGGAAAAAAAGGAACATCAGACAGCGCTGGCAAGTGGGCCGCGGACGGAAAAATCCCTCCCCCACACTGGACCTCTGTGCACCCTCCGTACTCCACGTACATGTGGACTAGCACACGCCTGAGTCCAATTCCATATGAACTAGCACACGCCAGAGAGACAATTCATGAAATGAGCAGATTGGTGGGTTTGACATTGGGGGGCAGAATTGGGTTAATTTGTGAAGACTCTCCCCAAAGCCCTGACCCTCCCCCCACCCCCCTAAAGCACACCCTTGAGCCGATAATGCTTACAAAGTGACTTTTGAATGCTGTAAGTGGGGGAGGAAGAGACGATCCTATGTGAATAAATACCCAGAGTTTGATAGTGAGGCGCCATGACTGAGCTGAGGTCACGTAACTCAGCTCAGAAACACCAAATATTTTCCATACTGGATATTCATTCAAACAAGACTATTAAGGGGAACAAGAAGAAACACCAGGGGAATGGGGTTAGAGTAGAGAGCTCCAGTGGGAGCGACCACCAGCAATGGGGAGAGATAGCGAGAGCAGGGAATGGGATTAGAGTAGAGACACAATGTCTATAACTGTTTAGTGTTGAGATGCTCTGGGCTAGAACTCGACCTTTTCAGGCTGACGGTTGATCAGTGGGGAACACAATGTGGACACAACGCGGTGGAGATGGAAAAATAGATGGAGCCATTATGAGGGGAAATTCCGCTGATAGCCGCCCACACATCATGGATTCCCGCTCTGAGCACCGGAAGGAGATCACCAGATCCGCAGAGAATCAGCAATGACGTTTCCCGTCTGTGGCAATGAGGGAATAGCGGATGTGAACCGCTCGCTTTTCCCACCCAATTGTTCTTTAAAGATGTGCAAAGTCGGAAGAAATATTTGCATTTCTGCAGCACCAATCGTGTTGCAACCGTCTCAAAGTGCTTCGCGGTCAAAGTGTAGTGACTGTTTTAGAGGCGAACGCGACTGCTATTTGTCCCCGAGACACCCAGCCGTGACCCTCCCTTTTTTTTCCCCGATAGTGTTGCTGTGTCTTTAACATCTGCCCGAAGAAGAGGCCGACGGGTTTAAATGCCTCGCCAATAGGTCAGGTGCCTCTGACAGTGCAGTTACCTCAGGGGCGCTATATAAATACAAGTTGTTGTTGTACTTCGGTGTGGGCTGTGGTTGTGAGGTTGGCTTTGGTAACACAACCACAGATAGTTCCAAGGCTCAACTGGGAAAACCCAGCCTTGTACAGAGACATCTCTGAGAGGTCCTTATAGAGATGTGTAATAAACCAAACTGGGAATGTGAAAGTAAACCCACTACAATACTGTTAGATAACCATGAGAGCAGCAGCACAAGAGGGAGCGGGGCCAGGGGTGTAAGGGGCAAATTCAGGACAGAATCACAGCGAGTACGAAATGTCAGAAATTACCCCTCCTCCTCTCCCCCCACCCTGTCAAAACTGTTAATGAAACATCACATTTTTCCGCCCCAACAACAGCAAATAATTTCACGGAATAAAGTACAAAGAGCTGCGCTTGTGTTCGATTACGGTTGAGAATTTAGCACCCCCACCCCTGCCTTCTCTTCCAACCACCACCCCACCCTCTGGCACCCGTTACTTTAAGATACTATAGCGATCGAGTTGACACTTTGACTAGTTTCCTAGTGAGAATGGGGGGTGGCGCCGGGGAGTGGACAAGAGTGGGGGTTGCCTTCGCGAGACAAAGTCTTTGGGAAGTCGCTTGGCTTTCGAGAAGAGGAGAATATAACAGCAGCTCTGTCCCCGTGCGCCAGATGCCATCGCTCTCTGAATAAATACCAAGAGGGGGCGACAGACGAAACAATCCCAATCCAGTCTCACAAATCACCCGGCCTTTGATGCAGGCTGTCTTGTCAGTCTTGTTGTGGCTTCTCTCTCATGTGTTCTGGGTCTGCGGACAGCCAGGTCTCCTCTAAATGAGGGAGATGCGGACAGGGCAGCTCGGCGACTGGGTTCTCTGAGGGGAGTGAGTTTCCAGTGTGTGCTCCACCCCCGTGTGCTTGGCCATGTGTTTGATGAGGTATGTCTCCTGCAGCAAAGAGAGGTCCCAAATGGAGTTGTTATAGCGTCAAAACATCGCGGAGATTAGTGCGGGGAGTGTAGTGAATTCTGGCTTTATTTTCGGAAAACACGGTGGCCTTTACTGTATAATAAAGCGCTACAACAGACGTGAGAATAGTCAATTTTACGGGAATGGGGAAGAGGGTAGGGATTTCAGCCACGGCACTGGGAGAAACTCCCTTCCTTTGTCGCGTAGTGTTTTTAACATCCATCTGAACAGCACAGAGGGGACCTCAGTTAAACCTCAGTTTAACGTCTCATCTGAAGGATACATGGAACTTTTAAGAGTTTGGTTTGGATACTCACGTGATAGGATTCAGCATTGTGATGGGTTTTGTACGTATCAGACAACTTTCTGACTGCTCTGAGCGGGGAGGGAAGGAGGGGACACACACACACTCACCGAGGTGTAGGCCCGTCCGCACATACTACAGCAGTAGGCCTTGGCGTGTTTGACCGTGTGCGTGGAGAGGTGGATTTGCAGCGAGGCCGAGTCAGTGTACGCCCGGTAACAGTTCGGACATTTGTAAGGCTTGTCTTTGTTGTGCTGCCGCTGGTGAGACTTATGAGACCAATCAGAGAGAGACGGAGAGGGGGAGAGAGAGAGAAAGACATGGGGAAAAAACACATCAGTATATGCTCCAAACACTGATATTCCCATTCTGCTGAGCTGGCTCCAAGGTGATATGGACGTTCTCAAACCCTAACCAACCCAGCGGGCACCAGCTTGCTCCATCCGCCCCACTATCAGCGGGGTATCTGCCCCTGCTTTATGGAACTACATCGCACATAACCCCTATGACTCACTCCTTCCCCGCTTCCTTCAATATTTACCTCAACACCTTCTTCTTTGACCAATCCTTCAGGTCATCTTGTAATCAGCCTCTGAGCTATTGGACCCAGAAGATTCCCTTATAAAAGTAATTATAAAGGAGGTTCCTCCTGTTGGTGACTATGGAGAGCAATCAATGACCTGAGCGCATACAATCACAATGCCCCCGATGACCCCATCACACCGATTCCTGGGATTTGTTCAGACAAGCCCAGGCACTCACTGACCTGCAGGTTGGAGAGCTGTGTGAAAGCCTTCTCACACCCAGGGTGGGCACATTTATACGGTCGATCTCCTGTGTGGATCCTGCATTCCATTAGTTTTGGAACAAAAGAAACACAACTTTGTTAAAATTTAAAGAATTTAAGCCTATTGAGTCCGTCAATCCTTGTTAAACTGGAATGAGACAGGCCCACCTGACATTTGGTACAATTCCTTTGAAGGATCTCAAAGAGCTTCACAGAACTTAGGCCCTCCTGATTGGCTCGCACCAGCACCTCCGCACCCTGGGTGCTGGCAGCATCAGCCTCCACGGCTGCACAATCAACCTCACTAAGCCGGTCAGGAACCTGGGTGTCTTGTTTTACCCTGAAATGTCCTTTCTCCCCCATATCCACACCATGACCGGCACTGCCTACCACCACCTCCGCAACATTGCTAGACTCCGCCACTGCATCACCCCTCAGGCTGCCCAAACCCTCACCCACGCATTCATCACCTCAAGAATCGGTTACCGGAACTCCCTCCTCATCGGCCTTCCCAACTCTTTCCTTCACAAGCTGCAGATCATCCAAAACTCTGCAGCTCATGTACTCTCACGCACCAGCCTCCGTGACCCCATCACTCCCACCCTCGCCCGACTCCACTGGCTCCCCATCCCCCAGAGGATCGAGTTCAAGATCCTCGTCCTCACCTTTAAGGCCAAACATGGCCTCGCTCCCTCCTATCTCTCTGACCTGCTGACTCCCTACCAACCTGCCCGCTCCCTCCGTTCATCAGGCTCCGGTCTGCCCTATCATCGGTGACCGGGCTTTCAGCCTCTCTGCCCCACTCCGGAACTCCATCCCACGGTCCCTTCGCCTCGCCTCCTCCATTGCCTCCTTCAAGGCCGATCTCAAGACCCTTCTCTTCAACCGTGCCTTTGGTCTCCCTCTCACCTCTCTGCCTTCCCTCACCCCTACACCACCCCTCCCCCATGCTCGGGCCCTGACACCTGCCTGTTCAGCGCTTTGGGACGTCTTCCCGATGTGAAAAGCGCTCTATAAATGTCATTTTGTTGTTGATAGATAGCAGGAGTACAGCAGATGTGAATATTGTAAGGCAAACTCAACATCCTAAATTGCACACAGCAACATCCCACAAACAGCTATGAAGCGATGACCAATTTTATCTGGTGGATTGTTGGCCAGGACACCGGTGGTGATAAACTCTTTTCTATTTTTGGATAGCGCCTTGGGATCTTTAATGTTCACCTTAGTCCTAAGTGTCGCCTTAGGACTTAGAAGGTCAGCTCAAAATCCAACATCAGGCTTCAACTCTCAATGTTCTGACCCCGAGCAAAGTGCAGGCGACTGGGCCAGGCCGACAGATAACAACAACAACAACAAAATAATTCTGGTCCTACCTCGTGTGTTGCTGCAAGTGAGAAAGCTGGCGGAAGGATTTTTCGCAGTAGGAGCAGTGGTAAGGCTTGACTCCCAGATGGATGCGCAGGTGCTGAGCCAGGTAGGAGGCATTGGCGAATGACTTGGAACAATGTGGACACTTGTGGGGTTTGGCCTCTGTGTGGGACTTGGAATGAATTTGCATCTCGGATTTGGAGAAAAAGGTCAAAGGGCAGATCTTACACCTAGTGGGGGGGAAGGGCAAAAAATATATATTTTCAACCAAATCGCTTCCAGTCAGTTCATACACACACACCCACACCTCACCCACTGATGCCAAGAATGTCAACTTGAAGCCATTTCGTCTCCGTTGAGACTCAGCTAACCTCCCCCCAGATTGACAATACAGGTTGGGGAACCCAGAGTGTGCGTTGGGGTAACTGCTGGAGTCTAACCAGCTAAAAATTATAGTGAATTCGCTTTACAGTATATTGTGAAGCGCTTTGAGACGTCTTGAAGATGTGATGAGGCACTGTATCAAATGCAAGGATCATTATTATTAATGATCCTTATTGTTTTCCATTCTCTGGCAAGCTTTCCTGCTGCTTGTCCAGCTAGGCCCACCATACCCATTAGGGCTTTGGGCTGCAGGGTTAACAGGAGCTGAGTGGGATGACTCCCTGCCCCTAGTGACTGGTCTGCCCTTCCAAGTGCTGCTGATGAGCCAGGCTGGCTGTGCTGTCAGTAGTGGCAGGGTAGGGGGGGTTAGAGGTTGTGCTCTTGAAAAGGGATATAGTTGAAGGTAAGATATCTAAAGCAGGGATTCAGGCAGCTTGTGATCTCTGAGCCGGTGCTTGCCATATGACTAGAGTGTTCAAAGGAAGGTCCATGTCACACTGAGGGGTTTGCAGGCGGATGTGGATACAGCAAAGCGGTGGGATTCAGCTGCTCTCCTTACTCTGTGAGCCAGGTGGGCTTAGATGGGCCAAATATCCTCCCTTTGCACTGTAGATATCTTGGGTTCTACATGACTCCTGACGAACACAACTTAGGTCTCTCATCTCAAAGGACAGCGACTATGACGATGTAAAACTCCCCCAGTACTCTACACTGATGCCAACTTAGACTGCAAAATAAAAGATCTGGATTAGGGCTTGAATCCACAAGTTTTGGAGCCAGAGGTGAGGGTGTGACAGTCTGAGCCAAGTTGACACATGAAATGACTGGTATTGAATTTAAACTTATCCCCCACGAGGCAGGAAACCTAAGAGCTGATAAGGGGATCAAGGAACCATAATGACAATTGCCGTGAATAATAATAATAATCCTTGCATTTGATATAATACCTTATGTCTTCGAGACGTCTCAAAGCGCTTCACAGAATATACTGTAAAGTGTACTGACTGTGCATTTTTCAGACGAAATGTGGCAGCAAATTGGGCACAGCAGTGTCCCACAAACTGTCATGAATTGAGTGACCCAATGTTTTTAGCGATTATTCCCCCTGGAAAAGCGAACCGCCAATCAACAACAAAACAACCGGGTTCCTACTTACTGCAAGGCAAACAGATGGGGGTGCAGTGAGGAAACTTCCCCAACATTTCATTCTGCCTGGGAATCGAACCCAGGTCCTCACGATTGTGATACGAGTGCTCTAACCACTGAGCTACAGGACTCCACGCGGAGCTACAGAAGTTCCATGTAAACCATGGCACACATTCAAGGCTGAAAGTCGATAATGCAGGTTCTCATGAAAACTTATTGGAAAATCTATTCTACTGAAAATAATCCAATACCGCAAGGGCACGATGGGCACAATGGCCTCTTTCTGGGCTGTAATGTTCTATGGTTCTATACTTTGTTAAGGATGACACCTGTAATGCTATTCTGTTTAAGTCTTTCCTTCTTCTCCAGGTTTATGGTGTAGATCTGAGAGAACCATTTTGTGTTGTCATCTCTCGTCCCCTCTTCCCATTGGAGCAGAATGTTGGCAGAACCTTGTGACATCATAACGGGGGGAATGCCATGGTCTGTCCGCGCTTCCTGGTCATGATGTCATTTCCTGTTATCAGAGCTGAAGCCCACTATGTCACGAAAGGCGGAGTTAGTAAACAAACATGGCTGCTTCCTCCAAGTCCTCTGGGGAAAGGAGTCGGAGTGATGGATGACATTAAACATGATTTATAGCAATGAGGGAACATTCACCTTTGTTTTGCACCTTCTAATCAGTTCCTCTCAGACTGGGATTTGACCCACCGTCACCAAACCAGTAACTGCAACATTACATCCTGTTTTCTGTACGTGGGCGTCAATGTATTGATCATAGAATCATAGAAGTATACAGCACAGAAGGAGGCCATTCGGCCCATCGTGTCTGTGCCAGCTCTTTGAAAAGAGCTTCCAAACCAATCCCACTTCCCCGCTCTTTCCCCTTAGCCCCAAGACTCTCCACTTTGACTGTGCCCTTGGCCACCCTTCTACCTTCTCTCCCTGATCCCACCTTCCTGATCCACTCTGGTTCCCCCCCTCCACCTGATCCCCCCCCACTCCCTGTGATCCCCCCGCTCAGTTGCTAATCCTTGTTCAGTGCCTTAGGATGTCCTCCTGATGTGAAAAGCTCTTTACAAATGTAATTTTGTATTGTATGTGATTCCTGATGACCCTGAATCTTCTTCACCCAACATTCAAACACAACAAACGTCCAGAAGATGCTATGGATAGGGAGCCTGGCTCGATCTCCCTTCTCTAGCCCAGGGGCACTGGGGCCAACAGTTGCCCACACATTGCCAGCCCAAGAACAATGATGGGGGTCACCTAGGTGACGAGGAGCAACCTTGATCTCAGGATCTTAGCACAGACCCGAGCCCATGCATTCATGTTGGGTGATTTATTTTTACTGCTTGTACATTTTATCTTTATTTTTGCTGACTGTTTGGTACCTACTTCACCTCTCTGCCTCAGGCCCCTGTAAAACCCCACCCACCTTCTCCCCCACAGCCTCACCTGTTTGACGCTCAGGATCCCGCTGGTTGAAACAAAATGGTTTCCGGCCAGTTTGCAGCCATCCAGCGTGAGCCTTGTCAGAGTTTGTGCAGAACAAGCCAACGACATAGCAAGACATGACAAGCACATGCAACAGTGACAGCTCAATGGACTGTCGGAAGAATTCCAGACATAAAGGAAGCAAGCCAGAGCTGACCTCCCCACTGTGCTAAGGGTGGGGTGTGCGATGCGGACTTATGAGGGATATTTGAGTTAAGTTGTTATTCAGCCAAAGGGAATCCTGTCGATGGGTGAAAATGCTGGTGTGATAATCGTCACATCGAATGCCACGTGTTTTTGTGAGGGTGCGTATGTGTGTGAGGGAGAAAATCAGTGCGAGTATGTCTGTGTGAGTGCGTTAGTGAGGGTGTGTGGGTGAATCAGTGTGAAAAAGTGAGCAACTGATCAAGCGAGAGTTTGAGTGAGCAGTTGCTGTGAGCGTGAGTGAGTCTTCTCTGTGTGCGTTTGCATGTGAGTAAGTGCTGTATGTGTGTGAGTAGTTGGGGTGAGTGTGCAAGTTGTATCCATATGTGAGTGTGAGTGAGCGATTTCAATAAGTGAGTCAGTGTGTGTGTGTGTGCGCGTGAGTGAATGAGACAATAATGATCCTTGCATTTGTGCCTTATCACATCTTCGACATGACAAACACATGCAACAGTGACGTCTCAAAGCGCTTCACAGAATATACTGTACAGTGAATTGACGGTATATTTTGTAGAAGAGCGAGTGTGAGTGCTGTCGAGTCCTGTGTGGTTCTTACCTGTTCACACCCTCTGGTGACGTTTAGCCAGGGCTGTTTGAGGGGTGCCTGTAACCCTGCCCCCCCAGCCCACCCCCACCCACTCTCAGACTCTGAAAGGCCCATTGTCGGTGGGTACTGTACCGCTTATTGTCCAACCTGTACGTTTTCCCATCCTTGGTGGGTTCGGTGCCTGAGGCCAGGATAGGATAGGGGACGACGAGGACGGGGGCTCCTCCGCTGCAGTTCTCCCCCTTGATCTTCTTCCTCCCTCGGTCGTTCCGCAGCATGCCAGGCTGCCCCACCGCCTTAGCGATGAGTGAGGCCTCCATGCTCTGGTGGTGGCTGACCAAGCTGGAGATCAGAGCCGCCGGGGCGTCTTCCATACGACTCTGGCCAGCCGAGGTCACACTAATGGAATCCGAGGTGCCCGTAGACGTGGAGATACTGTGTCCTGATCAGGCGAGAGAGAGAGTGAAAGTGAGAGAGAGTGAATGGGGTCATAAATAAAGGAAGAAGAAAATGATTAAATAAAATTTTGGTCATTCGCTTTATGGGCTATTTGATTCGCTTTATGGGCTATTTGTGGGAAGTTGCTATGCATAATTCGGCCGCCACATCCGGCTACACAATACACAGTCACTACACTGTATGGTAAATCCTGTGAAGGGTGAGAGAACGGGTGAGAAGCTACATTTTCACAAGTGAAGACGCAGCATTCAGTTGACGGGCTCACTGTCTTCAGCCAACAGCAACAACTTACACAGTGTCCCCTCACGGAGGGTAGTGTTCCAGGGCGCCTGACAGTGGCTGAGCACGACACTGATGTGGGGGGAGCTGGGAGGTGACCGTAGGCACTGGTCGAAGAGGAAGTTCCTCAAGCGTGACCTGAAGATGGGTAAGGAGGGGGCAATGTGGAGGGATTGAGGGAACTTGTTCCAGAGGTTCTGGGTGTAGTCAGGACATACGGTCCAGCATGGAACCTGTTTGACCACCCAATCTTTCTTTAAACCTGCTCTACAGCACTTTTGAGACAAAATCTTATGGTGACAGGTAACGTTTAAACTGCCTAATGCCGCATTCCGCATTCTGAACCAGGGTGGAACAATGTACTGAGCTGTCTCTGTTATAAGCTGTCGTCTCTGAGATTATTGGCTTCACATCACATCACACAGAGAGGCATTGCATAAATGACTCTATTCAACAAATACCCACTCGCTACTGATAAACACCGCGGGGAAACTTGCAACATAAATATACAATAATATTTTTTGTATTTAATATAGCATTTCACAGGAATTACTGTAAACTACAGCAGCTGTGTGAGCATTGTAGACGAAAGCAGCAGCCAATTTGCATACAGCAATGGAGTGAATTCATGATTTAATCTGGGGGATTGTTGGCCAGGACACTGGGAGAGAGGAACTCCCTTCTCTTTTTTAATAGTACCACGGGATTTTTAACGTCCACATGAAAAGGTAGACGGGAACTCAATTTAACGTCTCATCCAAAGGACGCAACTCCGAGATTGCAGTGCTCCCATCAATGCAGTACGGGGGCTGATGGACCATAGCCTGCCCAATATTCGCACTAGTCTAGGTAAATCCGTGGTCAATCAACAGTGTATTTCCATTTTTTCTTATTAAAAATAATACTTGAATTTGGATTATAATGCCTTATTAGGTCGAAAGGACGTCTCAAAGCCCTGTGGCCAGATTAACTGGCATGATACCTCGTCGCTGTTTGTGGGACCTTGCTGTGCGCAAATTGGCTGCCGCGTTTCCCGACGAAAATAAACAGTCACTGCACTTGACAGTAATTGATGGAAAGCACTTTGAGATGTGATGAGGTGCTGTGGGAATTGCTGTGGGTACAAGCCTGATTGCATCACTAGGTGGTGCTGTACAGCATCACAACATCGGCCACTCCGCCACAGGGTGGTTGCGTTCAGTCACTGCCACATGTGCTTGAAATAAACACTACAGACAGCAATTCTCATGTGTCAGTGGCATTCATAGAACTCTGTCTGGTTTGGATACTCTTAACGTGGTGATGGGTTTCCGCACCTGTCAAACACTTCCGACATCTCTGATCGAAATAATATCACCTGCAATGGAAATTTCCCTATGTCTGGAATAGATTGTCTCCTTGGAGACACACATCCTTCTTATCTAATCCCGGAGAGTATTAGGCGCAGACTAGCAAGAGCCAAGGTTTGGAGACCCCAGAGTATATGTTGGGGTAACTGCTGGAGTCTAACCAGCTAAACCCACGTAACTTGCCATTGATATCACTATCTAGCTTTCAAGCTTTCCAACTGCTTGTTCAGGCTAGGACCACCCTACCAGTTAGGGCTTTGGCTTACAGGGTTAACAGGAGCTGAGTGGGATAACTCCCTGCGACTGATCTACCGATGAGCCAGCCTGAGCTGTGCTGTCATCAGCAGTGCCCTGGAGAACTGCAAACCTGCCTGGCTCAGAAACCGGACTACCGAGACTGCATAGCTGGTGATCACCTTGGAGCCAGTTTAGCTGGTGGGAGCTTCTCTTTAAACCACTGCGTGCTTAATAAAATAATCCTTGCATTTGACTTCGCGGCTTAGCACATCGTCTCAAAGCTCTTACAGTAAAGTGGTTTTGACTGCGTGTTTTGTCGGCAACATTTGACAGCCACTTTGCACACAGCAATGGCCCACAAATAACCATGGAGTGAGTGACCAATTTTATTTGGGGGGATTGTTGGCCAGGACACCGGGAGAGAGAAACTCCCTTCTCTTTTCGAATAGTGTCGTTGGATCTTTAACATCCACCTGAACAGGCAGACAGGAATTAACGTCTCATCAGAAGGACAAGATAACACAGTGGCGATGGGGCTCCTGTAATGACATTAGGAAGGTGGCAGCAATCAATGAGGGTTGTAAGAATTACCTGACATGGAGCTGGTGGCAGGCCGGGCATGGAGGGCGACATCTGGCTGGGGTGACTGTGTGTGGATGTCAGTCAGTTGCTGGGGTTTCAGCACAGCCAGCTGGGATTGGAGGCTCTGTGAGGTGGTCGGCACCAGCAGAGGCTGCTGAGAAGGTATTGTGGTAGGAGGCATGTGCGGGGAACGAATCTTCTCTGCCATCAACTGCTCCTTGATCTTATTAATCAGCATCAGGTTGTCCAACTGGAAGGGGAGAGAGAGAGAGAGAGAGAGAGAGAAAAAGAGAGAGACGGACAATAGCAACACTGCACCAGAAAGACATGAGTGGGAAATCGGCGGTATTCCTAAACACATTCTTGTTCTTAATTAATGTCAGGGAGAGTTAAAGTATCAAAGAAACGGACGACAAAGTAAGAAGCGATTCGGCCAATTTCTCATCTGTGGTTGCTCCTCCAAAATGCTGCCCAACCCAATCCCAATTCTCTGCTGTCTCCCCGCCCCCTCTACAAGTTTTAAATGTCTCCCCCCCTCCCCCCCTCAATGACTCTACTTCAAAAGCTGCCCCTGGCAAATCATTCCACACCCTGATAACCCTCTGGGAGAAGAAGTCCTTGGGCAAATGAGAATAAGAGGAGGCTATTTAGCCCATCAAGTCTGTTCCATTAGTTAATTAGTTAACAACAACAACAACATCTTCACAACCCTGTGTGTGATGAAACGCTTCCTGACCATGGATCTAATTCTCTTGGTTCTCATTTTCAGGCTCTGACCCTGTAATCGATCCCTGTATCAGAGGGAAGAGATGTCCATTGACTAGCCTGTCAATTCCTTTTATTAGTTGAACCACCTCAATCAATTCATCCCTTAACCTCCTCTGCTCTAAGGACTATAATCCAAGTCTACCCAGATGGCCATCATATCTCAGCCTCTTCAGCCCTGATAATAGTTTAGTGATCGTCTCCAGTATATCCTACAACACATTCCCAACAACTATTCTTCCATCCCATGTGTACTACCTTACACTTTGCAATGTTAATCTCCATCTGCCACAGGTCTGCCCACTCGTTATGTCTCTTCGTGTTTATTAGCTCTCCTAACAATTTACAACTTCTAGAGAGGGTATCTCAAAACGCTTCACACAGACTGATTGGGAGCCTGAGCTGGTAGCGGGGGACATGAAGCCGGGCGGTGGTTGATGATCGGAGGGAGCAGATGGGGCAGTAGGGTCACAGGAGGTCGCAGAGGTTGGATGGGGCGAGGGCTTGGAGTGTTTTAAACACGAGGACAAGGATTTTTCACTTGATCTTCTGGACGATAGGTCGCCAGTAAAGCCAGGCGAGGCCTAGGGTGATAGGCTAGCAGAACCTGGTGAGGGAGAGGATACGAGCTGCAGAGTTCTGGATGGTCTGCAGCTTGTGTAAGGAGGGTGGAGCAATTGAGCCTATTGAGCCTGGACGCAGTGATGAGAGTAAATAATAATAATAAACCTTGCATTTGATATAACGCCTTATCACGTCTTCGAGACGCCTGAAAGCGCTTCACAGAATATACTGTAAAGTGTAGTGATTGTATATTTTATGTGCGAAACGCGGAGGCCAATTGAGCACAGTAGCGTCCCACAAACAGTCGTGGACTACTTCATTATTATTTTTTTTGAAGGAATTATTACTCCTGGAAATAAGGGATCCTAGCAGCGGATGGGGAGGGGAGGAACAGGGGGAGGTAATGGTAGAGGTGGGCGATGTTGCGGAGCTGGGGGAAACTGAGCGAGTGAGAGCCCGGACGTGGGGTTTAAAAATAGCTGGGCAAGACCCCGAGGTTCCGCACCGGCTCCGTGAAGTGGAGTGAGCGTCCGTGCAGATCGATGTGGTCAGCGCCTGAGAAGAGGAGGTGCTGACGGGAGCCAAGCAGGAGAGCCTCGGTCTTGTCGACATTGAGCTGTAGAAAGTTAAACGATAATCTTTACATTTGACACAGCGCCTTTCACGCCGGGAGGACGTCTCAAAGCGCTTCACAGGATTTACTATAAAGTGCAGTGACTGTGTGTTTTGTAGGCAAACACAGCAGCCAGTTTGCACACAGCAGTGTCCCATAAACAGTTATGAAGTGAATGACCAGTTGTAATTGGGGAATTGTTGGCCAGGACACCAGGAGAAACTCCCTTCTCTTTTTGAATAGTGTCACAGGATCTTTAACATCCATCTGAACGGGCAGACGGACCTCAGTTTAATGTCTCATCTGAAGGCAACACACCCCCAGCACTGCATTAGAGAGTCAGCTTAGACTTTACAAGTCCCAAGTCCCAACATGGGGCTTGAACCTCACAATCTTCTGACTCAGAAGCACGAACGCTACCAAGTGAGCCAGGCTGATAGAAGTTAGAACTCATACAGGACTTGATGTCTGACAGGCAATTGGTGGTTCTGGAATTGAGAGTTGTGGCAGAGAGAGAGATAGAGTTTGGTGTCATCTAATACCTGTGGAAGCAAACCCCTTACCTGCAGATGATGACCCCAAGGAAGAACATATAGATAGTGAAGAGGAGAGGAATGAGGAAAGAGCGCTGAGGAACGACGTGTATTACTGTGTGGGAGCAGGAGGAGAAGCCATTAAGACGAGACAAAGTGGAGACCGTGGGAGTAAAACCAGGGAGATGGGAGCAGGGAGGAGAGACATGGAGAATGAGAAGAGTGGTTGACAGGTGGAAGGTTGCAGAGAGATCAAGGTGATCTAGGAGCAGAGAGAGCCCTGGTAGAGAGAATGTTATTGGTGACATTTCCACCCCACTAGGAATTTGGATTTGAGATGACTTTGTGGGAAATGGAGGGTGTGGGTGATGACCACATCAAAGGGATGGTATGGATATTGGTGCTAGAGTGGGTGGGGGAGTTCACGTGGAGGGTGGGGTTGAGGGAGGAGAGGAGGGTGTGAGAGATCAGCAAAGATAATAATAATGATCCTTGATATAGAGCCTTATTGCTGACATTACTGAGATGTTTCAAAGCGCTTCTCAGAATACATGGTAAAGCGATAAGAGATTGATTGTGTATTTTGTGGGTGAATGACCTGGAGGTTAGAATCACGTAGAATGAGCTGGCTTTGGGAGCAGAAACCAAGAGAAAATAGGAGGAAGGAGATATCTGGGAGAAATGTGCCGTAAGGCTGAGGGCGGGGGGATGTTAATGAGGATTTTGAGGGAGAGATTGGAAAGCTTGTAGCCCTAGAATGTCAATACTTTCAGTTTTAGATTGTGTACAGGGAAGGCCTTGTTGCCTAGGCCGATTTGGAGGCCAAATTTGAAATCCAAGGGCCTGAGGGAGTTTGTGGGATGGGTGGGGAGGGGTAGAGGGACAGGTCTTGCAGGGAGATTGGGGCATGAGCCAGCCTGCTCTGAGAGAACGGAGGAAGAGAAGGGAAATGGGGTTAGAGTAGAGATGTCCAGTGGGGGAGCGAGCACCAGCACAGTCATGATGGGAAGAGAGAGCAGGGAATGGGGTTAGAGTAGAGACACAATGTGACCATGTATAAACCATTTGCAAAAGAATATTAGCACCTTCCCTCCTGTTGATTCCTGAAAAATAACACCATCTTGAGTTTCAAAGCCTCATTTCTTCCACTGTGACACATTTGGACTAATCTACGATATTTCTTAACAGATATCTTCATAGAATCATAGAATTATACAGTGTATACCCTGTATATGGCCCACCGTGTCTATCCAAATCAATCCCACTCCCCCGCTCTCGCCCCATAGCACTGCAAACTTGTCCTCCCCAAATAATTATCTACTTCTCACTTAAAAGTTGTTATCGAATTGGCTTCCACCAGCCTTACAGGCAATGCATTCCAAATCTGAACAACAATCTTAATAAGAAATGTGCATAATATAATTCAAATTTACATTTATATAGCTCCTTTTATGTCAGGAGGATATCTCAAGACACTGGACTACAATTATCCTGGCAGAGGTTAAAGCGGGGGGGAGGGGGGAAGCTGTGGGACAGTCCAGAAGGGAGAGAAGGTGGAGAGGGTATTAGAGGAGAAGGATCGGGGATAGAAACGGGGGCACTATTAGGGGGCAGCTCAATTCAGGGGCGGCAGCCAAAACGTTCACTAGGAACGGGCATAAGCAGGTATGGGTGGCGGCTAAGGAGGGCAAAGCAGGAGGATGTGAGAGTGGGGGGTGCTGGCAATTAGCACTCAACTGACAACTAGTTACTGATCAAAAGACAAAAATTGATACTTTACAAACTCAATCATTAGACATTACTTATTAAGATATTTCTTATTAGGAAATGTCGTACATTAGACCCGGAGGCAGAGCGGGGTGCACTCTCTCACTATCTCTTACCTGGCCAGACATGGAGGGGGGCGGGGGCCAGAAGTAGGGGTTGTTGAATCGCGACTCTGCCATGGCGGCTATGGAGGAAAAAAAAGGCGTTTTTGTTAAAAACAAAGTTATGAACTAAATATGAATGACAATCCTTGCGTTTGATACAGGCCGTGTCCTGATGTGTAACTTGTCCTGTAGCGAAGTGGTTAGAGCGTTCGCCTCCCAAGTGAGAGGACCTGGATTCAATTCTTGGCCAGGGCGAAATCTTAAGCAAGTTTCCTTACTTCACACACACGCCTGTTTACCTACTGGTTGTTAGTCGACTGGTGGATCAGTTTAGACATCCCGAAGAAACTTCACACACTCTCAGATACTTACGCACACACTCTCTCTTTCTCATACACATACATAAACTATCACACACACAGTCTCACTCTTACACATACACACACTCATACACATTTTCACATACACTCACTCACACAGACACAGAGACCACACTTCCTCACACACAGACTCTCGTATACATACACACACACACTCTCTCAAACACACATATAGTCTCTCACTCATGCACTCACACAGACAGTCAAACTCACAGACACTCTCACACCAGCAGTGACACCCTCTCCCTAACCCAGACACACGCAGGCCATCCCCAGGATCACAGCTTCATTCATTCCTCGAATAAAGGTGGGCAAAAGCAATAGAGTTCCAAGTTCAAGTAAAGTGAAAACTGATGTTAATTAACAAATTTGTTGTATTACCTGAGAAACACCACAATTTTAAAATGCATTGGAACAGGAAGAGGCCATTCAGCCCATCGAGCCTGTTCCCCAAGTTCATTAGATCTCAGCAGATTTTTTAATACAATACGCTACAGGTTTACATTTACACAGAGTCTTTCACATCGCAACCACCCTTTCTCACACCTCCTAATACCTCCACTACCCAACCAAGTCTCTTGTAAACATCCCCTATTGATTATATCTCTACAGGTCTCTGGGGCAGAGCTTTCCACATCCTCACATTCCTCAGTGAGGAAATGCTTCCTGACCTCAGTACTAACCCTCTTTATTCTGTTTTTCCTGCTGTGTCCCTCATAACGATCCCTCTGCCAGCCCACTCTCTAACTATCCACTCTCTGTCAATTCCTTTCACTATTTTAAACATCTCAATTATAACCTTAACCCCTTCTGCTCTTAGCAATATAACCACAGTATTCCCAGCCTCGTAATTAATTAATAATCATCCTTGAATTTGATATAGCGCTTTTCACGTCTCCAAGACATCTCAAAGCGCTTCCCAGAATATATTGTAAAGTGAATTGACTGTATATTTGTGGGCAAAATGCAGCAGCCATCTATGCACAGCAGTGTCCCACAAACAGCCGTGGATTGAAGTGACCAATTTATTACTTTTTTTTCTTGAGGGTTTATTATTAGGTGTGTGGAGCAAAGAAACTTGCCCAAGGTTTGCCCTGCCGGGAATCGAACCCTGGTCTCTCACTTGAGAGGTGAGTGCTCTAACCACTGAGCTACAGGACTTCTTCAGCCCAGGTTTTAGTCTAGTAAAGTTAACATTTAAAGGCTGATCATTGGGTGTGAAATCACCTCTCCCACCTTCAGCACGATGGTTGGATCCAAATATTTTGAATGTCACCAATAACTAGTTGGCTGCTCAATTTCGGCGCAAATCAGCTGTTTCATTTATCGCCATAACAATATTTTATGCTATATGCGTACATAGGTATCAGCCTGGTAGCACTCTCAGACGGTAGCACCCCCGCCTCCCAGTCAGAAGGTTTGAGGTTCAAGCCCCACATTCAGACTTTGAGCTCACAGTCTAGGCTGACATTCCAGGGCAATGCTGGGAGAAACGCTGCATTGTCGGCGGTGCCGCCCTTTAGATGACACATTGAACAGAGGTCCCTTCTATACCTGTTCATTTGGATGTTAAAGATCCCGGGGCACTGTTTGAAAAATAAAGGGAGTTTCTCCCAATGTCGTGCCTGACAATCCCCCAAATAAAATTGCTTAGTCAAGCGCTCCGGGACGCTCCATGAAGGAAGCTTTATAAGTGCAAGTTGTTGGTGCTGTTGTTATTCACTTCAATGTCTATTTGTGGTCATTTCTGTGACAGATCTGCTGCCATGTTCATCCACTAAGTATTCTATGAAGCAATTTGATGGCATGAAATAATAATAAATAATAATCCTTGCATTTGATATAGCGCTCTTCACGTCTGGAGGACGTCCCAAAGCGCTTCACAGAACACACTGTAAAATGAATTGACTGTATATTTGTGGGCGAACGCGGCAGCCAATTGCACACAGCAATGTCCCACAAACAGTCGTAGATTGAAAATGACCAATTTATTATTGTTTTGTTTTTGGAGGGACTATTATTAGGCTCTGTGTGGAGTAAGGAAACTTGCCCAAGGTTTCGCCCTCTGCCTGGAATTGAAATTGCCCCCTCGCAACTCTAAACCAATGTCCTCTTGTTCTACTTCTCAATCCTTGGTACTTTAGGATGTACCATGACAGGAGAGTTTAAAGTTGCTGAGGGCAACAGATACCAGGAGGGTTTTTACTCAAAGGGTAATTAACGACTGGAAAGGGTGGTTGAGGCCAGAACATTCAGCTAATTTAAGAAGCAACAACTTGCATTTTTATAATACACTTCACGTGGGGTAGCGTCCCAGAGTGTTTGACAGTGGCGGTGTCCGTCACTGAGGCGGGGAGAGGGAGGGGAGAGGTGACTGTAAGCACGATCAAAAAGGAAGGTCTTTAGGTGGGATTTGAAAGTGGGGAAAGAGGGGGCAAGGCAGAGGGATTCAGTTCCAGAGCTTCAGGATGCCGTGGCTGAAGGCACGGCCACCGATTGTGGAGCAAAAGGGACGAACAGGAGCCCAGAGCCAGCCGAGTGGAGGCAGCGGGTGGTGGAGTGGGGGGTAAGCAGATCAGATAGGTAGGGAGGTGCAAAGGCATGAAGGGATTTGAAAATGACAGGATCTTGAAATGGGTTTCGCTGTGTGATGGGTATGATAAGGTGGGGTGTTCTGGAAGGTTGAGATTGACAGAAGAGCCTTCTTCATTCAACTGATCTTGTGGTGTGGTGATCTTGGAAGTATTGTTTATTTTCTCAATCCCATTCCTGACGACTCCTTTCAAAACAGAGGAGCCGCAGTTCAGTCTAACTGTTTTCCGAAGGACAGCACCTCCAACAATGCAATGCTGCCAACACTGTACTGAAACGTCAGACTGGACTGTGAGCTCAATGTCCCGACGTGGGGCTTGAATCCACAACCTGTGACTCAGAGGCAAGAGTGCTACTATTGAGCCAAGCAGACACAGCAGAAGATGGAACCAGAGACTTAGCTGAGCTCAAAGTGAGGAGAACCCAATATAGTAAATGGATGTTGAGTTAAAGTGATGATGGAGCGTTATTGTGAGATGGAGTTTTGCAGTGAGTTCTTTGGTCACTCTGGTACAGATGTGCATCTGCCAAGTCCAACAGAGCCTTGGCTGGATCCATGGATCTAATCTCCAGACAGCGATTGTTTGGATAATTCTGCCCTGTAGGAAATGCCTGGGTCGGCATTCTACACGCAAAGCTCCTGATAGTGGAGTCTGTAGCTCAGTGGTTAGAGCACACGCCTCACAAGCGAGAGGACCTTGGTTCAATTCCCGACAGAGAAAAACGCTGGGCAAGTTTACTTACTCCACACACCTCTATTTACCTAGCGGCAAGTAGGAACACAGTTGTTTATTCGATTGGCGGATCATTTTTCCAGGGGTAATAAACCTTTCAAAAATAATAATAATACAAATTGGTCACTCAACCCTTGACTGTTTGTGGGACACAATTGGTGAATGTCTGATTAATTGTTGGCCAAACACCAGGAGAAACTCCAACCACATCACGGGATCTTTTATCGTCCACATGAACAAGGGGACGAGACCTTCATTTAAAAAGTCTCATTCAAAAAGACTGCATCTCCTCCGACAATTTAACAATAATTCTTGCATTTGACACAGAACCTTATCACATCACTGAGTTGTCTCGAAGCATTTCACAGATTTCTGCTCTTGTTTTACTGAAGTAATTGTCTGTGTATTTTGTAGGCAAATGCGGCAGCCAAACCCACAGCAACATACCACAAACAGCCGTGGAGTGAACATCTGATTTTATTGTCGTAATGTATTGATTTATTGTATACATATGCCCCCGCAAACCCCCCAGCAGTGTGCTGGAGAGTCAGCCTAGACTTTGAGCTAAAGTCCTGACCTGGGGCTTGAATCCATAACCTTCTGATCAACTGAGTCAGCCTTAGCTGAATATCAGGCTGAACAGACACACAGAACAAGAGCGAGAGAAAAGAAATTCAATCCACAACTGTGGGACACTGTTGGGCGCAATTGGCTCCTGTATTTCACCCACAAAATCCACTTCACAATATATAGCCTGTGAAGTGCTACACAACGTGACAAGGTGCTATATGAATGCAAGGGTTATTATTATACCAAATGTAAGGATTGTTATGTTATTATTATATAAAAAAAGAGAGAGCGAGAGGGAATGGGGGTAGTGGAAGGCTCTTCCTGGTCAGACACATATACAAACACACAGACTCCAGCCTGAGACTGACTACTCCAGGTCTCTCTGCCACTAAATACCTGGCACCGTCCCAAACACTGGCAAAAATGTGAAGAATATTATTCTGAAGGGGAATGATTACACAGTGCTGCAGCTTTAAATAAATAAACAGCGTCTGAACCGAAAAGTAAAAAGGGGCAACTCAACTGGAATGGGGGAGGGGGAAGGAAGGGAGGGAAGCACAATGAATCCATGAATAACCTGGGAGGTGGGGCAGAGAGTGAACGTGTGACCCAGCAAAGCTTGAGAATAACAAATGAGAAATTTGCTTTCTTAGAATGTTGAAATGTCTCCAAGCGCATTCACTGTAATTACCATTTGGTGCAGCCACCAGTTTTGTAGTGAAACACGGCAGCCATTTCGCACGAGGCAAAGGGTCCCACAAATGGTACAAGTGGACGAATGGATGACTATCGGCCCGGACACCGGGAAAAACTCCGGTCCACACGGACGAGACACGATGGCACACTTGAAGGGCAAAAAATTAGCTTGGCCCCTCAGCACCACTCTGGAGCGTCAGCCGAGACTTTGAGCTCAAAGTCCCAGATGTGGGACTTGAACCCACAACGTCCTGACCCAGAGGCCGAAAGCGCGAGGGTCTGAATCAGGCAGGTAACACAAACAGGAGATGGATCTCACAGATGGTTAATTCCTAACCTCAGCCGACACACTGGAGAAAACAAAAGGAAGAATAGTGGCCATTTCTTTAGTCTGGAGAAATAGAAGGGCTCGGATCCTGTGAATTTCAAGGGGGTGGGAGGGGAAGTTGGAATAGAATAAACTCAAGAAATGTAATGTTAATAATAACAATATTCCTTATATTTCTCGAATGCATGAAAAGGCCCTATAACAAATGCAAGTATTATTATTAATATTTGATATAGCGCCTTATCACTTTATTGAGACGTCTCAAAGTGCTTCCCAGGATATATTGTAAAGTGAATTTACTGCATATTTTGTGGGCGTCCCACACTGAAGTGACCAATTTATTATTTTTTTCTAGAGGGATTATTATCAGGCATGTGGAGTAAGGAAACTTGTCCAACGTTTCGCCCTGCCGGGAATTGAACCCGGGTCTCTTGCTTGCGAGCCGAGTGCTCTAACCTCTGAGCTACAGGACTCCACAACTACTCATTTTTGAGGGATTATTACCCCCGGGAATCAATCCGCCAATTGACTAACCGGGTTTCTACTTACTGCTGGGTAAACACAGACGTGTGGAGTAAGGAAATTTGTCAAAGGCAAACTTGACTACTCATTCTTCTTATTGTTTGTACATAATAAATAATCTTTGCATTTGATACATTGTGAGGACATCTCAAACGCTTCACACAATTTACTGTGAAGTGCAGTGATTGGGGAGAAACTGGGAAGAAACCCTCTTCCCTTTTTCAGAAGTGCTACAGGATTTTTAATGGCTTTGTATACAATCGAATAATCTTTATGTTCTATTATAGCAGCTCCTCATGTCCAAATGTCTCAAAGTGCTTCACAGGATTATCTGGTTTTAATCAAGGTTTTTCTATAAAGTGTAGTAACTGTGTATTTGGTGGACGAACACGATAGCCAATTTGCATGCAATAACGTCCCACAAACAGCCGTGAAGTTAATGACCTGTTATGTACCTACAGGATCGTTGGGCAAGACAGCACTCTTATCTTGTTGAATAGCGCCACGGGAACTTTAACTTTCACCTGAACAGGCACAGACGGTCTCAGTTACCGTCTCAGCCGAAGGACAGCGCCTCCAATAATGCAGCATCCACTGAACCGGATAGTCAGCTTAAACTGCGAGCCACAGACATGGGCTTGAACCCACCCACAACCTTATGGCCCAGAGACTGAGCCAGGCTGCTATGTTCTCTGGGATACTACCCTGCATGAGGGGAGCTATATAAATGCAAGTTGTTGTTGTTATGCAAAAACATCACTGGTACAGATTATCTTTCAGGGATTCTTTCTACTCAGCTCCTGTTAACCCTGCTATAATTGATAGGGTGATCCTAGCTGGACAAGCTGCGGGAAAGCTTACTACAACAACAAAATTACATTTGTATAACGCCTTTCATGTTGGGAGGACGTCCCAAGGCACTGGCAGTGCTCTCAATAGCAAGTTATGTTGTCTTATCTGGTTAGCCTCTAGCAGTTACCCCAACGCACAGTATGAGATCCTCAAGCCTTGGCTCTTGCCAAACTGCATCTAATACTCTGGAATTTGGTAAGCGAGGTCACATGCCTCCAGGGAGAGAGAATGTGTTTTCTGTTCCAGTTATAGGGAAATGTCCATATGTAGGTGATATCCATATGTGGAATTCTCAGTTGGGTTTAGATACTGTAAAATCATCAAAAAAAATTCAACCCACTGAAATTCTCACTTTGTTTGCCACAATATATTCAGGCAAAGTCTCGAACTACTTTTACAGATCGAGATAAATTAGATATTTTATTATGAAGGGAAACACGGCTACTAATCTTCACCAGTGATGTCTTGCATAGTAGCCTGGCTCAGTCTCTCGCCCTCTCGAATCTGAGTCGGATCAGAAGATTCTGGGTTGAAGCCCTCATATCCAGGGCTCAAAGTTGAAGCTGACTAGCCAGTCCAGTGGAGCACTGTATTCTTAGAATATATTTAGTCTCTGTGTGTTTGGACAGCACTGATGTACAGTAGTTGCCTCTGCTACATTGGCATTGTCCAGGACTGGCATGCCAGTTTGCAAGACATGTCTACACCTCCCAAACTGCCTAGGATTGCCACCGACCTGCCTGTCCAGCCCCTGGAGATCAGGTTTGTCTTCCCCCCTCCCTCAAGACCCATTTTTAGTCTCAGGTTACATTTGATCAGCCTCCACAAGGATGATAAGCTGTTTGCATTTTTCTTTGGCATAATTACATAATAATTGAGAGTCTCCAATAATTGAGAGTCTCCGAGGATTTCGCAGGATATACTGTAAAGCGTAGTGACTGTGCATTTTGTGCGTGAAACACAGCAGCCAATTGCACACAGCAGTGTCCCACAAACAGTCGTGGATTGAGTGACCAAATTATTATTATTTTTTTGAAGGGATTATTAGCCTCGGTAAGCGATCCGCCAATTGACTAACAAACGGTTCCTAAGGTTCCTAAGAAAACTTGCCTAAGGTTTCGCCCTGCCCAGGAATCAAAGCCAGGTCCTCTGACTTGTGAGGTGAGCACACTGACCATTACGTAAAGATCTTAAAGAGCAGGGAGTAGTTTGAGGGTAGGGAGAGGAGAAACCCAGCAGAGATCTCTGCTGCATGACCCTCAACTCTGCACCATTGGGCACCATTGGTTTGCCTGTGGTTTTCCTATTGAAGGCACTGATGCCAGCCACCTCACCACAGAGCAAGGTGCTGCTAATGGCCATGAGGAACTGATTAATCTCGCTGGGTATTGTAGGACAGGACAGTGGGAGAGAGAGAGAGAGAGAGAAATTCCCTTCTCTTTTCCAACACAGTCGCAGGATTTTTAATGTCTACCTTTACAATTGGCTGCCGCGTTTCGCCCACAAAACAGAGTCTCTACACTTTACAGTATATTCTGTGAAGCGCTTTGAGACGTCTCGAAGAAGTGATATAAGGCGCTGGATCAAATGCAAGGATTATTATTATATATTACCAGAACAGGAACAGACTATATCTAGATTGGAGTCATCACCTCTAGCAATCCAGTGCTCCCGTATCAGTACACTGGGATTCTAGCTTAAACAGCAGAAGGCTGGAACCTCTAACTCTCTGACTTGAAGGAGAGAATGCTGCCAACTGAGTGAGGCTGGCACCTGCCAACCGTGCCAATGTGCCACCCTTCTCTCAGCTTTCTTTGTGCCAACCCGACATGCTTGCTGCTGTCTTTCTTTCTGAAGGAGCCTGTCTAGACAAGAGGTCACAGCCACTGGGAACCTTTCATACTAATGTACTTTGCACTATAAACACCCCATAATCATCAGTTCACCATCATGCCATTCCTTGGAGCAACAAACTTACATTTACCCAGCCCCTTTCTTGTAAGAGCAATGTTTTGAATGCCTTACAGACTGAGTGAGATAAATTAGATATTTTATTATAGAGGCTGCAAGTTGTTTTTATGCAAAATATCACTGCACAACAGTGAGACAACTACAGACAGACATATCCTAACACCTCTCAGTAAACCGGGTTTTCAATCTAGATGTCAAACTGATCATTTCTCCACACCTCAGAGCTGAAAAAACATCACAGCCATTTTGCACATCATTAAAGTTCCGCACACAGCTGACTGGCAAATTTAAGGGATTAATCTGAAGGATCCTCGGTCAGGAAACCAGACAAAATTCCCTTCTTTTCACATAGCATCACCGATCAAGGTAGGGAAGGGACCTTGGTTTAAGGTCTTCTCCGAAGGATGACACCTCCAGCGAGCATGCAAAGATAACCCATAACCTTCAACCCCAAAGCTAACGCCAATACAAACGGTGTTATCCATCCGTTAATCCATCTAAACCCCACAACAAAACACATAATCAATCCACTTTACAGTATATTCTGTGAAGCGCTTTGAGATGTCTCAACAACGTAACAAGGCATTGTATCAGACGCAAAGATTATTATTATAACAATACTCCACATAACAATTTATAGCAAAGGTACACACACACATTCTGTCAGTCCCAGTAGTAAACAAACAGCAACAACAACAATAACAACATTTGCTTTGCACAATATAAACAATTCCAACACAATCTGTGACACACGTGCACTGTTGTTAAGTTTCCTGACCACTGGCGGTGTTGTACCCCCATCCACCCACACACCCCTCAAACAACAACAACAGTACATTCCACATCCCAAGGTGCTGGTCACACCCACACACAGACAGACACCCACCCACACACAGACAGACACCCACCCACACACCCACACACAGACAGACACCCACCTACACACAGACAGACACCCACCCACACACAGACAGACACCCACCTACACACAGACAGACACCCACCCACACACAGACAGACACCCACCTACACACAGACAGACACCCACCCACACACAGACAGACACCCACCTACACACAGACCACCACACACCCACACACCCACACACAGACAGACAGACAGACCACCCCACACACACACAGACAGACAGACACACACACAGACACCCACCCACACACACACACACAGACCCACACACACCCACACACAGACAGACACCCACCCACACACACAGACCCACACACACACAGACACCCACCCACACACAGACACCCACCCACACACACACAGACAGACACCCACCCACACACAGACACCCACCCACACAGACACACAGACAGACACCCACACACAGACAGACACCCACCCACACACACAGACACAGACCCACACACAGACAGACACCCACCTACACACAGACAGACACCCACCCACACACAGACAGACACCCACCTACACACAGACCACCACACACCCACACACCCACACACAGACAGACAGACAGACAGACAGACAGACACACCCCCACACACACACAGACAGACAGACACACACACAGACACCCACCCACACACACACACACAGACCCACACACACCCACACACAGACAGACTCCCACCCACACACACAGACCCACACACACACAGACACCCACCCACACACAGACACCCACCCACACACACACACAGACAGACACCCACCCACACACAGACACCCACCCACACACAGACACACAGACAGACACCCACACACAGACAGACACCCACCCACACACACAGACACAGACCCACACACAGACAGACACCCACCCACACAGACAACCACACACCCACACACAGACAGACACCCACCCACACACACAGACCCACACACACCCACACACAGACACACAGACAGACACCCACCCACACACACACACACAGACCCACACACACACACACAGACACCCACCCACCGACACACAGACACAGACCCACACACAGACAGACACCCACCCACACAGACAACCACACACCCATACATAGACACCGACAGATACCCACCCACCCACCCACACACACACACACACACAGACAGACACCCACACACACACACACACACACAGACACCCACACACAGATACCCACCCACCCACACACACACACACACAGACAGACACCCACACACACACACACAGACAGACACCCACACACAGACATCCAAAATGTTTGGTTTGATTTCAATTTGCAAAAGAAACAGAGAAATTAAGTAGAGATTTTTCACCCAAAAAACCTCTTTCAAGTCGCCCCGAAACCAATCCTTTTCATTCAATGTATAACACAAAGTTTCAACCCCACTCCCTCTCCCTCTCTCTCCCTCTGAAACATAGAGCTCAGAAACTTCATTTCAGATTTGTTTGGACTATTTTTGCAAAAATGATTTTTTTTCAAAAACATAAAAGCTATTATTTTTCCCCCAAAAAAATCGAAAAACCGCAACGTGAAATTTAAGAACAAAAAAAGGAAACGGATGAAGACATTTGAGTGAGAACGATCCGCAGAGAGAGACTGATGGGGGGGAGAGGGGGGGGAGAGGGGAGGGGGGGGAGAGAGGGGGCAGAGGGGGGGGGGGGGAGAGGGGGGAGAGGGGGGAGAGGGGAGGGGGGGGAGAGGGGGGCAGAGGGGGGGAGAAGGAGAGAGGGGAGGGGGGGGAGAGGGGGCAGAGGGGGGGGGGGAGGGGGGGAGAGGGGGTTAGAGGGGGAGGGAGAGGGGGGAGAGGCGGTGGGAGAGGGGGAGAGGGGGAGGGGGGGCAGAGGGGGAGAAGGGGGGGGAGAGGGGGGGGGAGGGGGGAGGGGGGGGGGAGGGGGGCAGAGGGGGGGGAGGGGGGAGATAAACCTCTGTGTTGTGATTGTTATAAATATATATGTGTATATAATTCTGATTCCCTGTGTCTGTGTGTGTGTGTGTCTGTGTCTCTGTGTGTCTGTCCCCCCCACACACACACACACGGTGGGGGGAGAGGAGGGAATGTTTTTTTTGTTTAAAAAAGTTGAAAAAAATCAGAAAAAAAGCGACAAAAAAAGGGAAACAAAAATGGCCACTGGTTTAAAAAACAGGAGAGTCGCCATATTTTGCAGATCTCAGAAAGTGATGGGGTTGAGAGCCCAGAGAGGGGGAGAGGGGGGGAGAGGGGGAGAGGGGGAGAGGGGGAGAGAGAGGGGGGAGGGGGAGAGGGGGAGAGAGAGGGGGGGAGGGGGGGGAGAGGGGGGAGAGAGGGGGAGGGGGGGAGAGGGGGGGAGAGAGGGGGAGAGAGGGGGGGGAGAGAGGGGGAGGGGGGGGAGAGATAGGGGAGGGGGGGAGAGAGGGGGAGAGGGGGGGAGGAGGGGGGAGAGGGGGAGAGAGAGGGGGGGAGAGAGGGGGGGGGAGGGGGGAGAGGGGGGGAGGGGAGAGAGGAGGGGGAGAGGGGGAGAGAGAGGGGGGGAGAGGGGGAGAGAGAGGAGAGGGGGAGAGGGCCACAGACCGCAGCTGAGGGCCCTCCGAATGTCGGGAGAACCGTTGTTTGCGCGTTTTAAGCCCTAAATGGCAAATGGTTTGCGGTGCGAAACACTCACTCACTCACTCACTCACACACACAGAGCACCGACACATCTCAGCCATCACTCTCTCCCTCTCTCTCCGGTGCATTTAAATGCAAATGGTAGAGGGGAAAAGAGGGCGAGAGATCGGGAAGAAATCACCGCCTGGACCTGTTTTTGCCATCAACGCGATTTATGTTAAAAGAAATAAAAGCCGTTGATGGGTTCGGTGATGAATCTGCGCTGTTCTCACGGCCGCAGCGCAAACCCCGAGCGCACACAACACGGACAGCGATACAGACCTGAGCTCTGGGGGAGAGGGGAGAGGGGGAGAGGGGGAGAGGGCAATGGGATTGTTTTCACACTCTCTCTCTCTCTCTGTTCCAAAAAAAACACTCTCCAGAAAGAGAGAGAGAGAGAGAGGAAAAAAGGGATGAGATGATCTTCGGGGCTCGAATTCAGGAAAATCTCATCTTCCGGGTCGCCCGCTGTTCACTTCTGGTCTGTGTACACACACCGAGAGGGGGGTCTGCCCCTGTAACCCCCCCCCCACACAGGGGGTCTGCCCCTGTAACCCCCCCCCCCACACACACACACACAGGGGGTCTGCCCTGTAACCCCCCCCCCCCCCCACACCAGGGGGTCTGCCCCTGTAAGCCCCCACACACAGGGGTCTGCCCTGTAACCCCCCCCACACAGGGGGTCTGCCCCTGTAACCCCCCCCCCACACACAGGGGGTCTGCCCCTGTAACCCCCCCCCCACACACACAGGGGTCTGCCCCTATAACCCCCCCCCCACACACAGGGGGTCTGCCCCTGTAACCCCCCCCACACACAGGGGGTCTGCCCCTGTAACCCCCCCCACACACAGGGGGTCTGCCCCTGTAACCCCCCCCCCACACACACCAGGGGTCTGCCCCTGTAACCCCCCCCCCCACAACACACAGGGGTCTGCCCCTGTAACCCCCCCCACACACACAGGGGTCTGCCCCTGTAACCCCCCCCCCACACACAGGGGGTCTGCCCCTGTAACCCCCCCCCCCCACACACAGGGGGTCTGCCCCTGTAACCCCCCCCCCCACACACACAGGGGTCTGCCCCTGTAACCCCCCCCCCCCCACACAGGGGTCTGCCCCTGTAACCCCCCCCCCCCACACAGGGGGTCTGCCCTGTAACCCCCCCCCCACACACACAGGGGGTCTGCCCCTGTAACCCCCACAACACACAGAGAGGGGTCTGCTGTCTGCCCCCCCCCCCACACACACAGGGGGGTCTGCCCTGTAACCCCCCCCACACAGGGGGTATGCCTCTGTAACCCCCCCCCCCCCACACAGGGGGGGGGTCTGCCTCTGTAACCCCCCCCCCCCCCACACAGGGGGTCTGCCTCTGTAACCCCCCCCCCACACACACAGGGGGTCTGCCTCTGTAATCCCCCCCACACACACACAGAGACTGCGTCTGCCTCTGTAACCCCCCCCCCCCCCCACCACACACACACACACAAACAAACACAGGGGGTCTGCCTCTGTGATAGGGGATTCAAAAGTAAGAGGCACTGACAGGATCTTCTGTAATCAGAATCGTGAGGTTAGGATGGTTTGTTGCCTTCCTGGTGGGAGGGTAGTGGACTTCACAGAGCGCATGGACAAGATTCTTCGAGGCGAAGGAGAATGTCCAGAAGTCGTGGTCCATGTGGGGACCCACGATATTGGTAAGAAGAGGGCTGAGATGCTCCAGGGCGAGTATCAAAAGCTGGGGAGCAAACTCAACAACGACAACAACAACAACAAGATTCCATTTATAAAGCGCCTTTCACGTCAGGAGGACGTCCCAAGGCGCTGTCCAGAACTCAAGTCCAGAACATCCAAGGTGGTGATCTCTGGCTTACTCCCGGTACCTCGGGCAACAAGGCATCATAATGAAAGGATCAGGCGCATGAACGATTGGCTGGAGAAGTGGTCCGGAAAAGAAGGTTTCCGTTTTCTGGACAATTGGGACCACTACTGTGGGAGGTGGGATCTTTACCTTGAGGATGGGCGTCACTTAAGCAAGGCAGGGGTGAGCTTCCTGGCCAAGAGATTATCGAATGCTTTAGGGGCGGATTTAAACCAGTGTCGAGGGGGATGGGTATCCCAGGATAAACAATGGATTAGAGATTAGAGAAAAAAGACAAGTGGGAAGTGTAGAGCAGGTACAAGCGGACAATTTCCTCAAATGCATGTACCTAAATGCACGGAGCTTAGGGAATAAGGTTGATGAGCTGCAGGTTCAACTGGCCCTAGGGGGTTACGATGTGTTGGCGGTAACCGAGACATGGCTCAAGCCAGGACAGGAATGGGAGTTAAATATTCCAGGACATAATGTGTTCAGGAAGGATAGAGAAGGAAGAAAAGGAGTGGGGGGTGGCAATATTAGTTAAAGATACAATTATAGCTGTAGAAAGGAATGAGGCTCTGGAAGGCCTGACAACAGAATCCCTCTGGTTAGAGATAAGAAATAAGAAAGGAGTGGTTACACTGATAGGGGTTTACTGTAGACCACCAGCGGGAAGGAGATAGAGGAGCAGATCTGCAACCAGATCGCGGATAGATATAAGGCGAACAGATTTGTGATAATGGGGGATTTCAATTATCCCAATATAGACAACAACAACAACAACAACAAGATTCGATTTATTGAGCGCCTTTCACGTCGGGAGGACGTCCCAAGGCGCTGTACAGTTTTGTCAGGACCCGAGCAAGGGGGAAATGGTCAGGGGGAGGGGAGGGAAGGGAGGGAGCGAGGAGGGGGTAGAGAGTCGAGAGGGGAGCTGGGGACTGGCAAAATAGCAGCGCTAAGGGCAAGGCAGGAGAAAGATTCATCAACTGTGTACAGGAAAATTTTCTTGAACAGTATGTCTCCAGTCCTACGAGGAAGGAAGCATTGCTGGAGCTAGTCCTGGGGAATGAAATAGGTCAGGTTGAACAGGTTTCCATAGGGGAGCATCGAGGTAACAGTGACCATAATATTATTAGATTTAGATTACTCATGAACAGGGACAAAGTACAGTCATGGGTGAAAATGCTTGACTGGAAAAGGGCTAATTTTGATGGGCTAAAAAGGGACCTAGAGTTGGTGGACTGGCAAGTAAGACTAGCAGGTAAAACGACTCATGAGCAATGGGAGATCTTCAAAGATATGATAGCTCAAGGTCTAAATGGATATATTCCCACAAAAGGGAAATGTGCGACAACCAAGCCAGTCTGGATGACCAGGGATATTCTGTCTAGGATGAAAAAGAAGAAGATGGCGTACGACAATTGGAAGATGCAAGACACTGAGGATAGCAAAGCGCATTATAGAGAATGCAGGCGTGACCTTAAAAGAGTGATAAGACAGGCAAAAAGATCCATGAGAAGAGGTTAGCGGGTAACATAAAGGGGAATCCTAAAATATTTTATAAGCACATAAAGGAAAAAAGGTTGGTTAAAGGTAGGGTGGGGCCAATCAAAGACAATGACGGCCATCTTGTTGTGGAGGCAGAGGCTGTGGCTGATGTACTGAATGCGTACTTTGCATCTGTCTTCACACCGGAAATGGATGCCCCAAATGCCGCAGTATTGGATGAGAGGGTAGAGGACATAGATCAGATTACTATAGACAGAGAGGAAGTTCTGAAAAGATTGACTGGGCTCAAAATTGATAAGTCACCAGGACCAGATGGCTGTCACCCAAGGTTGCTGTGGGAGATACGGGTTCAAATAGCGGAGGTCTCAGCTGGAGTACTGCGTCCAGTTCTGGGCAACTTACTTCAGGAAGGACATTAAGGCACTGGAAAGGGTGCAGAGGAGATTCACGAGAATGATACCAGGAATGGGGAACCTTATCTATGAGGACAGTGGAGAAGTTAGGACTTTTCCCATTAGAGCAGAGAAGGTTACGCGGGAACCTGATAGAGGTCTTCAAGATCATGAAAGGTTTCGACAGGCGAGATAGGGAAAGCTGTTTCCGCTGGTAGGTGTGTCTGTGACCCGTGGTTACAGTTTTAAGATATCTACCAAAAGCAGAGGAAAGGTTAGAAGAAATTTTTTCACTCAGCGAGTTGTTGGAATTTGGAATGATCTGCCTGAAAGGGCAGTGAAGTCCAATTCGATAACAGCTTTTAAGACAGAACTGGACAGGTATCGGGGAAGACGGGTTTGTGGGGTTATGGGGAGAAAGCTGGTGATTGGGGTTAGTGAAAGTGACGCTCTGTCAAAGAGCCGCACAGACTCGATGGGCCGAATGGCCTCCTTCTGTGCCGTAACATTCTATGAATCGCCTTATCACATCTTCGACAGGTCTCAAAGCGCTTCACAAAATATACTATAAAGTGAATTGACTTGTGTATGTTATGGTCGAAATAATTAATATCTTTTTATCAATCAATAAAAACTTTTTTTAAAAAAATAATTCTGGTGGTCTATCTGCGACTGAAATTTGTATCTGGCGTCTAAACTCCCGATCGCAGTTGATAGTAACCTGCTTATTCCCCTCGGGGAGGGAGACTCGAAGTTGATTTGTTCAGGGCTGAAGTATCTTGTCAAAGAGTTGCATGAAGCTTTCAGAAATGTTTAGATCCAAGAATGTTTTCTCTTTGCTCTCGCCTCCCCGCCTCGGCCCTCACTCTCCTCGCCTCCTCTCCCTCGAGAACCCAGTTACTTCCTACTCCTCCCCCCAAGAAGGATAATAATAATCCTGTAAAATGAATTGACTATATACTTTATGGACAAAAATAATATAGGACAGTCACTAGTTGGTCATTTCACGAGAAACGCAGGTTTAAATCCTCACTAGGTGGATGGCAAGTACCAGGAATTCCCTACGAGTTTCCTGATGGACAACACAGCTCAGCATGAAATGTGTGAGAGCATTGCCACCATCTTTCTGCTCACCGCTCAGACACGCATCCTTTTCCATTGAGCAATGGTTCCACCAGTTGGAGATATGAGTTTAAGCAACAGTTGCTTACCTCTCTGCAAAACCATTCAAGGTGGATTCCGAGCACTAGATTTCTGAACATGTGTTTGCCAACTGGGGCTCAGGTAAGCCTTCCAGCAGGTTTCCTCATCAACTATCTGGCAAACATTTTTGTTCAGTGTGGTGGGAGGATAGTTTGTGACCTGTGAGCAATCTTGACGTTCTTGAGGTTCAAGACCAATGCCGTGTACCAGACTTACTCAGCATCAACAACAACAACAACAAGATTCCATTTATAAAGCGCCTTTCACGTCAGGAGGACGTCCCAAGGCGCTGCACAAGGTCATGACCCGAGCAGGGGGGAAATGGTCAGGGTGAGGGGAGGGAGCGAGGAGGGGGGAAATGGTCAGGGTGAGGGGAGGGATGGGAGGGAGCGAGGAGGGGGAAGAGAGTCGAGAGGGGAGCTGAAGGCACGGTCAAAGAGAAAGGTTTTGAGACCGGCCTTGAAGGAGGAAAGGGAGGAAGCAAGGCGAAGGCACTGGGGGGATGGAGTTCCAGAGCCTGGGGGCTGAGAGGCTGAAGGCCCGACCACCGATGGTAGGGCGTTTGGGGCGGGGGACGTGGAGCAGACCAGAGCCAGAGGAACGGAGGGTACGGGCAGGTAGGTAGGGGGATAGTAGGTTGGAGAGGTAGGAGGGAGCGAGGCCGTGAATGGCCTTGTAGGTGAGGATGAGGATCTTGAAATCAATCCTCTGGGGGATGGGGAGCCAGTGGAGGCGAGCGAGGGTGGGAGTGATGTGGTCCCGAAGCATCAGTTGCTTAATCCAGGCTTTGGCAGATAGACATCCTCGCTGTGAAGCCGACGCCACCTCCAGGCCAGAACCCTGCCTCTCTATAGCGACTTCCAGTGTTTGCCACAAATCCACCTCCTGGACTTCGCAGATGGGTCAGAGGAAGCCTCTTAGCTATATATCCAGGTGCTCAGAACCATAAAGGAGGAATGTGTCATTTCCACACAGGTCTTGTCTGCCACAAGCTTGACCTGCATTGGGACCTTGCTGTGTTTGAAGAGAGACGAGAATGATCAGAGCCCCTTTCATCCCTTCTTGGAATGGTCGGTCCTTCAGGTCAGTGTCGAGGCACAAGGCCCAGCTACAGAAAAGAATCAAGAATCAACAATTGGGACTGATGACTCTTGTGTCTTCCATGCAATATGTTCAATGTCTTCTATTGAGCCACGCAGCATCGTGACTCTGCATTTATTGGCAGCCACAACATGTCCCACCAGGTGGCTCGGTATCAAGATGGTGATTGTGAGCCCCCAGGTGAGGCTAGCAGCACCACAATATCGCCCAAAACAAGAAGCACCACAATCCTGTCAGAGAGCCTGGCACAGATACACCAAGTCCTTCCCCCTCAATCTCATTGTTTCGTCCACAAAATACACAGTCACTACACTTTTTTAGATTATCACCTGAAACGCTTTGAGACGTCTCAAAGCCATGATAAGGTGCTATATCCAATGCATTTATTGTTATATTATTATATCAAATGCAAGAATTATTGTTATTTATATGTCATTGATGAATACATCAAATAGGGGATGAGTGACAATGGGAAGACAGAGGAAAGGGCTCAGTAAGTCCACTGTTGACCCCTACATCTTTGAGCTGGAATACACATTCCAGATACAATCCAAGATTCGGCCATATATTCCCATAGTTACAGTTTCATCATGAGGGCCTCATGAGGCACTAGCTCAGACACCTTGCAGAAGTCAATGAAGCCAATGTAGGTGGGTTTCCCCTTAGCTTAATAATAATAATAATCCTTGCATTTGATATAGCGCTTTTCACGTCGGGAGGACGTCCCAAAACGCTTCACAGAACACACTGTAAAGTGAATTGACTGTATATTTGTGGGCGAACGCGGCAGCCAATTGCGCACAGTAATGTCCCACAAACAGTCGTAGATTGAAAATGACCAATTTATTATTGTTTTGGTTTTGGAGGGATTATTATTAGGCTCTGTGTGGAGTAAGGAAACTTGCCCAAGGTTTCGCCCTCTGCCTGGAATTGAACTCAGGTCTCTCACTTGCAAAGCGAGTGCTCTAACCACTGAGCTACAGGACTCCACTTCACCATGTTCTGTGATCTCATACAGGGGCACAACTTGTCTCACACATTCCTCATGAGAACAGAAGCCAGCCTGCTCCTTCCTGATCAAACCACAAGCCCTAATGTGTGTGTTACACGTGCAGTGACCACCTGAAGCACTCCTTTAAGAGCTGAAATCAGTGAGATCCCTCTGTACTTTTGGTCTCACTAGGGTTCCCCTCTTGTGGATAGAAGCCCCAATTGCACTCTAAATAACTCTGGAACACTGACAGAATATGTGCCTCAGAGAGTCCTGTTGATCAGCGCTAGGAGGGCGAGTTGGAACCTGCCGGCTTGGAGCTGTAAAATGATAACCATTGAGCGCTGCAAAGTGTATCGACCGTATCGACTGTATATATTGTGGGCAAAATGCGGCAGCCAATTGCACGTAGCAGTGACCCACAAAAAGGTGTGGGGTGAGAGACCAGATTATCCCCCTCAGTGTTCTTGGGCTATGAGAGGTAAGGAAGGACTGGTCAGTGCTGACTATTTAGTGATCTCCCTACTGTAGGGTGGGTATAGGGAGGTTGTGGATGGGATCAGGCTCAGCTGAGGTGCCCATCCCCAAATACTGGCGAACACTCCAATATCGTCTATAAATGCAATATCAAATATATATATCAAATTTTATATACACATATTAGTTTTTATAAACTATTATACACTATTGCTAAAAAGTCTGAAGAGGTAGGAAGGGTTCTCGCTTTCAGTAGGGGCTTGTTGACTTCACATCACGGAATGATTAATCTAAATAACCCAAGCAAAATATTTTCAAAATATAAATTATGACAAAGTTTCCTTACTCCGCATGCCTCTGTTTGCCTAGTAGTAAGCAGGAAATTTGTTGTTAGTCGATTGATGAATTGCTTTCCGTGGGTAATAATCCCTCCAAAAAAAAATGTGATCACTCAGTCTAATATTTTGTGGAAGAAACGCGGAAGCCAATTGCTACGGCAGTGTCCCATGACTCTGATAAAATGTTGACCCACTTTCATAGATGCTGCCTGATCTGCTGAGTGTTCCTGGAAACTTTGTTTTTGTCCCCACAAATAGTTATGGATTAAGTAACCAAATTATTATTATTTATTATTTTATTTACTTTTATTTTAGTGACAAAACTCAAATCAACGCAGTCATTGGCCAAGATTCATGAGCTGGAAAACCAATTATTGGCTATTCTGACTTTATCGTTGAGACTGGACGTGTATGTTGGGAGACACGGCTCAGTTGGCAGCCCTCTCCCCTCTGAGGCAGAAGTTTATGGATTGGTCCCTGAGCACACTGGCACTCCAGTGTAGGACTGGGGGAGCGCTGCATTGTCGAGATGCTGCTGTTCAGATGAAATGTTTAATCTGTCTAGCTGTTCAGGTCGACGTTAAAGATCTCGCGATGTTATTAGAAAAAAGAAAGGAGTCTTGACCGACAATCCCCCAGATAAAATTGGTCATTGCTGTGCGTGGAACTATTGTGTGCGTTGTAAATTGACTGCTGCTATCTTATACAGATAAAGTCACTACACTTCACAGTGAAATCTGGTGAAGCGTCGTAAGATATTTCGACAATGTGACAAAATGCAAGGATTATTACAGTATTATACATTGCTCTATTAGACTGAATGGCTTGTCTGAGAAAATACCAGGTAGACTGGAGGAGCCAAATGATCTGTTTCTACTCTGTAATATTCCACTCAGTGTCAGTCTGGCTCAGTGGCAGTTCTCTCGCCTCTTAAGTCAGAGGGTTTGTGAGTTCAAGCCCCACATCAGGTGTTGGATTCACACAGTCTAAGATGATATTCCAATGCAATGCATTGTCAGAGGTGCCATCCTTTGGAGAAGATGTTAACCAAGGTCCCATCTGCCTGTTCAGGTGGACACTAAAGACCCTATTTGAAAAACAAAGGGAGTTTCTCCCAGTTTCCTATCCTGTCCCTCAGCAAACTCTGAGCCTATCACTCCCATCCTCACTCAGCTCCACTGGCTCCCATTCTCAGCAGATCAAATTTAAGACCCCGTCACCCTATCTGACCCACCATTGGCAGGCGGACTTTCAGCCTCTCTGCCTTTCCTCTCTGGAACTCCAATTCCTCTACACCTTCAAAACCTGTCTCAAGAGTCAAGACTTACCTCTTGACTGACCTTTTGGTCACCTTCCCCCCCACTTCTTTAGCTCCTCATCACCCCCACCACCACTCAGAATCCAGCCAGCAGTGTAAAGTGTTTTGAGACGTCTTCCTGACATGAAAGGCACCAGCTATCTAAATGTAAATTGTACCATATTGTGCAAAGTCTTCAGGATTGCTCAACACTGTTCAGCCAATAAGCACTGAGTGAATCACAGCTGCCGGCCAGCCTTATGGTAGGCGGTTGAGTACATCCTCTCAATAAGCTAACAGGACGTCAACAACCATCTCTGGAGCAGTGACAACAGCCTAAGTGAAATTGTTCCTTTCAATGGACCTTATCAATTTCAGGTCAGTTGCATTGGGTCCAAACTCTGCCAACCTATGAACCCGGCTATCAAACATATTAGTGTATGTAAGCGATCTCAGTTATGTGACTTCAGACAAACATCTGAAAAGGAAAACTGTTAAACGATGCAGGGGCAGGGAGTAGAATAAGCAGAGAGCTCTTACACAGAGGGAGCACTGGCATGGTGAACCTCCTCCTAAACTGAGACATTCGATGATTACCTGACGCTCCAGTGCAGTGCTAGGGGAGGGCTACATTGTCAAAGATGCTGTCCTTCAAGTGAGATGTCTGGTCTGTGCCTGTTCAGGTGGACGTGCATGACCACACGACCACATTGGAAAATAGAAGGGGGGGTTCTCCTGGAATCATAGAATCACAGAATCTTACAGCACAGAAGGAGGCCATTCAGCCCATCATGCCTGTGATGGCTCTTTGAAACAGCTACCAACTAGCCCCACTACCCCCACTCTTACCCAATAGCCCTGAACATTTTTCCTTTTTAAGTACCTATCCAATTCCCTTTTGAAAGTTACTATCAAATCCGTTTCCACCACCCTGTCAGGCAATGCGCTCCAGACTGTAACTTTCTGTAAAAAATATTCTCCTCATCTCCCCTCTGGTTCTTTTGCTAATTTTCTTAAATCTGTGTCCTCTGGTTACTGACCCACCCACAAGAAGAAACAGTTTCTCCCTATCTACTCTATCAAAACCTCTCATAATTTAAACACCTCTATTAAATCTCCTCTCAACCTTCTCTGGCCTTGTTCTAAAGAGAACAAGGCCAGTCTCTCTAGTCTCTCCACATAACATAATAATATAATATAATAATAATAATCCCTAATCCCTGGTATCATTCTGGTAAATTGATGTCCTGGCCAACTGTCTCCAAAAAAAACTGATCATTTGTTTCATAGTTGGACTTTTTTGAGGGTACAATTTGTGACCGCAATCACCTACAAAATTACTCAGTCACTACACTTTACAGTAAATCCTGTGAAGCGCTTTGAGACAATTTCTTGACGTGAAAGGAGATACATCAAATGTGAGGATGATTGTGATGTTGTTCACTTTAATGCATAATGTTGGCATTTCTTGCAATGGCCGCTAGAGAGAGCACCTAACTCAGCCCAGACTAATTATCAACTGGGAATCGTGTCATAAAATAATAATTCCTTATATTCAATACAGTACCTTTCAAATTGCGTGGAGATCTGTAAGTGCTTCACAGAATTTACTGTAAAGTGGAGTGACGCGTATTTATCTACCATCATTTCGGGCAGCGCATTCCAGAGCATAACAACTCTCTGGGTAAAAAAAATTTACCCTCTGGTTCGTTTGCCAATTATCTTAAATCTGTGTCCTCTGGTAATCGACCCACCCACCAGGGGAAACAGTTTCTCCGTATTCACTCTTTCAAAACCCCTCCTAATTTTGAACACCTCTCTTAAATCTCCCCTCAACCTTCTCTGCATGCACACAAGACTTGTAGGACACCCTGTCTCGGTAGCATATAGGCAGATCTGCTAACCTCAGTGGTATTATGTGGCCAGTGGTTACTCTGCAGGGAAGAGAGTGAGATTGAGAGCTGTGAGGCCATTTAACAGCAAAGTCCCACAAACAGTCTCGAGCACATCCAACAATGCAGTCTGCAGCTACTGCCATCAGAGCCTTGGGACTTCCTCCCGACGTGAAAGGTGCAAATGTAATTTGTTGTTGTTATCAGGAGAGACTGGACAGGTTGGGCTTTTGTTTATAAAAGAGATGTATAAGAGGCGTTTTAAATTGTAAAAGGGTTCAATAAAGTTAGCATAAATAAGGTGTTCGGAATGGTTGAGGAGTCCGTAACCAGGGGACACAAGTATAAGCTAACAGCAACAATCTGCCTATACTGTTGTTAGAACAACAACAACAAACTTGCATTCACACAGGCGCCCCTCATGCAAGATAGCGTCCCAGAGTGCCTGACAGTGGTAGAGGGGAGGGGAGAGGTGACCATAAGCACAGTCAAGAAGGAAGCTTGTTAAGCACGACTTGAGAATGTGGAAGGAGGGAGCAAGGCGGAGGGATTAAGGGAGAGTTTTCCAGGGTTTGGGGCTGTAGTGGTTGAAAGCGACTAGGGGATCCAACAAAGAATTTAGGAGTAACCTCTTTATTGACATTGTCTGTGGAACTCACTGCCTGGAGTGGTGGTTGATCAGGTAGTACAGATGTATTCAAGAGGGAGCTAGACCTTCACAAGAGGGAGAGGGGAATAGAAGGGTACCGGAGGGAGTGAGGAGTGGTGGGGGAAGTCTTATGTGGAGTATAAATACCAGTTATGGGCTGAGTGGCCTGTTTCCATGCTGTAAAGTCTGTGTAAAACCTACGTAATCTATGTGAGTCCTGTAGCTTAGTGGTTAGAGCACTTGCCTCCCAAGCAAGAAGACCTGGGTTTGATTCCTGTGTGGTTTCACTCCTGGTTTTCCTGCTCAACAATCCACCTCAATAAAAATGAGTGACTCACGAGCTGGATATCCGTGCCACATTTCTGTATGCAAATCAGCCGCCTACAAATGAAAAGTCAGTAATTACTGCAAAGCACTTTGATGAAGTGGCTGCGATGTCAGTTAAAGGAATGTCTTCAAACAAACTAAAACCTGACTACTTCTAATTTATATTTCATACAGCGCCTTATTACGTATTTGAGATGTCTGAAAGCGCTTCACAGAATATACGGTAAAGTGAATTGACTGTATATTTTGTGAGCAAAATGGTAAACACATGCAATTAAATCTTTTGTGTTTTTTTGGAGTGGGGACTAGGGGTGGGGGCTGTGATTGTGGATACAGCCTCGGCTTTCACCTCTTATCTCACTGTGTCCCTGTGTGATGTGTGTTTATATCACTGCGTCCCCTGAGTGGCTATCCCTTGTGTTTATAGACCGTTCTTTTCGACCGCACCTTTGGTCACCTTCCCCCCCCCTCCCCTGGCTCCCCACCCTCCCCCTGGCTCCCCCCCCTGGCTCCCCCCCACCTGGCTCCCGCACCCGGCTCCCCCCCCTCCGGCTCCCCCTGCTCCCCCCCCTCCGGCTCCCCCTGGCTCCCCCCACTCCCCCTGGCTCCCCCCACTCCCCCTGGCTCCCCCCACTCCCCCTGGCTCCCCCCCCACCCCCCCGGCTCCCCCCCCACCCCCCCGGCTCCCCCCCCTCCCCCTGGCTCCCCCCACCCTGGCTTCCCCCTGGCTCCACCCCCTCCACTGGGCTCCTCCCGTCCCCCTGGCTCCTCCCCCTCCCCCTGGGCTCCTCCCCCTCCCCCTGGCTCCAGCCCCTCCCCTGGCTCCTCCCCTGTGCTCCTCCCATCCCTCTGACCCCTCCCCCTCCCTGGCTCCTCCCCCTCCCTTGGGCTCCTCCCATCCCTCTGACTCCTCCCCCTCCCCTGGGCTCCTCCCCCTCCCTCCGGCTCCTCCCCCTCCCTGGCTCCTCCCCCTCCCCTGGGCTCCTCCCCCTCCCCTGGGCTGCTCCCCTCCCCTGGGCTCCTCCCCCTCCCCTGGGCTGCTCCCCCTCCCCTGGGCTCCTCCCCCTCCCCTGGGCTCCTCCCCCTCCTCACCTGGGCTCCTCCCCCTCCTCACCTGGGCTCCTCCCCCTCCCCTGGGCTCCTCCCCCTCCCCTGGGCTCCTCCCCCTCCCCCAGACTGGGTCCCGGGATTCTAAACTGTAAAGTGCTCTGAGACACTGTCCCGCGCAGAGGGCGCTATGTAAACTCAAGTTGTTGTTGTTATATCACTGCGTCTCTGTGTGACTGTGAGTTTATATCACTGTGTAGTGACTGTGTGTTTATGTCATTGTGTGACTGTGTAGTGACTGCGTAGTGACTGTGTGTTTATGTCACTGTGTAGTGACTGTGTCTGTGGCTCTGATGCTAAAGTCGTGACAAGGCTTCAACAACAATGAGCCAAACTGAGCGGAACCACTGTCCGTTGAGAGCAGGGGGTCCCCCCCCTCCCCACCAGACCCCGGGCTGACGGGCAGGAGGGGAGGGGGAATGGCCCCGGGGGTGGAGTGGAGTACGGGGTCCGGGGAGGAGAGGGGGAGAGAGAGCTCTGTACTGCCTCCTCCATCACACCATCCCCTCCCCCCACAAACCATCCCCTTCCCCCACAAACCATCCCCTCCCCCCACAAACCATCCCCTCCCCCCACAAACCATCCCCTCCCCCCACAAACCATCCCCTCCCCCCACAAACCATCCCCTCCCCCCACAAACCATCCCCTCCCCCACAAACCATCCCCTCCCCCCACAAACCATCCCCTCCCCCCACAAACCATCCCCTCCCCCCACAAACCATCCCCTCCCCCACAAACCATCCCCTGCCCCCACAAACCATCCCCTCCCCCCACAAACCATCCCCTCCCCCCACAAACCATCCCCCCCCCACAAACCATCCCCTCCCCCCACAAACCATCCCCTCCCCCACAAACCATCCCCTCCCCCACAAACCATCCCCTCCCCCCACAAACCATCCCCTCCCCCCACAAACCATCCCCTCCCCCCACAAACCATCCCCTCCCCCCACAAACCAGTGATTGGTGCGCGCCGCCGGGAGAGCTTCCCGGAATTAAACTGATCGGGAACAGAGAGAGAGACACCGGGAACAGAGAGGGAAGGAGAGACAGTCAGGGAGTAAAGAGCAGGAACAAGAAGGAAAGAAACGAGGAACAGAGAGAGAGAGAGAGAGAGACTCTGGGAATAAGGGGCGAGGAACGAGGGAGAGAGACATCAGGAACAGAAAGAGAGAGAATAATGGAAGGAACAGAGGAGAGAAACGGGGAACAAGGAAACAACTCAGAGTGAGAGAGGAGGAACAGCTGTGTGAGCTGCACTGGGCTGAGCTACACTGCACTGGGCTGAGCTACACTGCACTGGGCTGAGCTGAGCTGCACTGGGCTGAGCTACACTGCACTGGGCTGAGCTGCACTGCACTGCACTGGGCTGAGCTGCGCTGCACTGGGCTGAGCTACACTGCACTGGGCTGAGCTGCACTGCACTGCACTGGGCTGAGCTGCGCTGTACTGGGCTGAGCTGCACTGGGCTGAGCTGCACTGCACTGGGCTGAGCTACACTGCACTGGGCTGAGCTACACTGGGCTGAGCTGCACTGCACTGGGCTGAGCTGCACTGCACTGGGCTGAGCTGCACTGCACTGCACTGGGCTGAGCTGCGCTGTACTGGGCTGAGCTGCACTGGGCTGAGCTGCACTGCACTGGGCTGAGCTGCACTGCACTGGGCTGAGCTGCACTGGGCTGAGCTGCACTGCACTGGGCTGAGCTGCACTGGGCTGAGCTGCACTGCACTGGGCTGAGCTACACTGGGCTGAGCTGCACTGCACTGGGCTGAGCTGCGCTGGGCTGAGATGCGCTGCACTGGGCTGAGCTGCGCTGGGCTGAGCTGCGCTGCACTGGGCTGAGCTGGGCTGAGCTGCGCTGGGCTGAGCTACGCTGCGCTGCACTGGGCTGAGCTGCGCTGGGCTGAGCTGCTGGCACAGCACAGGTTACCCATGGCTTGCTGCCTGAAGGATGAGCTGCTGTGCTCTATCTGCCTGAGTATGTACCAGGACCCGGTGAGCTTTGGCTGTGAGCACTATTTCTGCCGTAAGTGCATCACTGAGCATTGGAGCCGGCAGGACCACTGTACCCGGGATTGTCCCGAGTGCCGTCGGGCTTACAAGGACCCACTGCTCTCACCCAGCCTCAAGCTGTCCAACATCGTGGAGAGATACAGCGCCTTCCCCCTGGATGCTATCCTGCAGGCACAGCGCACCTCCTACCCCTGCAAGGACCATGACAAAGTCAAGCTGTTCTGCCTGAATGACAAGTGTCTAGTCTGCTTCTTCTGTGACGAACCCGCCTTCCACGAGCAACATCACGTCACCAACATTGAGGAGTCCTTTGAGGAGATTCAGGTAATTTGGGTTTGTTTCATCCGGTAGCGTGGTGGGCAGCAAGCGAGAGGACCTGGGTTTGATACACGGGCACGGTGAAATCTAACACATGTTCCCTTATTCGACACGCCTCTGTTTACTGGCGGTAAGTTGGAACCCAGTTGTTAGTCAATTGGCAGATCACTTTCCACGGATAATAATCCTTCCAAAAATAATAATAATCGTAATTTGGTCACTCATTCCACAACTGTTTGTGGGACACTGTTTGAGGCCCACAGAGTGTGTTGGTGCAACTGATGGAGTCTAAGCACAGCTTATTGATTGTTCTGTCTGGTAAGCTTCCCGCTGCTTGTCCAGCTCGGACAATCCTACCCTTCGGACTTAAGCTTGCTGGGTTGAGTGGGAAGAATCCTTGCTCTCAGCTGAACTGCAGCACCTGCCACAACAGTGAGACAGAGAACCAATGCCGGAGTCTAACCAGCTAAAACCACATAATTTGCCGTTGGTATAACTGACCTACAAGCTTTCCTTTTGCTTGTCCAGTGAGGACCATCCTACCTGTTAAAAGTTGGTCCATTTTTATACAATGACCTTTATTTTGTTGTAGTCCCTAATGGGCTCCCAAGGGTGCTTCTTGGGTAATTGCGGGAAATTGTCGTGACTGAGTATCTTGCAGGTGAATGAAGCAGCTGGTTTGCACACAGCAATGTCCCGCAAACAGCCATGGGGTGAGTAACCAATTTTACCTGGTGGAAGCTAGTTGGCTCGGACATGGAGAAAATCACCCATTTTCCAATAGTACCATGGGTTTTTAACATCCACTGCCTCATCTGAAGGATGGAGCCTCTGATGATGCAGCTTCCCCCTCTCTGCACATTGCAAAGTCCCGATGTGGGGCTCAAACCCACAACTCGGAGATGAGAGGGCGAGTGACGGAGCCCGGCTGACTTCTGTAGTGTTGCGTAGCATCTTTGTAGGTCAAGAATGAGTTGGGGCGCGGGTGGGGTGTGGAGGGGAAGCATCAGATGAAAAAGATGATGAAGAATCTCACTCCTTCCTCAATCTCACCAACAACAACTTGGATTTATATAGCGCTCTCCACGCCTGACGGCATCTCAGAGCGCATTACAGTAACGGATCCCGGGACGGAGCCAGGGGAGGGGGCGGAGCCAGGGGTGGAGCTAAAGGGGAGGGGCCAAGGGGGAGGGGGAGGAGCCAAGGGGAGGGGGGAAGGTGACCAAAGGCACCATCGAAAAGAAAGGTCTTCAGCAGAGACCTGAAAATGGGAAGGGAGGGAGTGAGACGAAGGGAGTGAGGAAGGCAGTTCCAGAGCCTCGGGGCACAGTGGCTGAAGGCATGGCCGCCGAGGGTGGAGAGGAGGACGAGGAGGAGCCCAGACCCGGAGGAACGAAGGCAACGGGTACTGTTTTGAGGAGAGGAGGTCTGAGAGGTCGGGGGGTACAGAGGAGTGCAGGGACTTGAATACAAGGGTGAGGATCTTGATGTGGATCCTCTCTGGGACAGGAGCCAGTGCAGTCTGGCCAGGACTGGGGGGATCGGGGAGCGGAGTTTCTTACGGGTGAGAATGCGGGCGACAGAGTTTTGAATGATCACCAAACGTCTAGGATCCAACGAGTTGGATGTCAGAGATTCCCTGTTGTGTTAAAGCCTATCTCACACTGGCCAGTACCCAGTGGGAAACACTGCCTTGTCACAGGTCTTGTCCTTCAAATCGGACATTAAACCCAAGCAACGTCCGTCCGTCTGCATCATATACAAACACAGAAGTCGCTGGGAACACTCAGCAGGTCAGGCAGCATCTGTAATATTCACATTTAATATTCACCCGAGCAGGCAGACAGAATCTTAGTTCAATGACTCATCGGAAAGGCAGTGATGCAGTGCCTGCCCCCACCCCATGCAGCCCCCCCCCTCCCCCCATGCACTGGAGCATCAGCTCAATAGCAAACTCAGCAGCCAATTGCACGCAGCATTTTTTAAATATAAACCCCTCCCCCTGAAAAAAACATCAGCTAGACTGTGAGCTCAAAATCCCCAATGTGGTGGGGGGGGGGGGGGGTGGTTAAAACCCACCACCTTCTGACTCCGAAGGAGGAGAGAGAGAGAGAAAGCAAGCAGTGGCTGAATCCCGCTAACTGAGACTTGGCTCATTTCTGGCTAAAAAGTAACTTTATTATCATGTAGTGAAAGTGCTGACTGAGGGCTGGGTGTGCAGCGCAGAGCTGTCAGATAGCTGCGCCTCTCACCTCCAGGGATATGGAAATGGCTGATGTAAGCGATATCAATCTGGTTGTTTAGCAGGATTGTGCTTTTTATTTAGCGCCTGTCTGCTGCGCACACACACACACACAAACATCGTCATTCTCAGTAGCGAGAGGCCATTCGGCCAGTCGTGTCTGTGCTTCTCCAACCTGGGCTTCTGCGTCAACCTTTTAAAACTAAATAATCCTTGTGTTTGATATAGAGCCTGACCCTGCCACCAAAGCGCTTCACAGGATTCACTGGGAAGTATAGTGACTGTTTGTTTTGTGGACGAACGCGGCAGCCATTTTGCACACAGCAATGTCTCACAAACAGCCACGGAGTGAGTGACCAGATTTTATCTGGGGCAATGTTCGCCAGGACACCAATGGGGTGGGGGGAGAAACTCCACCTGAACAGGCACATACCTGGGGCCTTGGTTTTAACGTCTCATCCCAAAGGACGGCTCCTCCAACAATGCAGCGCTCACCCAGCACAGCATTGGAGGGTCAGCCTAGACTGCGTGTTTAAAGTACCGATGTGGGGCTTGATCCCATAACCTCTGACTCGGAGGTGGGAGCACTCCTGACTGAGCAGGGCTAATCTCGCCTCCCAGCTCTCTTCCCACATCCTGTAATGTCTTTACAGCTCAGATCATTATCAGTTTCCCTTCCGAATGTTTGAGTTCATGTGGCCTCAACAGCTACTTATAGCAATGCCACAATCCTTTGAGTGAAAAAAGCCCTTTGCACCTTCTAATAATTAAAAGCAGCCAGCGTGGATTTATGAACAGAAGGACCCGTTTGAACAAAATGAACAGATCTTGTGAAGCAGCAACAGAGAAAGCAGACGAGGGGAATGCAGTAGATGTGGGCTTTGTTAAAGTGCCTCCTAAGAGACTCGGGGCGGATGGAGTCTTGTGGAGCCCTGGCGTCCATTGGAGAGGCAGCAGAATGGATTAAAAAGAGTAAGAGTAAACTCAGATTGGTGAGGAGTAGGAAGTGATATACCCCGGGGTGGATAGTAATGATTTGGACTCTGGTCTATGAGGTTTGAGGTCGAAACGTACAGACGACACTGGTGGTGAATAATAAACAGGTTTGGAAAAAAGATGCAGGAAGCTATAAATAGGCTACAGAATGTGCAGCTAGGCCGCAGATAACACTTAATATAGAGAAACACGAAGATTCACTTTGGTGGTCAAGTCGATAAAGAATGTAAATTGAGACCAAGGTTTACGACCACGGGAATAGTGTATAAAATAAAGTTACAAAATACAGAATACTGCAGATGCTGGAATCTGAAACAAAACAGAGAGAGCTGGTAAAACTCAGCAGGCCAGGCAGCATCTATGGAGAAAGGAAAGTGAGTCAATGTTTCGGGTCCACGACCCTTTGTCTGACCAGAAATGGTGACTCACTTTCCTTTCTCCATAGATGCTGCCTGACCTACTGAGTGTTCCCAGCTCTCTCTGTTTTTGTTTTGTAAAGTAAAGTTACATTTATATAAAATCTGGTTAGACCACATGGGGAGTTCTGTACACAGTTCTGATCGTCATATTATAGGAAATGCATTCTATCTTTGGAGAGAGGACAGTATAGATTTACTGGGATATATTACTAAGGATGGATGTACCCAGCTAGCAGGAAAGACTTGGCAGGTCAGATTTTATATCCAGGAGATGAGTCCATAATAAAGGAGCACAAATATTTGACAGTCACTGACAGATCTAAGACGGAGTTTAGGAGGAACATCTTTACCTGAAGGTGGTGAGAATGTATGGTTGAAGCAGGAAGTAATAATTGTTCTGTTTCAATGCCGTAGGTTCTATGTGTATAACCTTTCCCCAAATCATCAGCTAACCATTGTGAGTCTGTTACCCATTCCCCATCTGACATAATTCAGTAACACTCATATAAGTCTGATCTGCATAAATCGTATAATTGTCTAAGTCGTACATCTTCCCAATTTCGTTCAAGAGTTTCTATTCCATGCAAGCTTGACATAACTCATACTTTGCATAAGTCATGTTAAATGTGTGGTCCCAACTGGTCCCAAGTAGTTTGGGATGTTCTCCTGACGTGAAAGGCACTATAAATTGTTGTTATTGATGTTGATATGACTTATGTAAGGTTTACTGTAGGTATTCCCTATTTCCTTTGTCCCTTCAGAATCTTAAAAATCTCTTTCACATCCCCTTCCAATCTCCAATTGGGGCAAGAGCCCAAATTAGCTCAACCACAATTTACCCTCGTATTGTCTCACCTGTAACTGTACTGAAACCCTTTCCGTCTCAGTTACACCATTCTGATGATTGATGTACAGAAGGTGGTGGGCAATCTTTTTGGTCGGCCAAACAAATACATTTTCTTGATTGAATATTTCTTGATTGATGTCCACACCATAAACGTTGCCACCACTGATGTAGAGGCATAAAAAAACAATATTAACTACGTAACAATCACTGTAAAATGAATTGACTGCACATTGTGGGCGAAACAATTCAGCAGCTAATTGCGGACACCAATGTCCCACAAACAGTCGTGGATCGTTTGCCCAAATTATTATTTTTAAAAATATTTTTTGAAGGGATTATCATCACCGGAAAAACGTTCCTCCATTCGACTAACAACTGGGTTCCTACTTACTGCTACATAAACAGGAGTAAGGAAAGTTGCCCAACATTTCGCTCTGCCCAAGAATCGAACCCGGGTCCACTAGCTTGCGAGGCAAATGCTCTAAACGCTGAGCTACAGGACTCCATGATGACAATAATAATAACAATGACAATAAAATGATAATGGTGTCAATAACCATAATAATAATAATAAAGATACTGAGTTGCAGTGAAGCAAACTGGCCGAGTGAGAGGAGAATGAAAGGCCAAAGATTTCTAATGTCCAAGTCTTAAGCGAGATGTCTTGAGTGCAGAACTTGTTTTCTGTAGGAATGTAGGCTCAGGAGCACATCATGAAAGGGTTAAAATAATAATAATCCCTGTATTTGACAGAGCGCCTTATTACGTCGGTGAAACATCTCAAATCGCTTCACAGGTTTTACTCTAAAAGTGGAGTGACTGTATTTTGTGAGTGAAACGTCGCAGTGCCCACAAGCAGCCATGGAGTGAGTGAGTGACCAATTTTTTTGTTGCCAAGTCCTGAACAGTGCACATAGGAATATAAGAAAACAGAACAACAAAATTACATTTATAGAGCGCCTTTCACGTCGGTAGGACATCCGAGGCGCTGGCCATTAAGCAGTTTGAGCCTGTGTGTGTGTGTGCCCGCTCGCCGAATGATTTGGGACGCTGCCCTATGTGAGGGGCACCACATGAGGGGCACTATATAAAAGCAAGTTGTTGTTGTACCCTAGCCAGACAGCCTCAGCTTTAATCTTCTCAAGTGGTGTGTGAGCTCAGACCCATCAGTCAGCCCCTCTCAGCCGCCACTTATTATAATAGATTGATTGAAATCAATGTCTGTGTTTAATAACCGCAAGAACGCCAGTGCTGCATACAACAGGCACGCAACCCTGGCCTCTTCTGGGACCTCAGTGCAGCAAATGGCTGCTGCCTTTTACCCAGAACAACAGTCACTGCACTCAACAGCAATCATTTGTGAAGCATTTTTCAGTTATTTAGCTTGACAGTGTGCTATAAAATTGTTTGTATGTCTGTGTGTGTGTGTTTCTCCCTCCCTTTCTGCTGGGGTGTGTTTGCCGCTCTCTCCCCTCTCTCTAAGTGTTTCTTTCTCTGTCCCTCTCTGCCTCTGTATGTGGTGTCTCTCTCTCTCTGTCTGTTTGTGTTTGCATGTCTCTCTTCCTCTGTGTGGTTGTGTCTCTTTCTGTTTCTCGTTTCTGTGTGTGTTTGTGTGTGTCTGTGTCTCTCTCTGTACATGTGTCTGTCTTTCTGTGTGTGTGAGTCTCTCTCTGTGTTTGTGTACTTCTCTGTGTGTGTGTGTCTCCTCGCCCTGTGTATATTGATCAGAGCTGGTAGCTGGTAATAGTTTGTTTACGAAGGCCAATTCTGCGGCATGAATCTAGCCCGAGGGAAGTTTCAGACCGCACTGTGTTTCCTGCTCTTTCCTATCACTGGGTTTCAATCGTCTGTTTTATTTAGGAAAATATTTACAGATCACAAGGCATGTTTGGATTTGATCTTTTTCTTTGGAAATCCTCACCCTACTGTCTCCCCATCATATTGTGGGCATTTTGCCCATAAATTATACAATCAATTGACTTTACAGTATATTCTGTGAAGCGCTTTGAAATGTCTCGAAGACGTGATAAGGCGCTATATCAAATGCAAGGATTATTATTATTATATCATTCACATCTTTCCTAATTTAAAGGCAGTGCTTGGCCTCGGCCACCCTTCCTGGAAACCCTGTCTCTCTCTGAGTGTGCGTGTGTGTCTCTTTCTCAGTCTCTCTCTCTTTCTGTTTGTGTGTCTCTCGGTTGCTCTCTGGGTCTCTCTCTCTCTGCCTCTTTCTCTCTGTGTAACGAATTCCTTCCTGGTGGTGTCTGTTCTGTACTTGCCCCTCGCCCCCCTGACCCCGTGCCCCCCTGCCCTGCTGTCTCAGGGTATCTGGCCAGTCTGTGTGTTCAGTTCCTGTTATGAGCTGCCCCACTCCTGTTGGGAGTCCAGTGGCTTCCCGGTGGGGGTGGGGAGGTGAAGCTGGTAAAGAGAGGCTTAACCCCAGGCTGAGGCTGAGGCCTGGGTACAGTCTCGGCGTAACAGCCATTTTGCCCCGGGGAATTGTGGCAAAGGCGATAGGAGGAGCGTGGATACAAAGAGGGTGAATTGTCGTTTCTACATCTCAATAATTAATACACAATGGAAATGCTTTAGTGGGTCAGGGAAGATCCTATCACCACTTGGAGCGGCTCCAGCGCTGTGTGCGTATGTGTGTGTGTGTGTGCGCACTGCCTGTGTCTGCAATCCCTGTGTGAGGGAGACACTCACTAGCTGTAGTGATTCCCAGCTCAGGCTTCCTATATTGTGGAGTTCCGGATGAGTGATGTTGTCCAGCGCCCTGTGTAAACAATGAAGGTGAAAAAGCCAACATAGTGTCTGAAATTTCTTATGTCAATTGTCGTGTCACCAGAATTTGTGATCTAAACCTTTCTTTAATTGTCGGCAGGTAGTTGTAACCAAGTTACAAATAAGAATAAGATGTCCCAAAGCCCTTCACAGGATTTACTGTAGTGACTGAATTTTGTGGGCAAATGGGGGTAGCCAGTTTGTGCACAGCAATGTTCCAGAAACAGCCATGTGGTGAATGATAAATTTTATCTAGGGGATTGTTGGCCAGGACACTGGGAGAGAGAAACTCCCATCTCGTTCCCGATAACGCCATGGAATCTTTAACGCCCAACTACCCAAGCACAGACAGGACCTTGCTTTAAAGTCGTATCTGAAAGATAGCAGCTCTGACAATGCAGCACTCTTCTCCCCCCCAAACTCCCACCCAGGACTGTGCTGGAGTGTCAGCCTGGAGTAGGTAGAATGGTCTAGGGACTAAGACCATTAGGAATTCAGGTCCTCAGAATACGCACATCCAGTGGGCGACTCGGTCAGGACTGGAAGCTTAATGTTCAGGAAATCGTTGACAAAATCTGGGGGATTAATAAAAAGAGGATTTTGGTCAATTAATTGTCCGTGTTAGTAAAAACCCTTATTACATCGCCAAACAACTCCAGAGACTAAAGTAATCTATTGCTGCTCAATGAACAACCCATGTTCCATTCAACCGGTAACCTTTGGAAACCTCTAAATCCAGTCTTAATTTGGAAACTGGTTTCTTTTCAAGAGCTCAATGGCATTAGGGCTGAAACCATGAGGATAGGATTGGGCTCAGCTGTGAGATGGAGCTGCGGAGAGGCACAAAGAGAGACTCACTGTCTAGCTCGCTACGTGCTATTATAATACTAATCCTTATATTTGATATAGTGCCTTTAACATTGGATGGCGTTTCAAAGTACTTCACAGGATTCCTGTAAAGTGCAGTGTTATAAAAGTATTTGTACGTGAACATGGCAACAACAACAACAAGATTCCATTTATAGAGGGCCTTTCACGTCGGGAGGACGTCCCAAAGTGCAGGAGTAAATGACCAAATTTATTTGGGGGATTGTCGGCCAGGACACCAGGGGGAGAGAGAAACTTGCTTCTCTTTTCAAGCAGTGTCATTGGATCTTTGACGTCCACATGAACCGGTAGGCAAAGCCTCTGTTAATCTCATCCAAAGGACATCACCTCCGAGAATTCAATGCTTCCCCAGCGCTGCACTGGAGAGTCAGGCTAGATGTATGAGTTTAAGGTCCTGCAGTGAGGCTTGTACCCGCAACTTTCTGCCTCAGAGGCGAGAGCGCTACTGACTGAGCCAGTCTGACCCCTGCTAGGTGGATGGATTGAAGAATTGCTGCTTTGGGGCAAGCAGACAGAAACCAACAGGCTTCAACACATCAGGAGAGGAGGAGAACAACCAAAGGAATTCAGCAATTGGAAGGAGTCGGGTCACGTGTACGTACTGTCAAGCTTTGAATTATTAATAGTTCAGTCTCCCCCTGGAACGCAAGCACTTAACCAGTAGAATTGGAGCCTCAAAGGCGTTTGCTTGTGTTTGATATGAAGCAAACGGCTTTTGTGGCTTTGAGCAGGAAGTTGTAATTCTTTCTCTCACCCCAATCTTTGAAAATAATAGAACCATGTTCTGTGCTGTTTACTGTGTATATCCCTTCAAGTCCCTTCACTCCCTGGCACCTCACTACCTCTCCAAACTCCTCACTCCCCAATCCACCACCAAGCGTCTGCGCTCGACTGTCACCAGCTTCTGCTTGTCCCTCGCACACTCCGCCCCCATTGGGGGTCTCGCTTTCAGCCACTACTTCCAGTAACTCTGGAACATTCTCCCTCAATCTCTCTGCCTTGCTCCCTCTCTCCCCCTTTTTCAAGTCGCGCCTGAATACCTTCAGTGCTTTAACCTCCCTCCACCCCCAGCTCGGAATCAGACTTCACCACTGTTGAGCGTTCTGAGATGCTATATAAGTGCAAGTTGCTTTTGTTGTGTTACTGTGTACTGCACAGCTGGTTAACACATCACCCAAAAGTGCGATGGGTTTGGTGGTGAATACCTTTCTCTTCCCCCCCACCCCCTCCCTGTCCTATCCATGACTTTGCAGGAATGGTTTGGCCCAAAGTTACTCTCTTTGTTGCTCACGCCTCTCAGCCGCTGTGGCTAAGTACCGACCAAGTTTAGTTGAGTTGAGCTTGACTGAGTCCAGCCTCCTATTTGTCCTTCGTCCCTCTGTTCCACCATCGGTGGCCGTGCTTTCAGCCACTAATGCCCCGAAACTCTGGAACTCTCTCCCTCAATCCCTCCGCCTATTCCCCTCCCTTCAAATCCCACCTGAAGACCTTCCTTTTTGATCGTGCTTACGGTCACCTCCTCCCTCCCTCTCTCCCCGGCTCGTTGTCAGACTCTGCCCCTTGTTGTAGTTTAGTGTTGCGGAGGGGCTGAAAGGTCTTGAATGTGAGCAGCGAATGATGCTAGTGACCAACAAAGATGGCGGTCATATCATTGTATCAAAGTTGGGGGGTGGGGCTCATGGGGGAGTGATGGGGTTCATCCCAAACCTCTTAAGTAAAGACTTGTTTTGAGTACATGACAATTAGCATGTCCCATAGTGAACGTTTTGCCCTGGAATTCCCGGTATCCTGTCCCAGTTCTCTCTCTGTTTGTCTCTCGACAGAGGCACAGCACAAATTGCTGAAAGCCAATTCATCCCAGAACTTTAATCTGACAATGGGTCGGTTTGTGTGTTTGCTCTGACACTGGCGATCAACCTCGCTGTGGTCCTGTGCAGATCAGTCGTGTGGGGGTGGGGGGATGGTGTTCTGGGGTATCTTTCAGGAAACATTGTCGCTCAGTGTTACTGATCTTTAAACTTTAAAAGAAGGTTCTGAATTCCAAGAATCAGTCTGTTTTTGGCAGGTTTGTCACTCGCTCTCTTTCACCCCTCTCTTTTTCTGTTTTTCTCTCTCTCTCTCATTCTGTTTTTCTCTCTCTCTCTCGTTCTGTTTCTCCCTGTCTCTGTCTCTTTCTGTCTGTCACCCTCTCTCTTCTTAGGCACCTTTCCAGCACCTAGGGACGTCCTCCTTGGGACATGAAAGGTGCTATACAAATGTAAGTAGTTGTTGTTGTTTGAAATCCCACTGCTATTTGGAGGATCGTAGACACAGTTTAGTAATGCTATCTGTCAGTGATGCAGTGATGTTGTCCCCCCTACACACCCCCCACTGACATGACCTCAGATAATGTGAAGTCAATGACTGTGTTTGCACGTGTCTTGCAGAGGGAGCTAAAAGAGCAGTTTGAAGGGCTGCAGGAGAGTGAGTGCGGACACAAGGAGGCACTGCACCTGCTGAGACGCCAGCTGTCAGAGACTAAGGTGCAGTACAATTAGAGCTCCACATTCTCTGGGGTGTTTCTGTTGGCTGTGGTGTCTGCTTGTTATGCTGTACTGCTATCCTGTGAATTCCCTCCACATAACAGCCCGACGACGGCTTTGGGACCAGAAGATTCAGTTCCAAAGCCTAGTGGAGGCTCCTCGTTCACCCTTTGGTTGGTTTATGGTGAGCGGAGTTGGATGTTGTGTTGAGTTGGATCAGGTTGGATGTTGGGGGTTGGGGTTAGATTTGGGTGTTGGGTTGCGGCGATCGATACAGTCTCCATGAACTGGTAGCTCCCCTTTAATGCAAGGCAGTGCTGATGGTTGAGCAGCCTGGCTTGCCTATAGACCAGGATTGTCCAATACAGGATTGAGGTTAATCCCTTGCCCTCTGGTCTCCCTAGTCCTCCGCCAAGAGCCTGCGGGCTACCATAGCTGAGGCCTTTGAACGTCTGCACCGCTTCCTGAAGGAGAAGCAGAAGAGCATGCTGGAGGAGCTTGAGGCTGACACCGCCCGCACACTCAACGACATTGAGCAGAAGATCCAGCGTTACAGCCAGCAGCTGCGGCAGGTCCAGGAAGGCACGCAGATCCTGCAGGAGAAACTGAAGGAGACGGACAAGCTCCTCTTCCTGGAGGGAATCAACACCACTATCGAGAGGTAGCGACCAAACTCCCAATCCAGTCACTGATCCTTCTTTTTCTCTCTCTCTCTCTTGCTCACTTTCTTTCACACTTTCTCACCCTCTTTCTCACAAGACCCATCTCAAGACCTTCCTGTTCGACCGTGCCTTTGATCACCCTCCTACCCCTATCCTCCCCGCCCTCCACCCTTCCTGATCCCAACCACCAGCTCGGGTGAGGATCCCTGACTGTCCAGGGCCTTGGGACGTCCTCCTGACGTGGAAGACGCTGCATAAATGTAATTTGTTGTTGTTGTTTCTCTCTTACACTCATGATCTCTCCAGCACCCTTCCGCTCGCTCTTGTGCTATCTCATGCCCTCTGTCTCTCTCTCGCACACATGCTCTTGCTCTCTTGCAATCTTTTATTTTCTCCCCACCCCCTCTCTCTCTCTCTCTCTCTCATCCACTCGCTTTCTCTCTTTCCCATATTTATTTCTTTGGAAAGACTTCTGTTTACATCTCTCACTCCATAGTACCCAAGACCAGGAATAGAATTGTTTTGATCCTATTTATTCCACGAATAACCACAATTAGGGGCCACAGGGCAGAGAAAAACGGTCAAAACTAGGAGGGTGTTTGTTTGGGTAAACAGAGAGAAACTATCCCATTATAATAATAATAATAATCCTTGCATTTTATATAGCACTTTTAACGTCTTCTAGACGTCCCAAAGCGCTTCACAGAATATACTGTAAAGTGAATTGACTGTATATTTGTGGGCGAACGCGGCAGCCAATTGCGCACAGCAATGTCCCACAAACAGTCGTAGATTGAAAATGACCAATTTATTATTGTTTTTGGTTTTGGAGGGATTATTATTAGGCTCTGTGTGGAGTAAGGAAACTTGCCCAAGGTTTCGCCCTCTGCCTGGAATTGAACTCAGGTCTCTCGCTTGCAAAGCGAGTGCTCTAACCGCTGAGCTACAGGGCTCCACAAATATGTCTCGATGCCCTTCACAGAATATAATGTAAAGTGAATTAACTGTATATTTTGTGAATCCAATTTCCGGCGTGGGGCTTGAACCCACAACCTTGCGGGCCAACAAAATAACAGAAATAACCCAGAATTATGCCATCAATCAAGAAATATTCAATCAAGAAACTTCTATTTTATTGGCCAAACTTTTTGGTTTGATTCACGGCATAAATCAATCTACCCTAAACTTTTCGGTTGGCCAACAAAATAATAAATGCTTTATATTAATCAAGAAATATTCAATTAAGAAACATTTGATTTGCTGACCAGACAAAGAGGTTGGCCAGCACTGTTCGTTAATCTCTTCCCCGCTTTGATTTCCTCATCAGGTTAAAGGGGAAACTCCATGAAACTAACCTGACTTATGAGGATTTCCCAACCTCCAAGTACATGGGTCCACTGCAGTACACAATCTGGAAATCCTTGTTCCAGGATATACAGCCAGGTGAGTCCTCAATAACCAACAACCCAGGAAGTGGGGGCTGGGCAGCCGACTGCCACACTGCCCTCAGTGCCAACGCACCTTATCTTAATGCACATGTGGAGGGTCTTCATATACAATGATAATAATAATAATTCTTGCATTTGATATTGTGACTTATTCTCGACGTCTCAAAACGCTTCACAGAATATACCGTAAAGCGAATTGACTATATTTTGTGGGTGAAACATGGCAGTCAATTGCGCACAGCAGCGTTCCACAAACAGTCAAGGATTGAGTGACCAAATGATTTTCGCAAAAAATTTTTTTGGGAAGAGATAACAACAACAACTGGATTTATATAGTGCCCTCCACGCCAGACGGCGTCTCAGAGCACTTTACAGTAACGGATCCCAGGACCGAGCCAGATTATTTCAATTTGGGAAAGCAATTTCCCAAATTGATTAAGCAACAAATGGGTGAAAATTGCAGTTTTTTTTAAAAAGCATTCCTTGTATTAATTAATATTCAGTATATACCAGTAGACGTCAAACCTGCTCCAGGCAAGTGAAATCACCCTCTTCTAGCTCATTTAGCTGCCATGTTTTTTTGAAAAATGTTAGTTTTGTTGCTGTGGCAAATCCTATTTTTTTTGTTCAATATTTGTTTTCTGAGCTTGTTCAGCGCAGAGGGTGAGGGGGGTCAAATTCCTTACTCCCAGAAATAATTTACAAGCAATTATTAGGCTTTGGATGGTATAAAGGCTCCATTGGCTCCCTATCACAGAACGGATCAATTTCAAGATCCTCACACTCATCTATAAATCACTTCACACCTTGGCATCTACCTGCTTCTCCGACCTGCTTATTCCCCAACCCACTACCTGCCGCCTCCGCTTGGCTGGCTCCGGTCTCCTGATTGCCCCTCATATATCTCCTCTCCACCATCAGTTACCGTACCCTAAACAATGGAACCCCTCCCTCAATCCCTCTGCCTTGCCTCCTCCTTACTCGTCTTCAGATCACACCTGAAGAGCTTCCTCTTTGACCAGTCCTACAGTTACTTCCTCTTTCTGCCTGGCTCGGCATCGAGCTCTGACATTGTTAAGCACTCAGACACGCTATCCTGGGTGAAGAGTATTATATAAATACAAGTTGTTCTTGTTGCTGTTGTTGATATCCCAATAAAATTGGTCACTCATTCAATGCTGTTTAGGAGGCATTGCTGTGGGCAAATTGGTTCCTGCGTTTACCCACAGAAACAGTCACATTATATCCTGTGAAGGGCTTTGGCACGTCCACCTGACATGAAAGGAGCTATACCAAATGTAACTCACATTATTTATTGAAGGCAGTCAAAGAGGGAGGAAATTACGATGGGTTTGAAGAGAAGCAGAGAAGATTCAGGTGAGGGGAGAGAGTTCCAGAGAGCGGGGACGCCCGCAGAAGGTGATGGTTTGGGCACTGGTGGTGGGACTGAGGAGTGGGGGGGAGTGAGGAAGATGCAGTAGACAATAGTCAGAAGAGGAGAAGGCAGGGGAATTGGATTGTAGAAGTCCCTATTCTCTTAAGAGTTGGAGCTGGGAAAGCCAGTGAGCAGAGTGTTAGAGAAACCTCATCTCAAGCTGTCGACAGCGTGGATATCAGATATCACTTCAATTCCCATCATTGTATATTTTGATACTAAACACCAGTTCAACAGCTGCCAAGGGACTGGGGTGCACAGTCGGAGAGACCCTCTCCTATCATCTCCAGGGCTGGAGTCAGTTTCAGCCCAGAGTAATGGCGTTCTCTGTTGGTTTTACCTCTCCCTCTGGCCTCGTTTCTTTTTGTGTGTGTCTAAACGATTGAAATTCACAGCAGCACTAAATCTCGTGAAATGGGTTTAATTTGGGAGATTTATTGCTGCAATGTACTGTATCTGCAATTTTTCTCATCCATGCCTCCCATCAATATTAAAGCTGCTTCTCCGGCTTTCCAGGCTATAATCCAGCCACAGGCAAAGCTCACAGCGCTCTGAAGAAAAAAACAACAGCAGCAACAAAATTACATATGTTTAGCGCCTTTCACGTCGGGAGGACATCCCAAGTTGTGGAGTCCTGTAGCTCAGTGGTTAGAGCACTCGCTTTGCAAGCGAGAGACCTGAGTTCAATTCCAGGCAGAGGGCAAAACCTTGGGCAAGTTTCCTTTCTCCACACAGAGCCTAATAATAATCCCTCCAAAACCCAAAACAATAATAAATTGGTAATTTTCAATCTACGACTGTTTGTGGGACATTGCTGTGCGCAATTGGCTGCCGCGTTCGCCCACAAATATACAGTCAATTCACTTTACAGTGTGTTCTGTGAAGCGCTTTGGGACGTCCACGCGACGTGAAAAGCGCTATATCAAATGCAAGGATTATTATTATTATTATTATGGCGCTGAAATGAGACAGAGCGAAACAGAGACAGATACAGACAGAGAGAGACATGATCTTCAATAATAATAAAAATATTAATAATCATTGCAATTGTTATAGGGCCTTATCATGTCATTCAGACATCTTAAAGCGTTTCACTGTAAAGTGGATTGACTGTATATTTTGTGGAAGAAGTGCGGTAGGCAATTGTGCACAGCAATGTCCCACATACAGTCGTGGATTCAATGACTAAATTATTTATTTGGGGGAGATTATAGCAATCCACCAATTGACCAACAACCGGCTTCCTACTTACTGCTAGGTAAACAGAGGCGTATGGAGTAAGAAAACTAAGGTTGTCTAAGGTTTCTCCCCACCCTGGGAACATACACCTTGAGAACAGGCAGACAAGACTTTTGTTGAAACCTTCGACAAAGCAGTGCACTTTGAGATGTCTAGAAAGTGTGAAAAGCACTATATCAAATGCAATGATTATTATTATTATTATGCTGTAATGGGAAGATGAAAGTGTGGAGGTTGGGAAGGATGAGATCAAAGGGTCAAAGGGTCTTAATGCAAATTTCTCTTGTGATCCGGTGGTTGTGTTGGAGCTCCCACCACCTGGTGTTAGATATATTGTCACAGGTTGGAGTTGTTTGCAGCACCACCTGGAGGTGAGATGTAGAATTGCATTGTCCAGCTGCACCTCAAGAGGCTCACAAGGAGATCCTGGTACTTGTTCTCCGTCCAGAAATAATAATAATAGTCCTTACATTTGATACAGCACCTCATCATGTCTTCGAGATGTCTCAAAGCGCTTCACAGGATACACTGTAAAGTGAATTGACTGTATGTTTTGTGGGCGAAACGTGGCAGCCAATTGCGCACAGCAGCGTCCCCACAAATAGTCGTGGATTGAAGTGACCAATTATTTTAGGGGGTGGGGGGGGCGGGAATCATTACCCCCAGAAAGCGATCCACCAAAATGGTGTATAGTGACTGTACTAAATACTCTTTGCAGCAAATTCTGTGAAGCGCTCTGATACGTTTGGAAGCAATTATTGCTCTCGGGAAGCAATTCACCAATCGACCAACCGGGTTGAAGTTCAACACGCTGATTATTATTATTGATGATAATGGTGTGAGTCCAAGCCGCTGATTGCTGTGTGTTCTCCCCTCAGTGCCGGCCTCCCTCACTCTGGACCCCATCACGGCTCACCAGCGCCTCATCCTGTCCGACGACTGCACCATCGTGGCTTACGGCAACCTGCACCCACAGCCTCTGCAGGACTCGCCCAGGCGCTTCGATGTGGAGGTATCGGTGCTGGGCTCTGTGGGCTTCGATGGGGGAGTTCATTACTGGGAGGTGATGGTGTCCGAGAAGACCCAGTGGATGATTGGGGTGGCCCAGGAGTCTGTCAGCAGGAAGGGGAGCATTCAGATCCAACCGTCCAGGGGATTCTTTTGCATAGTGATGCATGATGGGAACCAGTACAGTGCCTGTACCGAGCCCTGGACACGGCTCAATGTCAAGTCCAAGCTGGAGAAGGTGGGCGTGTACTATGACTACGAGAAGGGTCTCCTCATCTTCTACAACGCCGACGACATGTCCTGGCTTTACACCTTCCGGGAGAAATTCTCCGGGAGATTCTTCCCGTATTTCAGTCCCGGCCAGAGCCACGCCAACGGCAAGAACGTCCAGCCCCTGCGCATCAACACCGTCCGTATCTGAACGGCTGGTGTTCCCACTGCAAACTGTTCCCCATGTGGGAGAGAAGCTCAGCTCATCCATTTGATTTGTGTGTGTGCGCGCGCGTGTCCGCGTGTGTGTCCCCGCGTGCTTGTGTGCGCACGCGTCTGTGTGTTTGTGCGCGCGCGCGTGTGTGTGTGTGCGTCCTTTTTTTTCACTGGATTACAAACACGTACCCTTTCTCCGCGCGCGTGCATGTATGTGTGTGTGTGTGTGTGGTGGGGGGGCGCGGGGAGGATGGGTGGGCAGTGTTCCCTAACTCGCCTGACCTTTGCGCAGGTAGATCAGTTACTTCTCCACGACACCCGCTCGACGATATACAAGATTCGGGAATGCTGAAGCAGTGACGGACTTTTTTTTTTTTTAGCTAATTTTGGGGGAGGATTTGTTGGCCCTTTTTCCGGTAATTGGTAAAAGTGGAAATCACAGTTAATGCAACAAATCGGCAGATATTACAAGTTCACATTCCCACCGCGCCCCACCCCCTCTGAAAACCTTCCTCTTTCCAGGAGCTGATGGCTGGAGAGGTAACCGTCTCTGTCAGCATGTGTCAGCTATGGACCAGCAGATTAGGGGATTATCCCCCTCTCGCCCCCCCCCCCCCCCCCTCCCGTTTGAGCTAACAGTTCTGGGTTTGTGGGTGACTGGGGGAGTGGGTTTGTCGGCTTCATACTTCAGGTGAAACATTAAACCGGGGTCCAGTCACCAACGTTTAATAGTTGACGGGACTGGAAGAGCGAAGGGAGTTCATTCCAGTGCCCTGGTAAACTGTGGCCCAGATTAATTGTTCACTCTCTTCACGTGGTTGTTTGCGGGTCCTCGTTGTGTGCAACATTCCTTGGCACTTTATAGAACTTTGCTGATTCAGAATCGATTTGCGTTTCTTTCATATTTGCCAGTTGTTGGTGTCAGGAAACTTCACAGAAACTCTGAGCAAAGAGAGACATCCCTCTTGGGTTACAGATGGGTGGGACTTTACCCGATCTGCCTCTGCTTGGCACACCAAGCACCGTTTGTGGTTTATTTTGCCCTCTGTGATTTCTGCCTGTGCTTTGGGCGGACATTAAAAGATCCCGCCACTGGAAAAAAGAGATGGGGAGTTTCTCCTAGTGTCCCATCCCGGCCAACAATCAGTCCCCCAGATTAATTGGCCGTTTCACTTTATGGCTGTGTGTGTGTGTGTGCGGGATGTTGCCTTGTGCATATCAGCTGCTGCGTTTGCCAGCAAATAAATACACAGTGGCTGCACTTGACAGCGAATACCAGTGAAACATGCGAGGATGGATCGATGTTAAAGCTGCTTTATCGAATTCAATTCTTGTTCTTTTTCGCATGTGTTGGGGCTTCTGGAGAACAAAATTGATGGGGAAACTGACTCAAAGAGATGTGACTGGGTGGTCACATAGTCTAGGGTTTGTTTTTTGCTGCTGTTTTCACTTTCTTTTCCTTTATATGTGTGTGTTTGTGCGCGTGTTTTTTGCTGGTTCGAGCCTTTGAGGGTCTGCACCGGGCACTTGCACTGCCAGTCCACCCCCTAGTGGGTGCAGCAAGCAAATCGACCCTAACCTTGTTGGGGGAGGGATGGCGGGCGGGCCGGAGGGCGGTGGGTGGGGGCTAGGGGGGATTAAAATCACACCTAGTCTTAAACCTGTTGCTGATCCACTTTTGTCAGATTTAAGGCCACGCAGCAATCTTCAATCCAAAAAGCAAACAAATTCCAAATCACTGGATTGAAGAATTTTTCCCATTTCTGCACCATCTTGAATTCCAAGACAAATGATGGAATTTCTGGCCTGTGTGTATTTTTTTGTTACCGAGGATTTGGAGCCTTGTCTTGGGATAAGCCCACTCCACTCCTCTCCCCTTCAGCTCCCTTCTGACAGGGACAGTTTCAGCCCGGTTGTGGGACGAGTGATTGTGGGGACGTCAAACTAAACAGGCAATCTTGCTGGGAGAGGCCCCGGGGAGGGGGGGAGGAACATGTTAATCTATCACTATCTCCTGAAATTGGGTCTGAGGCTCATTGCTGAGAGTCTGGTGAGAACTAGCTGTATCCTAGACCTCCCCTGTCTCCCATCATCACAGTGCTCTGTGCTAACACTGGGCACCAGCCATGCAGAATAGCTGCTGTTTCCTGGCACTAACATCCCTTTTGATCAGAAGTCAGTAACAAACAAAATCAAACCTGAATCCACTCAGTGGTTCACTTTGGTTGCTGCTGTTGTCTTTAAAATGCATGCTGTAAAATCGTCAATTGTTCTTCCAAAGTTTTGTAAAATAATGGCTTGATGTGCGTACAGCAGCCTGGGGCTACTGAGTGACCACTTCACACATATTTAATGTTTCTTACTCCAGCCAGGCTTTGGGGAGTATTTATTTTAGAGAGGGCGGGATTATTATAATTATTACTGTTGTTATTTTGACTTGCTACTAGCTGGGGGAAATGGAGCCAAAGTCAAGCTGGGGTTGGTGTCTTTGCTCGGTATCTCGTGGAGTCCTGTAGCGCAGTGGTTAGAGCACTCGCTTTGCAAGTGAGAGACCTGAGTTCAATTCCAGGCAGAGGGTGAAACCTTGGGCAAGTTTCCTTACTCCACACAGAGCCTAATAATAATCCCTCCAACACCAAAACAATCATAAATTCGTCATTTTCTATCCACGACTGTTTGTGGGACATTGCTGTGCGCAATTGGCTGCCGCGTTCGCCCACAAATATACAGTCAATTCACTTTACAGTGTGTTCTGTGAAGCGTTTTGGGATGTCCTCCCGACGTGAAAAGCTCTATATCAAATGCAAGGATTATTATTATTATTATCATGGCTGGAAATTCACTTAATTGCACCAAAGATAACCCTGACAAATCTGACCTGCTGTATGTAGTTGTTCTCCCAAGACAGTTCTGCCTGCTCAGATAGATGCTAAAGACCCCATATCACTATGTGAAAACACAGTGTCCTTGCTGACAGTCCTTCAGATTGATCGCTCCTTCACCAGTGATGGGTGTGGGACCTTCTTGTGCAGTTTGTCTACAAAAAAACAGTCACTACACTTGACACTATTTTACTATGAAGCACTTTCCGAGACATTCTGAGGTGGAAGACGAGTTTAAAATGTAAGTTCTTTCTTTCTGATTAGAGGAACATTATGTGCTGACCTTGGTGTTGCTGTGTAAATAGGGTAACTGAGGCCAAGCAGACTCCTTGCTAAGTATGGAAGAGTCCAAAGGCTATTCATTCTCATTAATCTTCAAAGGACTGCAAAATTATCTGGGACTTGGTGCAGTATACAGTGAATATCCGTTCTGGTTTAAGTCACAGTACTGAGCAAAAAAAGGTTTTTGTTCCTTTTAATTAACCACTTCTCTGTTGTGAAGTGAGCACCTCCATGTTACTTTTGCGTCCTTCGTTAAGGTTTCATTTGTCTTTGTCACCGGATCAAGAGTTTCTTTGAACAAAACTCTTAATTTTACCAAGTTTTCAGGAACACCATTCGTACACCCCCCTCTCGCTCGAGCCTTGAACATGAATTGTTCCCGTAGGACTGGACGCATTCCCCTTTCACTACAGATCGGCTTTGCTGTGACCCATGAGGCTGGGCAGGTGCATGCTGGGCTGCTAGCGGTGTTGGTTTTGGTCTGAAATCTCCAGAATGTAACCCTCTGGTTTGTTTCCTCTTCAATTTACGTCTTTAATAAAATGATAGGATGCTGCTGAGTTTGGTGTTTGTTGTTGTTTGAATGGGTGAAGAGAGCTTGAGTGCTCTGAGATGCTACTCTGCATGAAGGGTGCAAGTTGTTGTTTGACAGTAGGTTTTCAGTAGGTTTTAGTCCATCAGTAGGTTTCAATCCATCGATTTCATCTGGCTCTTGATGTATGGGAAGACCCTTCAAACAGATCCTTTGATCCTAGTTTCTCACCTTTCCTTCATCTTCCTTATTTCCCAATGTATCTGTCCATCTCCCTTTTAAACATCCCAATTCATGGAGTTTGGAATAGAATCCTAAGAATTTGCGATGAGGAAAGACCGTGTTTTGATCTTTGAGGCAAACAGGTCACCAGAGGTCAGAAAAAGAAGGTCCTTTTGATCTCCAAAATACCCTTCCCACCACCTTCTCATGACACCATTGAACTGTTTCTTAAGAGTCCAGTAAACTGAAATCCCTGTTTGATTTAATTTTCCAAATGGAAATTGGAATATTTTCTCAATTCAAAAGATAAAGGAAAACCTCCAGGGCACTGAAGGAAATGCGAGACTATAGCGCAAAATGACAACAACAACAACAACAAGATTCCATTTATAAAGCGCCTTTCACGTCAGGAGGACGTCCCAAGGCGCTGCACAGTTGGGTCATGACCCGAGCAGGGGGGAAATGGTCAGGGTGAGGGGAGGGAAGGGAGGGAGCGAGGAGGGGGGAAATGGTCAGGGTGAGGGGAGGGAAGGGAGGGAGCAAGGAGGGGGGAAATGGTCAGGGTGAGGGGAGGGAAGGGAGGGAGCGAGGAGGGGGAAGAGAGTCGAGAGGGGAGCTGAAGGCTGACATGATACAAACTATGTTCTCTTCCTCCCAATTTGTCCTAATTTATATTGCCCTCATCCAAATTTCATCCCCAAATTCAAATCAATTGGTCGCTCATACAATACAATATTACATTTGTAAAACGACTTTCAAGTCGGGAGGACGTCCCAAGACACAGAACAGTCAGGGATTAGGACCAGAGCTGGGGGAGGGTTGGGAGCAGGGAGGGTGGAGGGCAGAGAGGGTAGGAGGGTGGCCGAAGGCACGGTCGAAGAGGAGGGTCTTGAGGCATGCCTTGAAGGAGGAGTTGGGACTGTGAGATGGAGTTCCAGAGGGTGGGGGCAGAAAGGCTGAAGGCCCGACCACCGATGGTGGGACGGGTGGGGGACATGGAGCATGCTAGAGCCTGCTGAGGAGGGAGCAGACAGGTTGATAGGGGATCAGCAGGTCAGAGATGTAGCATAGTCCATGGCCTTGAAAGTGAGGATGAGGATTTTGATTTCTATCCTCTGAGGGATGGGAAGCCAGTGGAGCCGGATGAGGGGTGATCGGGTCATGGAGCCTGGTGTGAGAGAGAGGCCATGAGCTCTGGATGATTTGTCGCTTGTGGAGGGAAGAGTTGGGAAGGCCGACAAGCAGAGCATTGGCATAGTTGAGCCTCTGTGAAATGAAAGCATCTATGAGGGTTGTGGTGGCCAGAGGGGTGAGGCAGTGACGGAGTCGAGCAATGTTGCGGAGGTGGGGGAAGGCAAAGCAGGTCATAGCACAGATGTGGGGGCAGAAAGGACAGTTAAGTGGCGAATAAGATGCCTAGGCTCCTGATTGACTTGAAATGGAGTGTGCATCCTTGGATGGTGATGCTGAGGTGCGAAGGCACTGGTGCAAGCCAATCGGGAGCCTCGGTCTTGCCGATGTTCAACTGTAGAAGGACTTGATGTCTGGATCACATTGATGCTCATCTCATTGATGTGCTAACAAGGTTGCCCCTGATGAACTGCCCATTTACCTCCATAATAATCACATCCTTTCGAACTAATTAGTTTGCAATTTGCTTTGAGACATTTAATTTTAAAGGTGCTTTATATATACATGTTTATATATGCAAGTTATTATTAATTCACAAACAAGGGGGACACAGCAAGAGAGTTTAAAATGCCAATACTAGCAAAAGGTAGCAAGCTGGAGTTCATAACTATTGCCCTTCCTGTTTGTTGAAAGCAGATCAACCCATCTGCTCACTGTTGCTGCAAGCTATTAAAATGTACTAATAGGGCTGGAGAGGAGCAGTTGATTTCACATGATTAAATGTTAAGGGTATATAATGCTTTTGGCCTTTGCAGAGAAGCTCCCAAGTCAATGTCTAAATTTGCTTGCACAAATTGCAATGCCTTTCAGCATTATTTATTTATAAAGTAGCATTAAAATTATTTTATATGTTAACGGCACCACCTGATCAGCCTGTGGATAAAAACAGCCATTGGGACGGACGGACCTCACCATGGATATGAAGAGTATTAGGTCATTACATGAAATACAAATGTAGAGCATTAACCAAAACCTTCCAAGTGTTAGTATCAATGACAGTGTCAGTCTTTCTCTTTCACAGGCTCCCCCACAGTCAATCCCTTTGTCAATGTCGATCTATTGCTCTGCTTTTGTGTGTAACTCTCTCTAATCTTGTACTCGTCTGTAAACCCATCCACATTTCATGTGGCCATTTGAAAGTTGGGCAAAATCCTATACCTGATAACTTTGCCTATTGGCACGCAACTAAAACTTCACGAACAATGCAGCCTGTCTTCAGTTGCGCATCGGAGCTCCAATGCAGCTAAACAGATTTCTACTGCAGTTGTGAAAGGGAAAAGAGAGGGAAGATAAACAAAAAGTCTATATAAGTCCAAAAGCATGCAAATTGTAAAAAGCTGTTTCGAAGCAGCAGAAAATAACACAAAGCTAATGAGTTGTCCATCGCCTTGGGACGTCCTTCTGACGTGAAAGGAGCTGTACACATGGTGCTGGTGTTGTTGATGGTGTGTATAAGAGGTCTATCACAATGCTGCTCCAATTATACAATATGCTGGTCAGACTTCATTTTGAGTATTGTGTTGTTTGGGAGCCCAATATTTGGGAGGATTTGAGCAACAATTCACTACATTAATAGTGAAAGAGGTTGGCTGAAGTTTAAGGCTGGGTAAACATGGGTATATTTCCCAGAGTGGGGGAGGTTAAGGGGTGATTTGATGGCAGCATTTAAAGAAATTAAGGGAACTGACAGTGTAGAGGATAATTCAAAAGAGGATGAATCCTTAAAATGCTAGCCAGGCCATTTAGAAGTGAGATGAAATTTGGTAGCGATGGATAGTATGGGTGAAAGAGCATCTGCCAAGATCTAATAAACTGGTGGCATAGGCTGGATGGACTGAACGCTCTCCTGTTCCTGTTTTTCCCATTTCTTTCTTCTGCACTGTGACGATCGGTGATCACCTGCTGGGAGAAGGAGCCAATAACCGCAAGAAAATTCTGAGCCAACTTTTATTGAGTACAGAGCAGAGACCCACAGAGCTCAATGGCAGCCACTCACTCCTCCAGTCCCGCGTAAGAGGAACAGCAGTCAGGGCACTGCACAAGTCAATTCCACTGCAGCCAATTCCAAACACACGTACAGACACAACACCCACCTCATTCCACTCCAATCGCTAAACTCAGCATCATTTGCTGTGAGCATTTAAATAAGCAATACGATTTGATTTCAGATTTGAGGTACTACATCTGAGCAGCGGAAGCAGAGGTGTTTCCTTTGGAAGCAATCAAGGCTCCTCCAGGAGGCTTTTGTTTCAATTCACAGAATACAGAATTATTAATACTTTTACTACGGCAAAACCACAACCACACAAATTCTGTCTCCTGCAAACACAAAAGGGAAAACTGTTGCATCGTACAGAATGTTGGCAGGAGAGAGGATGGAGGCAATTGTTGGGGGTAGCAGTCTGGTTTTTTTTACACACAAGCAACCCCAGACACAAGCATTGAATCGAAATGGAAAAGAAATGGAAAGAAATTTGATTTCTCACTATCTTATATCTTATATAAAAAAAATTGGTCATTTTCAATCCATGATTGTTTGTGGGACACTGCTGTGCTCAATTGGCTGCCGTGCTCGCCCACAAATATAGTCAATTCACTTTACAGTATATTCTGTGAAGCGCTTTGGGTCGTCTAGAAGACGTGAAAAGCGCTAAATCAAATGCAAGGATTATTATTATATTATATTATTATTATATTATAGTAAATGTCAGTGAGACTAACAATTCAGGGCTGAATTAAGGACAGACTTTTGCCCCAGCAAACAAACAAGTCTGACACTAACTGGCCCTAACTCAATCCACATTGCCCTGCTAAGCTGCTAGCTAACAGGCCAGGATAGCCCAGCAGTGTAGGGTGGATATGAATCCAAGTCTCATGAGCTAAACCAAATGACAAATCCTCTCAGCCAAATATTGTTGAATACCATAACAATTACATTCCTGCCCCCAACACAAGGTGAAACAAGCGACGTGCTAATTATGACAATGACTATGTTGTTGATAATTAAGGACTGTGGTTATGACCCACTACCACCCACACTCCCACCCTCCTGGAACAATGGCCGGGTACAAAGATGTTAGTGACATTGTCGGCATTGACACCCGTTTGGAATCTCGCCGGTCAATAATCACAATTTTAGTCAAAGTGATAATCAGCACTGGTGATAAATCCCATCATCACCTCAATTTTGCGCCTTTTTGCGCCTCACCTTCACACCTAGATTAACAGTAAACATTTGCCTGAAAGGAAATAAAATAATTGAGTTTTTTTTAAAAAAACTATCCCAGATCCAGTCTGCATTTGATTACACAAAACCACATTTCTTTTTTGTTCAAATGAATCATTCTCCCTCTATGTCGTCAGGGTTGGTTTATTGTTGTGGGAGAGAGACGCTGTGGGATGGGTGGGTCAGGCACACTTGTGTGGCTGACAGCTCCCCTCCATCCCCACTTACTCTCGCTCTCAGTCTCCCTCCGACTGCATCTGCTTGCAGAAGGCTTCAAACTGCTGTTGCTCCAGCTCTGTCATCACTTTATTTAAAGCGTAAATCTGGTTGGGGGAGCGAGAAAGATGGGAAGAGAGAAAACACAATTAACCCGCCGATAAATAATCAGAGAGAGCAAGGACCTTGTGATGTAAACAGTGCCTGCCTTCTCCTGACTAGCGATTTGTAGCAGGGCGTCAGCTTGGCTCAGGCCGCAGCAACAACAACGATTTATACAGCGCCCACCACGCCAGGCGGCGTACAAGAGCGCTGCTAAGCCGAAGCCCAATGCTGAGCCAGGGGGAGGGCGAAGGTGACCGTAGCACCTCCACCTTTGCTGGGTTCAAGCACTGTGTGAAAAGAAGAGTATCTCATTGTGTCATGGGCTCCCAGAACAATGTGTAAATTGGTCACTGGTCAGACAGCCGTGAAAGCTGCCGTGTTTGTCCATAAATATACAGTCACTATACTTGACAGTATTAATCTGCAAAGAAGCACTTGAAGCGCTTCACAGAATATACTATAAAGTGGAGTAACTGTATATTTCTTGGGAGAAACGCGGCAGCCAATTGCACACACCAGTGTCCAACAAACAGTCCCACAAACAATTATTTTTATTTATTTTGAAGGAATTATTACCCCCGGAAAAGTGATCCACCAATTGACTAACAATTGGGTTCCTACTTACTGCTTGGCAAACAGAGGCATGTGGAGTAAGGAAACTTTCCCAACATTTTGCCCTGCCGGGAATTGAACCTAGGTCCTCTCGCTTGAGAGGCAAGTGTTCTACCACGTGGCAAATTATAGCCAGTGAGCAAATCCAGCGGGAAAGCTCGTCAGTCAGTGCTATCAATGGCAAGCTATCCAGGGTCTCCAAGCCTTGGCTTTTGCTAACTGGTGCCCAAACTTTCCAGAATTAGGTAAGCAGGATGTGTCCTTCTGGAATTTCCATGTAGAAGTGGGGATACATGGAATTCCCAGTTGGTTTGTATTTGTTTTAAGCACGGTGATGGGTTTCACATGTCAGACACATGGTTGACCAAAAAAGGGACCTAAATGGATTGCTCTTTCAAAGAAAAGCACAGACATGATTGGCCGAATGTCCTCCTTCTGTGTTATGAGTGGCCCCATGCTATACTGAAGAACATTACAGCAGACTCTGATCGTAATCCAGAGGACTACGATTTTCCAATAATAATGTGGAGTTTTTAACGTCCTAAACAGACACAGACCCCTGCCTCCTCGTAAAATGGCTAAGGTCATTCATTGTTCCGATACCTCAGCTCTCTGTCTCTGTTTCAGCTCCTGCAATGCTGATTTCTGCTTCGTTTTGTCCCCTCGCTGGGCCGGGTCCTTCGGCTTCATCTTGTCCCTACGATAGGCAGGTTCCATTCCTGCAGGAAGGGACAGTTTAAGGTACTAGTCACAGGAAAAGCAGGGCTGTTGGAAAACTATCAGTAACGCTTTCCAGGATTTTACAGTATAATAATAATAATCCTTGCATTTTAGCGACAACAACAAGAACAACTTGGATTTATATAGCGCCCTCCACGCCGGACGGCGTCTCAGAGCGCTTTACAGTAACGGATCCCGGGGCCGAGCCAGGGAGAGGGGGGAGAAGGTGACCAAAGGCGCGGTCGGAAAGGTTTTCAGCAGAGTCCTGAAAATGGGAAGGGAGGGAGAGAGACGAAGGGAATGAGGAAGGCAGTTCCAGAGCCTCGAGGCATAGTGGCTCGGCCGCCAAGGGTGGACGAGGAGGCCAGACCCGGAGGAACGAAGGCAACTGGTACTGTTTTGAGGAGAGAAGAGGTCAGAGAGGTCGGGGGATGCAGAGGAGTGGAGGGACTTGAATACAAGGGTGAGGATCTTGAAATCGATCCTCAGGATAGGCAGCCAGTGCAGTCTGGCCAGGACTGGGGTGTGGGTGAGAATGCGGGCGGCAGAGTTCTGAATGAGTTGGATTTTATGGATGATAGTGGAGGGGAGACCGGTGAGGAGGGCGTTTAAGAGGCGACAAAGGCATGGACCAGGGTTTCAGCGACTTTCGGGGAGAGGTATTGGCGGAGATGGGCGATGCGTCGGAGGTGGAAGAAAGCAGTGCTGGTGAGGGACCGGATGTGGGGAGGAAGGATAATTGGGTGTCGAACCTGACGCCTGGGTTGCGTACGGGTTCAGAGAGTTTTAGGGGAAGGTCGGGTAGGTGGAGGGGGTGAGAATCGTGTGAGATTTTGGACGTTGACGAGAGCCAAAGAGTATGGCTTCCGTCTTGTCAAAGTTCAGCTGAAGGAAATTTGAGTCATCCAGCCCCTGACATCTGACAGGCAGCTGACAGAACAAAGAGCAAAGAGAGGTGGAAAAATAGAGTTGGGTGTCATCTGCATTCATGTAGAAATGTACCCCAAGAGGGAGCACGTAGATCAGAAAGCGGAGGGGGCGCAGGATGGATCCTTGTGGGATCCCACAGGTGGCCGGGTGAGAGCGAGAGAAGCCGTTTGTGCAGATGTACCGCTGGCGGTTTGTGAGGTAGGACTCGAACCGGGCGAGTGCGGTCCCACTGAGGTGGATGATGGAGGAAAGGCGGTGGAGGAGGATGGCGTGATCGACTGTGTCGAACGCCGCGGAGAGGTCCAGGAGGACAAGGAGGCACAGCGACAGCGCATTATTGTGGGCAAAACAATAGCAGCCAATATGGGCAGAGCAGCGTCCCCACAAACAGTCATGGGGCGAGTGAACGATTTTTTGTGTGGAGGTGGGTGGTTGGGGTCATCAGGCAGGTGGACACTGGGACAGGAATAGAAACGCCCTTCTCTTTTTGCCTCATACTCTCCGGAATCAGGTAAAGCCGGACGCGCCCCTCCAGGGAGAGAGAGAGAGAGAGTATTCCATTCCAACAATCTATCTCTGGGATTTCCGTGAGTAGGTGGGAGGCCGGGAATTCTCAGCTCGGTTTGGATGCTCTTAAGCAACGGTGACGGGGGTAGTGCGGCCGCTCCCCCCCCACCAAAAATACAACCTCACTCTCCCCACCCCACAACAGTCTGTGCCCTGTTCAGGTGGACGTTAACTATCTCATGCAGTGGGTCGAGAGGGAGGGGGGGGGGGGGGGGGCGCCGGATATCGTTAACTTGCACCTGAACAGGACACGGACAGGTGTGTGTGTGTGTGGGGGGGGGGGGGGGGGGCGCTATCTGCTGGAAATCATGTATTTAATACAAAAACACAATAAAAAAAAGGAGGCAATGGTTTAATTCTTCTACCTCTCCCCCCCTCTGCCCCCTCCCCCCACTCTGCCGCCTTCTCCCCTCCCTGACACCGCCCCCTCTGACCCCTCCCCACCTCTACCCCGGGGGCTCCGACCCCACCCTGCCGCGGGGGGGGGGGGGGAGGGGGGGGCGGACTATCAGCTGATATATGGCCCCCCCACGCCCCGCGGCCCCTCTCAGGGCTGTGAGCTGACAGTGAGGCCTGAGCCCCGGGGGAGGGGGGGGGACACCTCAGCTGAGAGGCGGCTGATTGTGGCACTGCCCCCCCCCCCCCTCACTGACCTCCTGCTGTATTTGCTGAGACTGTAGAGCGACCCCTTTTCACTGCAACCCCCTCCCACCTTCCTATTTCCGGTCCGTCCCCTAAAACTGTCCGCCGGGGAGGGGGGCTGCGGGGGTTACTATGGCAACAGGTCGGAAATCGCCGTTGTGATGGACCAGGGGTTACCATGGAGAGGGGCGGGGGAGGGGTTACCATGGTGATAGGGCCCAGTGAGTGATGGTGGGTTGTGGCGATGGCCTGATGGCGATTTAATGATCATCATAGTTTGGGCTGCAACCCCCCCCACCCCCCCCCACCCCCCCCACCCCCCACCCCCACCACCCCCACCTCCCCCCCACCCCCACACCCCCACCCCCCCACCCCCACCCCCCCACCCCCACCCCCCCCACCCCCCCCCCCCACCCCCCCCCCCCCCCCCACCCCCACCACCCCACCCCCCACCCCCCACCCCCCACCCCCCCACCCCCCACCCCCCCACCCCCCACCCCCCACCCCCCACACCCCACCGACCCCACCCCCCCCCCCCCACCCCCACCCCCCACCCCACCCCCCACCCCCCCCCCACCCCCCCCACCCCCCACCCCCCCCCACCCCCCACCCCCCACCCCCCCACCCCCCCACCCCCCCCCACCCCCCACCCCCCACCCCCACCCCCCCACCCCACCCCCCCACCCCCACCCCCACCCCCCCCACACCCCCACCCCCCACCCCCACCACCCCCACACCCCCCACCCCCACACCCCCCACCCCCCACACCCCCCACCCCCCACCCCCCCACCCCCACCCCCCCACCCCCCACCCCCCCCACCCCCCACCCCCCCACCCCCCCCCACCCCCACCCCCCCACCCCCCACCTACCCCCCACACCCCACACCCCCCACCCCCCACCCCCACCCCCCACCCCCACCCCCACCCCCCCACACCCCCCACCCCACACGCCCCTGAGCACAGGGAGGGAGCAAGTTGGAAAGATTTAAGCAGGTCGCAGAGTAATGGAGAGGCAAGACCGGGGAGCGTTAGAAGTGAGGACCAGGATCTTAAGCTCAATGATAGATGGAGAACTGGGGCAAGGTTGGTGGGTGGGGGGTGATAGGTTAACGGAGCCTGATACAGGGGAGGACATTATTCAGAGTTCTTACGGAGGGAAGATTTGCGACGTCTAACAAACAGAGAGTTGGCATAGTCTGTACATGATGAATGTTAGCCTCGGGGACAGGTAGTGGCAGAGGTGGGCAATGTTATGGAGGTGTACGGAAGCTGTATGGCTCAAACCATGGATTATGTTCTGCTTTAATGTCCATGATTCACAAAGTGCGAGTTGGAATTCTCTTGCAGAACTGCATCTAGAGAATTATAATAATAATAATCCTTGCATTTAATAATGCTTTTCACGTCTTCTAGACGTCGCAAAGCGCTTTACAGAATATACTGTAAAGTGAATTGACCGTATATTTGTGGGCAAAACGCGGCAGCCAATTGCGCACAGCAATGTCCCACAAACAGTCGTGGATTGAAAATGACCAATTTATTATTGTTTTGGTTTTGGAGGGATTATTATTAGGCTCTGTGTGGAGTAAGGAAACTTGCCCAAGGTTTCGCCCTCTACCTGGAATTGAACTCAGGTCTCTCGCTTGCAAAGCGAGTGCTCTAAACCACTGAGCTACAGGACTCCACGATTATTAGATAAATTATTAGATAAATCCATGGTAAATTTACTTCAGACCTACTTATATGGAGGAAAGAATGAGAGGGGAAAACAACACTTAAGATTCTAGTATTCTGATGATTTTCCAGATGGCTCCTTTTTAGGGGTTGGAGGGGATGCAGTACTTCTCTGCTGCCACCATGCGTCAGTGCTGTACTACAATCAACGATGTAGCTTTACAGAAAGATCTAATCATATTCATAGAATATACCGTAAAGTGAATTGACTACATTTTGTGGGCGAAATGCGGCAGTCAAATGTGCACAGCAGTGTCCCACAAACAGTCGTGGATTGAATGACCAAATTATTGATTTTTTTTGAAGAGATCCGCCAATCGACTGACAACCGGGTTCCTACGTATTGCTAGGTAAACAGGCATGTGGAGTAAGGAAGCCCAACATTTCACCCTCCCAGGAATTAAACCTAGTTCCTTTTCTGACTCAGAGGTGAGAGTGCTACCAACTGAACCAGATTGACACCGGGCTGACATTCATCATGTTAAACACCTCTACAAGGTTAAGACCATAAAGAACTTTGGCCTCAGACTGCACAGATGGAAGCGAAGGCCATCAGGCCAAATTAACTTGTGTTTTTCTTTCATTCTCAACTCCACTTATTTTCTCACCATGTCCCTCAATCCCCTCTGTCTCTAGAGATACATTCATTTGCCTCTTAAAACACATTTATTGCCTGCTTCAATGGGCTCCGCGGGTTTAAAGTATTCCGTAAACCTATTACCCTTTGTGTTTTATAAAAAAAAATGTTTCGCCTGACTTCCTTTCCTACTTCCTAATTTTTTGACTTATTTTGTCCTGGGAATTGAACCCTTCACCCCTAGTAAACCATTTTCCTTAGATAGTTCTTCTCGCTCAACCAACTTTGCAGCGTATACAGAGAGCATCAGGTCCCAGAGTTCATTTGCTGTATACTGCGCATTTCATGCGTTGCCTGTCAATTTGATGTCCGTTTGAATGGAGACTGTAGCAGAATACCTAACTAGCGGACGGACCCTGACATGCTTTATTATTTCGGACTATCGCTTGTCAACGGGCACTTGCAGTAAATAGCTGCTGAAAGATATTAATTATACAAATTGTAAAATTGCTGAAATTGTTTCAGGCACCTGGAAATCCATAACATTCGGCACTGACTGTCACAACACTGACAAATCATACCAACTCTTCCATACTTAAAGACGCAGAAGAATGCAAGCAAGATCGAGGACTTGTGGGGGTGGGGGGATAAAGTCCTTTTGTTTCTCTGAGATCCGAGGTCCAAAATTCCATCTGGTCTCAGCCCGTGACACCCATTCCCCTTAGCATTTAATATGGCACAGAACTGAGGAAAAATCGTAAAACCCGGCCTTAATTTGGAAGCCTTTTTTCTGTAGGTTTTCCAAAGATTCTGGCTTCGAAATTAGAAGTGAAGTAAAGGATTTTCTTCAGTTCCGTCCCATTTTAAGGTTTAAGACAATATGGTTGCACAGGCTGAGACTAGGTGGAATTTCATCTTGTTCCCCCCTCCCCCAATGCCCCATAGTAGTTCAGAGACCCACAATCTGAACTATTATGTGGGGGGATTAAATACAGAACACAGGTCAAGCAAATTATCTTGGGAGTTTTTCCCTCACTCCCCATCCCCATCCTCATTTCAATTAGCTCAATTACTTTGGTGTTGCCATCTCTTTCTACCTGACAATAGAGTTAACTTTATATATGGTCAGGCTGTTTATTAGACTGTGTGGCTGAACATGTGGGTCATATCCTACATGCCTCAGGTCAGGTCCCAGGACAGCCTTACACTCACACCTGCTTAGGCTCAGCATTCCTCATATATTTATATATTTATGTATTCCTCAGAGCATTTATAATAATCCCTGCAATTGATGCAGCTCCTAATCAAGTCGTTGAGAAGTTTCAAAGCGCTTCACAGGAAATACTGTGAAGTGCAGTGACTGTGTATTTGGTTTATCCAGAAAACACCTGAGTCTCGCAGCTCAGGAAAGGGCCAGGTTATGTGCTGACTCAGCTGATCTCAACCAGGGCTGAAACAGAGGTAAATTATCCCACCTGCCCATAGTCCTGTCCTGCAATCAGCTCCTGCTCTGTTCTCCTGCTTTCCATTCTTCCAACTGTGATCTGCTGCTCCTCCCTCACTCATCCTTCACTCCCTCCATCCCATCATCATTGGCCGAGCCTTCAGCCACTATACTCCTGCTTCTTTAAATTCTCTCCCCACAAGTCCCTTTGTTTCCTGCTTTCAAACAACAACAACAAAATTACATTTGTATAGCGCCTTACATGTCAGAAGGATGTCCTAAGGTGCTGGACAATCAGTGTTTCAGCCTCGAGCTGGGGAGGGTGTAGAGCATGGTGGGAAGGAGGGTGACTGAAGGCACAGTTGAAGAGGAGGATCTTGAGACGGGTCTCGAAGGAGGCAAGGGAGGGGCTGAGGCGGAGGGACTGTGGGAGGGACTCCAGTTCTAGAGGGTGGTGGCAAAGTGGCAGAAGGCCTGCCCACCAATGGTGGGACGGGCCAGGCAGGGGACGTAAAGCTGAGCGGAAGGAGCAGGCATGTTTTTAGGGAGGTAGAAGGTTGCAGAGGTGAAAGGTGCTATACCAAATGTCACAGAGGTAGGTGGGAACAAGGGCATGGAGGGCTTTGAAGGTTAGGACCTCCTTAAAAACATATCTTTGACTGCTTTAGGTTAACACTCAAATTTCCCCTCCTTCCTTCCCTTCATTTATGAAGTATTTCAGACTTGACACTCACTCGCTCATACACAGAGAATTGGTACTTGGGTGAGGTAGCAGAGGGTTGGTGGCATCTGTGCCATTGTACCCCAAAAACATTTAGCAGTAATTCATAGATTCATAGATTTATAGAATGTTACGGCACAGAAGGAGGCCATTCGGCCCATCGAGTCTGTGCGGCTCTTTGACAGAGCGTCACTTTCACTAACCCCAATCACCAGCTTTCTCCCCATAACCCCACAAACCCGTCCTCCCCAGATACCTATCCAGTTCTATCTTAAAAGCTGTTATCAAATCGGACTTCACTGCCCTTTCAGGCGGATCATTCCAAATTCCAACAACTCGCTGAGTGAAAAAAAAAATTCTAACCTCTCCTCTGCTTCTTTTGGTAGATATCTTAAGACTGTAACCACGGGTCACAGACACACCTACCAGCGGAAACAGCTTTCCCTATCTCGCCTGTCGAAACCTTTCATGATCTTGAAGACCTCTATCAGGTTCCCGCGTAACCTTCTCTGCTCTAATGGGAAAAGTCCTAACTTCTCCACTGTCCTCATAGCTAAGGTTCCCCATTCCTGGTATCATTCTCGTGAATCTCCTCTGCACCCTTTCCAGTGCCTTAATGTCCTTCCTGAAGTAAGTTGCCCAGAACTGGACGTAGTACTCCAGCTGAGGCCTATCCAGTGTTTTGTACAGATTAACCATAATCTCCCTACTCTTATACTCTATGCCCCTACTAATAAAGTTCAGTACACCAAATGCCCTTTTTACTGCCCTATCTACCTGCCCCGCTACCTTTAATGATTCACTTACTTGAACACCCAGATCTCTCTGTACGTTCACCCCACTTAAGATTGAGCTACCAAGTCTACATTGCCTCCTATCATTTTTCCTACCTAAGTGTATCACCTCACACTTATCCACATTGAATAATCCATACATAATAATCCATACATTTGGTATAGTGCCTTTCACGTCAGCAGACATCTCAAGGCATTTTACAGGATTCACTGTAAAGTGGAGTGATTGTGTGTTTGTAGGCAAACATTGCAGTCAATGTGCTCAGATGTTTAACAAGAAGAATATGAATGTGTATGAATGGGATAGCGAACAGAAGAAGGGGAATAGATTAGGTGAAACACAGCAGTGCAGACTGGATGGGAGGAAAGGCTTGTTTCTTTGCTGTAAGGTTGTATGAAACGTACTCTGCCTTTTTGGCTGTCTGCACCAGCAATGTTTAGCACGATCATCAGGTTACAGGTCTTGATGTTTCAGAATATATTGCTTGAAGCACAGGATGCAATTTAGTGATAGTAACTTGCTCCATCCTTGTTGCAGCCGCCCAAGAGACAAAAAGCCTGAAAATGGCCCCATCAGGGATCGAGTTTCACCAAAGCCAGACATGTCCTTTCACTCCATCTCCCAGTGGGTTCATAGGAGTGTGGATGTCAGTCTAGACTGGGAGTTGATCTTGGATCTTCTGGTTACCTCTGGCATCTGTCCACGGTCCTAAGTGCCGTGGAAGATCAACAAAATTGATCGTATTTTATACTTTCCTCTAAGAGTGACTTGGCACATTATCCTGCAGATAGTTTCTGCTAAAACAAATTGGTTGTATCTTAAGCCTGCCAAGGATTCTCTTAAGGGGGAAGGGGCAAGCGCTTCATCTGTTTGTTTGTTGCTGCTTCGAGTGAGGTGAACTGAATTAAAGTGGAGGAGAGGCTATGGAAGTTGGGATTGTTCATATGAGAGGAGAGACCCAGGAAGAGATCTTATAGGAGTTTTTAGGGTCTTAACATATAGGGATGAACTGACACTCATAACACAGTCATAGAATCCAGACAGTGGGATACAGACTCAACCTCAGAAGAGCGAAGGGGATCACACTGATAGGTTCAGACGAAATTACTTTACACGTGGAGCAGTGAATGTGACGAAGCAGACATAACCCGTGGAGGTAGCGGAGGCAGATTGTGTCTCAGCAATTCAAGAGGGAATTAGAAAGTTATTTGGCAAAGAAATTGCTTTGAGAGGTATGAGGTTGCTATGTAAAATGCCCTACACAACAGCACTGGTTAAAGCAGAATCAATAATAGGTTTTGAAAGGGAATCAGACAAGTGTTTGAAACAGAAAGATAAAAAGGGGAGTGTAGAGAGAGAATGGGGGAGTGGGACTGAATGGAGAATTCTTACAGAGAGCCAGCATGGGCACGATAGGCCGAATGGCCTCCTTCTGTGCTATAAAACTCCATGATTCTATTATTAGTGTGAGTTTATTAGATTATACCTTGCCAGATGGAGTGCAATGGTCTTTTCCGTTGCTGTGCAGTCTTACTTTCCTATGTAAGTGAGCAGTATTGGCCAGAGTTGGGTGTGCTGCAGAACTTGCAGAATTTAGCTTAAATTGGATAACTTGGAGTAGGTTTCTACCTTTATAAATTGCTGGATGCGTGTTTTGCACAGTGGTTCAAGAAGGTTATCTTAGGAGACCTGTGGGTCAGTGGTTAGAGCACTCGCCTCGCAAGAAGAGACCCGGGTTCAATTCCCGGCAGGGCGAAACCTTGGGTAAGTTTCCTTACTCCACATGCCTGATAATAATCCCTCAAGAAGAAAAGCAATAACAATCATTAGTCACTTCACTGTTTGTGGGTTATTCCCGTCACAATTGTGCTGCATTTCGCCCACAAGTATACAGTTAATTCACTTTACAGTATATTCTGTGAAATGCTTTGAGGCGTCTAGAAGACATGAAAAGCGCTACATAAAATGCAAGGATAATCATTATTATTATCATCATCTTGATATACATTCTCTCGTTTTCTATAACAACCCCAAGGTGAAGTGAGTGAATAGCCTCTTTTTTGTTGGTGATGAGCACACCTTCACAGCCCTGTCTGCTGGAAGAATAGCGGAAATATTTACTCCCCTGGAGGCTTACTGTTCTTTTGTGGTTTGTGGTGGTTGAGTGCAAGAGTAAACATCTTTTGCCTCTGATCGTGTTCGTGAGGTGATTGATGAGATACCATCAATAGGCTGGGTGTGCCGCCACTCGCCAGTGGGGTCTGTGTCCAATTTGAAGATGGCTGAATATGACCCCAGGAAATATTTATTATTTCCATTGCCCACAGCAGCTAACAATGTCAAAATGTCGCAAACTGCTTCACGGGTAATTGCTGTCAAATGTAGTGACTGTACTCAATTTTCACTCAGCAAGATCCCACAATACAGCCAGCATAAGTGAGGAGTAATAATAATAATGCTTGTATTTGATATAGCGTCTTATCACATCGTCGGGATATCTCAAAGCGCTTTACTGTGAAGTGCACTGACTGTGTATTGTAAGCAAATTGAATGAACAATTTGTTTGAGCGAATGTCGGCCAGGACACCTTTTCTTCCTTCTCTTTTCCAATGTCATGGGAACCTTAAATTGCACTTGAGCAAGCACGTGGGACTTCGGTTTCACATCTCTTCCAAAATGATACGAGCTCTTACAGTGCAGACCTGATGTGGGACTTGAACCCACAAAGCACAGATCCGGAGCCAAAAGTGCTACTGACTCCTAACCCTAAAGGTGTATCCATATCCATAAGTATTTTATTTTGGTCAGCCGGGTGTCTGATATTGGCAGAAAACAATCACAGTATACAATTCAGAATTCCCCATATTTATTGCTGCCTACACATAGGAATTTCCCTGCGTCTTCAATAGAATAAGCACTCTCCCTGGAGGGACTCACTCTGCTTACTTACTTAGCAAATTAGGTAATTAGATAAACAAATTAATGCGCTTATCTATTTACCTAATATGCCTGAGTGTGTGTGTGGTGGGGGTGGGGTGAGGGTTGTAACCTCAAACTTTTGTTTGAGTTTACCATTTGTAACCCTAACTGTGGGGAAAAAATATCAAATATATACATCAAAAGTTTGTAAGGTCAAAATATAGTAGGCTGAAGTTACAATACAAAAGGCTTTGTTGTAAAGGAGAGCCTTATAAAGGAGAATAAATCAGTGCAGTCTTTTTCCTCCTTTCTCGACGGGGCAATAAGTACACTTGATAACTTTTCTCATCAAAACAAGATTGACTTTGTTTTATTGGCTGGAATACGAGGCGGGCTACAGCAGCGAGGCTGGAAAACCAGATGTGAATGTGTCTGTGGAGAGGCAGGTCCTTGCTGACAACATAGGGGTTGTTTGACTGCCGGAATGCCTGCTACCTTGTCACCAAACGCCTGAGGTTGTCAGTGGGACAATTTATCAGCTCCTTGTTATGACAAGTCTCCCAATAAAAGGCCAATCACTTTCATAGCAGCTGACGTGCAGCCTGCCAATGCGGGGCTCGGTTTAGGAGCTGAGGAGTGAATCTCCACTATTTAAAGAGAACGTGGGGGTCACATCTGTGATGTGTTAACGCCGGTGTGGCAATTACATGCATCACTGATGGTCAGTTTGGTGTCATTACGACACTTAACACATTAACTGTTCTTCAGGTGTGCTGGAGGTCCCCGCGTCCCCTCCCTTCCAATTCGCTGCTTACGGTCATCTCCTCTCCCCCCGGCTCGGTGGCAGGCTCCTCCACTGTTAAGCTTTCCGAGGCACTGCCCGGGTGAAGGGTGCTATATAAACGCAAGTTGTTGTTGCTCAGTATGGATCTGACAAGCTGCCCTCTAGATTTCAAGCTCCCCACACTGGACTCATGGTTAGCAGGTAACCTGATAAACCCAACCAAAGTATCAGATCAGAGCCAATATCTCACTAACTGGGACTCTACCAGAGCAAACAGCAAGCCCAATGGACATCTAGCTTTTTGGATTTGACCCTGAGAAGCTTGGAGGGGTTTTGCTGGTCATTAACCTATAATACTCTGGGGAAATAGGGTTAAATATCATCCAGTTGCTAAATTGCTTGCCACGTGCTAACAGGACTGCAGTCTTGGTCAGAATGAGAAAAACAAATTGGATAATTGGTCATTTTTCAGCCACCACTTCCTTCCTCACTGTGAGCTGCTGTGACAGGCACTGCATCCCCTCGGCCAATAGGTGGCACAAGCAACACGTCTGGAGAATGGAAAGAAGGATCTTTTTGCATTTTTATTGCGGTTTATCATGTTGAGATGTCCCAAAGTGCTTCACAGTCACTATTGTCAAGTGCAGTAACTGCAAAGCAAGGGCCTAACCGACAGGTGGAGGTGCGACTGATTAATGTGGAAGTGTGATTCTGTTTGTTGGACACAAGTATAGGATTTGAAAGAGAATTTAGGAGGAAGCTCTTCATGCACAAGGTAATTATAATATAATATATAATGATAGTGTAGTGTATAATACGTAATGATAGTGTAGTGAGATTGTGGAACTTGTTGCTTGAAGCAGTGTTTGAAGCACATAAGTATAGGTATTTTAAGAAGAAGCAAGTTATGCACATGATGGAGAAGGGAATCGAAGGCAATGGGAGGAGTAAGGAGTTTGTGGAGACTCGTGGAGCATAAACCCCAGCACAGACCTAGTTGTGTTGAACGGCTTGTTTCCGTATTGTAAAGTCTATGATTGTCAACCAGGACATCGAGGGAGAAATACCTTTCCCTTGTCAAATAGGTCCTTTGCCTATTTCACCATAACACCATATGGAATCCTGCAGTTTAGTGATTAGAGCACTCGCCTCGCAAGCAAGAGACCTGGATTCGATTCCTGGGCAGGGCGAAATGTTGGTCAAGTTTCCTTACTCCACACGTCCATGATTACCCAGCAGTAAGTAGGAACTCGGTTGTTAGTCGATGAGCGGATCGCTTTTCCGGGGTTAATAATTCCTTCAAAAATAATGATAAATTGGTCACTTCAATCCACGACTGTTTGTGGGACATTGCTGTGCACAATTGACAGCTGCGTTTCGCCCACAAAGATTACTATTATTATAACAGCAGACGGACCCTGGTTTAATGTATGACTCCAAGATGACACCTCCGACAATGCAGCGCTTCCTTCCTTATTCCAATTGTATCTCCCAGAGACACACAGTGATCAGGCCCACAAAGGTCAACGGGGCAGAGAGGGGCTAGCTCTTACCTCTGTTTGGTAGTAATAAAAGAGTGTTACGGAGCTAGAGGTAAATATGACGAACCGACTCATTTAGGATCTCAATGTTTGCTTAAATGAGGTTGGGAGTTCAACAGGTAAGAATGAACTTCCTTTTTCATAGCACTGTATCATGTTGAAATGTCTTGAAGGACTTCACGGATAATTGCTATCAAAACACAATTGTTTTTGTAAACAAACATGAGAACCATTTGCACACAGCAATGTCCCACAAACAGCTATGAAATGAGTAACCAATCATTGTTTGGTGCGGTATTGTTGGCCAGGACACTGGGAGTGAGAAACTCCCCTCTCTTTTTCAAGAGTGCCACAGAATTTTTAATGTCCACCTGAACTACAATTGCCATTAAAGACATTTCTATACACACACTCCCGCAATAGACAGATGGTGGAATTCTCTCTCAGTTCTCGTTAACAGAGGGTGATTGGTGATTAGAATTATACTGTGCCATGTGAGTCGTGGTGCAGTTATAAGAATTTTTATTTGACTGAATGATACACGGAGATAACATGCCTGATATATATTAGAATGACATGTTTGCTTATTAAACCTCAACGCACCCGGTGTTGTTCTTTATTTGACACTGAGCCAAAAGCTGGTTGTTCACAATAACTCATTGCTAGATTCACAGTGTGGGGTGCATCCGACCAGAACTGTTTTCTTTTGAGAGAGCAGACACTCAGCGTCACATTTATTAATTCCTCATCAAGAATATCGCAGATTAAAATTCACATAGAATCCGTCTACACAAATATATTAAGGATTTATACAGTATTTAGATTAAGATGGCATTCCAATACAAATCTATTCTTTAATTTGCACAGGTTTTATTTTCCAGTGTAAAACTGTTTCAATGCTGCTTGCTTATTAGAATAGCAATTATTATTACTTTGTTGCCTGTACCTCCCCATTTTCCTTAACCCCCCCCCCCATCTTGAGCTAACCACAGGACATACATTTCTTCCACGTACCAGCCTTCAGCCAACGGGGCAGGGTTTCCCACAGTTGTGGCCCCTTTATAATACCATCCATTACACTACTGCAGAAAGGTCCTTTTGAGCAGCTGAAGTTGGATGAGAGACAGCTTTCTGATTCCATCACACAATGAAGAATCCTGGCATGTTTTAGTATATAAACAGGCCGTTCGGCCCATCCAGTCTGCGTGACTCTACATGAAACGCTGGTCTAATCTCACCCTCCCCTCTTCTCTGCCACCCCCACCTCCCCTCCACAACTCCACACCCTTTAATATTCCTCCTACTCTTTTATCTTCTACTCAGGGGCAGTTTTCCCCCCATGCAAGTGACCATTCTTCACACAAGAACCCAGATTCAATGTCGGCGAGCTATTTGAACACCAGTGGGGGTGGTCAATTGCAGCTAAGGTTGATACTATCCTCACCTGCTATCCACACACACCTCCAGAGAGTAATTGGCAAACCTGGGATTGCAACCTTATTACTGCCCAAGATGAGGTCATCTCACCCAAGAGATTCAACCTGGAACATAGGAATGCATGGGTCTGGTACTCACAGAAAACACTCACTGAGGATTGGAGAATGAGGGGGGAGGGAAGGAGTTTTATCTTTCTAAATCCTTCAAAGATGGAACTTTTTTTTTCCTCCAACAGAAAGAAGTTTTGAAATCGTAATTGTGACATAAACCACCTCGCAAGGTCATTCTATAGAATATTACCAGCAAATAACAACTTGCACTTACGTAGCAACTTTCAGGTAGGATGACCATCTCAAAGCAATGGCGAGCAGTGAGCAGGGAAGAGAGAGGAGAGGAGGGGTGGACTGAGGCACAGACCAAAGGTATGGTAAATGAGATAATTTTCAAGAGTTTTCAAGGCAAGGAGAGGGGAGCGAGACAAAGGGATATTGAGTTCCAAAGCACGGTGAGTATTGACTGAAAGCTCCCCCAGTGATGGTGGGACAAAAGGGGGTCAGAAAAATGGGTGGGAGAACAGGGCTTTGAGAAAGGCGCAAAGAGTTGGGTGGAGTGGGATTGTGAAGGGGTTTAAAGGTTAAGATCCTTCCTTTGTTGAGCCATAGCAACCTGTCTTAACAACAACCCACCATCCATCCTACCAGTGGATTCTGTCAGCCACTGAAGCATTTATTTGGATGTTTCTTTAACTCTCACTAATGTTCTATACCAAATTTTTCTTAGGATTTTCAATGTATNAAAAAAAGAGCCTTGCTGCACCTGACCTGGTTCACAATGCTCATTAGATTTGATTTTCTTTTCGTTTTCCTTCTTTTGGTTATCACCTCCCCCTGCCATTGGGGTAGAGTTATGGCTTTAGTTAATGATCCTTCCCTCTCCCTCCCCCTTCCAGGGCATACTCAGTATTATCCGGGCTCTCTATCTCTTTGACTGTCAACATCCCCCAAATCCCCCTCATTTCTTCCTTGCTTGGTGAATCCCATTGTCCATTTTAATATAATTTTCCCTGCAAACGTGGAGAATCACCTTGAATCTACTCTCTGCCCCTTCCGATCGAGAGCTCACCGATCAGTCAAGCTCCCAAAGGCCAGCCCTAATCTCTATGTGGGTGTTTGTTACAAGTAATTAAATCATTCAGGCACTACTCATTGTGTTAGACTACAACTATACCAGGAAGCTTGTGATAGCCACTACACTGAGTTCCAGATTCCACCTCGTCTTAGTCTACGTAAAACAATTTTGGCTACAAAATTTCAGATCCCGCAGAATTGTAGAAAATTCTTCAATTGAGTCTTAATTTTGAAGCAGGTTTCTTTCTAAGAAGTGCGGGAAATGTCCAAATTAAGATCAAACTGAGGAGGTTCCTACAATTCTGCACCATCCAAAATGTTGAAGACAATCAACAACAACAACATTTGTACAGTAACTTTCACGTCGGGAGAAGATCCCAAGGCACTGGACAGTCAGGGATTTGCACCCGAGCTGGGGGTTGGATTCAGGTTGGAATCAAAATCAACTTACAAGCTGAGACAATGTGGAATTTTGGTGCCTCAGGGTGTCCCTCAAGACGGGACGGAGGGTGAAGAAGCTCAATTGTAATATTTCTATAAAGTCCTCATTGTCTATTTGAGCAAAGACAGTAACAAACTTCTAGGGGTTGGGGAGTGGGTGGGGTAAGGGGATGATGGTGGGGAAGTGACTTGGCAGGTACTAGGATGAAGCAATAACAAAGGCAGACCGTATTCATTCACTGTCACTTAAATAAGAGACACTCGTTAAATTTTAGTACATACAAAATACTGCGACACCTAACTGTAAGAAAAACATTTTTTTGCTGTAAAAAATCCCCTAAAAATGTGAGTCAAGCTAATATATGTTAACATTACCACAAAACATCTATATTACAAAAATAATATATACTTGAATCTTAGAAAAAGTACCACACAGTTTAAGATAGCAGCATTCAAGTCAGTACAATGATGTTGCTTTTGCAAGCCTGGCCCATCTATTTGCCTTGAGGAGAAGGGAGCGTGTATACACAGAGGGAATTTAACTTAGGGAATAGCGATGGATCAAAGATAGAAGTCTAGATCTTTACATCTGTAGCACAAACTTTGTTTCACGTCAGATAATACGGTCAACAATACATGAAAGCCAGCATCACAGAACACACTAAAACCTGTCCTGTGCTTTACATGGTACTCAAAGCAGTGTTTGAGTGTGAATCCACAGGGATTCATTTTGACTTGACATCCTAGTCTCTTTGTAACTGAAATATTACAATACATTCTGTTAGTCTGTCCAGGGTACATATTCAGCCCATGAAAAGGGGGTTATCTGTATTTGGTCTTGTTTCACCAACTTTATACATTATGTTACAATTGGTATCATCTAAATTACTTTTTGACGATATATAGTGCTGTCTTTCTTCTCTGTTACAAACAAATTCTCTGACACATATACACAATGTTTTGGGGGGAGTGAGTGGAGGGGAGGGGAACGACACAATATGCCAATCATTGCAAGGCCACGGGAAGTTGTGTGAAAGTGGGTACTGACACCACAGTTTGGAATGTACGCGATTGGGAGGTATTGATACATTTAATCAATAGCTGTCACGGGGCACTGCACACTCTCTGGGACGGACTCCAATGCACAAAGGGCTGTCAATCCGAAGGCGGACGTTACGAGCTGCTGCTGGAAGGACCTGGAGAGATATGAGCACAAACCAGAAGCATTGAGAGGTGCCTGAGAGCAGGTGATGGAAGGGGAGGTTAGGAGGAGGCGGGCCAAGGCAAGGGGAGGGCCAATGGTTCCGATCAGAGAGGAGCAGAAATGAAGGAACATCAGAGGAAGTATCCAGGCGCTGCCTTGAGCAGATCTGTTCGTAAGAGAGCAGTGTACAACTGTAGAGGTATCAATTCCAAAATAAGGCCTTGTGCAACCATGCCCATTTCATGCCCAATCCAATCAGCGCCTCCTTGGTTCCACAAATAAAAGCAGCATCAGTAACAGAGAGGTAAATTCAACCGGAGCAGTAAAAAAAAGTCAATGGAGAAATACCTCCAGATCTTTGTTAGTCAGCAATAAATAAAAAATAATAAAACAAGGATCCTTTGGGACATTTTAAATAAAGTTTTCTCTCTCTCTTGCAATCTCTGGAGTGTTCAAGTTCCCCCCCTCCCCCCTCCACCCACCGACGGTGACAGGAGTCTGTCCTGGTGTTATCTTTTGACCAGATCAGTCAGGGGCAGTTCCCCCATCACCGACACGTGTGCATCTCCACCACTTTGCGGCACTGCCTGCACTTGACGAAACAGCACCAATGAAATTTACAGCTGCATCTCTCCACAATTTCCACCTCCTGGGTGTGGAAGCCACGGCCACAGCACATGAGCTCACAGCCATCAATGGCCTTAGAAGTCTTGTTGCACTGACGGCCAGCGGTCCCCAGAACCCCACTCTTCATGTCGTGGTCGCAGAAATCTGGGCTGGAGTCCAGGTAGACCAGATCTTCATCAGTGTGGGGCTTGAACTGGGAGTTTTTGGGCACCAAGACTTTGGTGGAACCAACCTTCCTCTGTTCCACCTCAGTGGCTCCATCGAATTTCTCCTTTAATACGTTGCCTACTTTCCTAAAGGGAGGCATAGCTCTCCAGCAGGTCTTCACTTCACAGGACCCAGACACTCCGTGGCACTTACATTCCACCCTCATGTTGTTCAGGATGGCCTTGAAGAAAAAAGGAAAGATGTTGTCAAAAAATAACCAATCTTGAACTCCTATAATAATCCTTGTCTTTGATATAGCACCTTATTACAGGATTATACTGTGAAGTGGATTGGACTGTGTGTTATATGTGTGAAACGCAGCAGCCAATTGTGTACAGCAGTGTCCTGCAAATAGCCATGGAGTGAATGAGTAATTTGATTTGGGATGATTTGTTGGCCAGGACATAGGGAGAAACTCCCACCTCTTTTCGAATCATACAATGGGATTTTGAACAGGCAGACGGGATCTCAGTTTTACGTCTCATCTAAATGGAGTCCTGTAGCTCAGTGGTTAGAGCACTCGCTTTGCAAGCGAGAGACCTGAGTTCAATTCCAGGCAGGTCAGGGCGAAACCTTGGGCAAGTTTCCTTACTCCACACAGAGCCTAATAATAATCCCTCCAAAACTAAAAACAATAATAAATTGGTCATTTTCAATCTACGACTGTTTGTGGGACATTGCTGTGCGCAATTGGCTGCCGCGTTCGCCCTCAAATATACAGTCAATTCACTTTACAGTATATTCTGTGAAGCGCTTTGGGATGTCCTCCCGACCTGAAAAGCGCTATATCAAATGCAAGGATTTATTAAAGGACGGCACCTCTAACAATGCAACATCCGCCAGCACTGCATTGGAAGATCATCTTAGATTATGTGATTCCAAGTCCGCTGTGGGGCTTGAACCTACAACCTTCTAACTCAGTGGCATGAGTAAGGCTGACACACTTCTCATGATAGATACAGTATTATACAATGTTTCTTAAGCAATTCAATGTGATAATTCACATTTTAAGAATTTCAGAGTTCACATTCTTTCTCCCTTCCGCATATTGGTTGAGCATGCTGGAGAATTGTTGGCCAGGACATCAGGAGAAACTTCTTTCTCTTTTCAAATATTGCCAAAAGGTCTTTAATGTCCATCTGAGCAGGAAGTTGAGACTTCGGTCAAATGCCTCATCTGAAGGAAAGCACCTCTGACAATGCAGCGCTCCCCCTGGCAATGCACGGAATGATGAGCTTACAACAACAACGTGCATTTAAACAGTGCCCCTCAGGCTGGTATTGTCTTGGAATGCTCGAGCTCAAATCCTGATGTAGGAGTTGGAAACACAACCTGTTGACTCGGAAGCTAGATAATAGAAGGACAGGCACTGATCTGCTCCTGTGGTTGTCTGGTTGTTGTAATCACCCGAGCCTTGAGAACAGCTGAAGAGTTTTGTGAAGGGACCACGACTGGGTTTACACATATACATGGAGAAAAGGCAGAAGAATGGGACTATAATGGATATCTCTTCTGCAGAGTCAGCATGGAATAAGGGGCATAGACATTGCAATATTCAGCTGCCACACAACCACGTATTTATTTTTGACAACCTCAGGCTCGTATTGTACAATGTATTTTGGTTTCTAAGTGAATCTGTAACTCAATCTAGAAGCAACTGTATGTTGGAAAGTGCTGGTGTTGCTTTAATAGGGAGTTTTGGCCCCATTCAGTTTTTGCAACATCCTGTGTCAGCTTGGCTCAGGCTTGCCTCTGGGTCACAGATCGCAGGTTCAAGCCCCACATGGGGATTTGAGCTCCCAGTGCAGGTTGACACGCCAATGCAATACTGGAGCAGAGCTCCATTGTCAGAGGCGACGATCTTCGGATGAGACGTTAAACCTAGGACCTGGCTGCCCTGTCAGGTGGACGTTAAAAATCCTGCAACGCAATGGAAGAGTTTCTCCCGGAGTCTTGGCCAATAACCGTCCGAATAAATTAGCCAGTCAACAGCTTAGATTCGTACAATACCTTTCACGTGAAAGAAGCACCTCAAAGTGTTTTACAGAATTAGATTAATTAGAAGTGAAATTTTATTCCCAAAGGCTAATTTGAGGAATGTTGATCTGGAGATAAATAAATTCTGAAATCATCGTTATCAACATGACAGAAAAGATGATTGTAATCTGTCAGGTCAAAATCCTTAAACTCACTACACTCCTTCCAATTAATGTTGTATCAACTGGAAATTGGCCTTAGTGATAGGTTTCAGATTGGACACCTCCTAACTGTAGGAGAATCATTCCTCCCTCCAGCCATTTTGGAATTGAAGCAAATTTGGTGTTTTTGCACCATGGGAACTTATTTTGTGATTCTAACTGCCAGAACTTTCCATGTTTACTTTATAATGTTTTTTTTAGGCTACTTTCTGGTAAAATTCACACTCTCTATGGCCCGATTAAAGACTTTTCTCTTCCTCCTGGAGGGAGAACCCATTCCCCTGAAATCAGTTGGTGGAGGTAGTGGGGAAGATTGTTTAGCCTCAAATCTATTGTCAAGGATCAGGTTTTCTGGACACATTTTTAGCCATAATTTCTGCACCCTGAGGGATAATTAAAGGAAAGGAATGCATGTAGAAATAATATAATTTTCACCCATTTTTGGGGTCAACCCATCATAGTCAGGGCGGGATTAAATGAGGGATGTGATTGACGCCTTTACCTCCCAGCTGCCCCTCTCTTCCCGTTGCTCTCCCCGATGAGTGACAGGAAGAGGGCGGAGCTGGAGGTCAGATCTGCAGGACTTCAGTGAGGTCATAGGCAGCTGGGCAGAGGCAGGAGCCATGATAAGCAACAGAGCTGATTTTAGTGACGCTGAGAATACATTGTGATGCAGACAGTGTTGGTGAATTTGTGCACTTTCTGTACATAGTGTATGTAGTGCGCCCTCTCTCCCTGCTCAACTAATCCCAGAATATTGTCCTTCATCACCACAACAGTGTAAGAGAGTTTGGAGGTTTAGAATGATAAACTATGGACGTACCTTCCTTCCTGCCTCGTTGTTGTGCAGGTTCATCAATGCCCGGCTTGATGAGGCACCTTTGCTTCTTTCCCTTATATCCACAAACGACTGGGAGAAAGCCACGCCATAAGCAATGTTGTCAGAGCAGCCCGACCACTGGAAACCTAAACTCAACACGAACGAGGAGACAATATTAACCAAAACATGCTTCACTCAGAGAGGGGAAAAAAGGTTATAAAAAACAGAAATGATCAATACAGGTGACCACAGGTGTGGGTGTCACTTCTTTCTTTTATAATTATCCTTGATTTTTAATCCTATCTTCAGCTCTTTCCCCACTTTCCTTTAATTTTCTGCTCACTTTTTGTTATCCAGTTCCCTTTTAAATGATTCTATTGATTTGGACTCAATAGCCATGTGAGGCAGTGAATCCCATACCCTAACAATCCTCAGAGTGAAGAGACTTTTTTGAACCTCTCCTCTAATTCTTCAACATGAGATCTAGACTGAAACGAACCAGAGAATTGGAATCCTTCAGTCACTTTCATAGTCATTGGGTAATGGCTAAAATACGGGCTAGAGTATACTAGAGGAGATGATTCAGATCCAAGGCACTGTTTGGAAGAAGATCAGTGCCTTGGTGTTCCCTTAGTGTATTGGCCAATGTTGGTCCTTGCCCAAATTCACTCAGATTCAAATCGGTTATTCAGCTCAATGCTGTTTGTGGATGATCAGCCACTGTATTTGCTCACAAACCGGCCAATTTGCACCCAACAAGGCCTCACACAAACAGCCATAAAGTGAACGGCCAACTAAACTAGGAGATTGTTGGCCAGGACAACAGGAAAAACTCCCTTCTCCTTTTAATAGTGGGATTTTTAACATCTGCCTGAACAGGCAGACGGGACCTAGGTTTAATGTCTAGTTTAACATATGAGTATCTCTGACAGTACAGCACTCCCCCTGGTACTGCTTTGGAGTATCAGCCTGGACTGAGCTCACATCCTGGTGTGGTTCTTGTTGGTGGGAATGTTCAGCGAACACCAGCCTGCTTCACGTCCCCTGCCCAATTTCCACCACCATCAGTGGGCAAGCTTGCAACCATTCTACCCCCACTGTCCGGAACTCTATCCATCTTGGGTCACCCAAGGTGCGATAGAAGATGAGGATCTTAAGACAGGCTTTGAAAGAAACAAGGGAGGGCTGATTATGCGACACTGGAGCCACAGTGTTGGACTTACCCTCTGGGCTCACGCCATGTACAGTGCGATCACAGCCACACTTTTCCAGCTCTCCACTGCTGCACGCACGGGTGACAGCAAAGGCGACTCCAGAAGACGAGATCGCATACACAAATGCAGCTTCCCTTGTCCCTGTAGCCAAAGAAGCATCCATTATAACTCAATCACGTCTTAGCTATAATGGAGACATGCTTTGTTACACTTCGTCATCTGCAATCCTTGACAATGAGTTTTAGCAGACTATTTAATTTCAGGCATCTCACAGCTGATCCTTTCCTGGGAGTTGGGATTAGGAGGGGTAAGGAGGGTGACCAAAGACCGATGGGTCTTGAAGGAGTCAAGGAAGAGTGCTAGGGTGTAGGAGTTCCGGGATGGAGTTCCAAAGGGTGGGGGCGGAGGGGCTGAAGGCTTGGCAGCTGATGGTGTGGTAGGCAGTGCAGGGGACATAGAGCAGGCCAGAGCCCGCTCAGCACCGGATTGAAACCTGGGACTTTGTGTAATGCATCGCTACTGACTGGGTAAATTAAAGTGAAATTCAACTCACCAACCAGTGAGAAACCCTGACAGTTATCTCCCTCCATCTGTTTCTCCAGCACCTCTCTACGCCTGACCTTTTTGTAAATACAGTCTCACCTCTTTCCTCCCTCAGAAACACGGAAAGTAAGAACTCACATTTTTATGGCACCTTATATTTCAAGACGTCATAACGCAATCATTGTTGGAAGATGTAGTGAATTTCATGTAAACAAACATGGCAGCTATTTAATGCAGTCCAAGATTTTCCAAACAGTCACAAGGTGAATGGCCAATTTATAATCATTCTTATTTTTGATCCAATGCCTACAACATCAAATATTGTACAAAGCACCTCATGGGAATTCTTGGCAAGCGTAGTTACTGTATTTGTGGGCAAACATAGCAGCCAATATGGATACAGGAAGTTCTGACAAACACTATTCCCTTTGCAAAGGGTGTCAGAACAGTATAATAATGACTTTCATTTGATACAGTACCTTATCTTCGAGACATCTTAAAGTGCTTCACAGAATATAACAAAGTGAATTGACTGTATATTTTGTGGGCGAAACGTGGCAGCCAATTGCGCACAGCAGCGTCCCACAAACAGTCGTGGATTAAACATTCATCTGAACAGGCAACCCCAGTGTTGTTTTAAGCTCATTCAAAGTAATGTACCTCCGATAATACTGTGCTCCCCCAGCACTGGAGTGTTATAATAATAATAATAATCCTTGCATTTGATATAGCGCTTTTCACGTCGGGAGGACGTCCCAAAGTGCTTCACGGAACACACTGTACAGTGAATTGACTATATTTGTGGGCGAACGCTGCAGCCAATTATGCACAGCAATGTCCCACAAACAGTCGTAGATTGAAAATGACCAATTTATTATTGTTTTGGAGGAATTATTAATAGGCGTGTGGAGTACGGAAACTTGCCAAAGGTTCCGCCTGACTGGAATTGAACTCAGGTCTCTCGCTTGCAAAGCGAGTGCTTTAGCTCAAACTTGGGGCTTCAACCCACAACTTTCTGACTCAGTTGTTATCAGGATCAATCATCTGTACCAGATCAAACCCTGAGCTTCTTATATCTACCAAAGGTGCATTTCTCCATTCACTTTGGTTCACGTTCCAAGAACAATCTGTAACCCAGCTAAGCCAAGTGGTTTAAGTTTAATACTGCTTTTATACTAATAGATCGTCTCCAGAGACAATCAGTGGTGTACAAAAGTTGACTTTACTGTAGCTCCTGAGTGGCTCCACATGCAGGAGATCCATCACAATAATACAAAAATATTCAGAGCAAAAAGCCTAGGGATGCTGTTCTGTGCTTGTGTGAACATTCTTGGCCTCAAGGCAATAGTCAAGGCAGCCGTGGGCGTGCAAGCTGCTTTTGGAATTTTTTTTTTGGTGATTTCTGGGAGGCAAGTCACAGCGAGAGCATCATGGAAAAGACAGGGACAAAGTGTCCTGAGTTCTAGCTGCGTCTCCCGGCCTCCACTGCCACTGCACCCAAAAACATTCTACCAGTAATTCACAAGGGAGTCGCGAAAGTCTGCTGTCGGTACAATAATCACACCTCCCCTCTCTCCCCAGCTTGGCGTCAAGCTCCGCTATTGTTAAGTGCTCAACAACAACAACTTACGTTTATATAGCACAACCCACGCAGAGTAATACACTCAATAGTGGCAGAACACAACGTCAAGACGAGTGGATGGAGAGTTGACCAACTCTACTCCACATGAAGGTCGCTTTATAAATGTAAGTTGTTGTTGTGATTGCACAGTCAGGATCAATCAATCAATCAATCAATCAATCAATCAATCAATCAATCAATCAATCAAATGGGGAATGTTATTAGCCCTATACAAACCTGGAGCCTGACTAAATAGGGTCTCATTCTTTGACTCACTGCCAGTTTTGGGCTGTATGTAGGGTATGTACAACAACAACTTGCATTTATAAGGTGACCTGAATGACAAAAGGCTAATTTATTTAGGAAAAGCAGGTGTATATTGCCCACTCCGTCTTGGTGATGCATTTTTAGACATTTGACGATGTGAAAAAAGTTATGTAAGTACAAGTTGTTGTTGTGGAGAGTTAAAAGGGTGACATTTATACTGGCCAGGTTCTAGTGGTGAATGATGAGGTGTTAAACTGAGCAACACACACAGCTAATTAACAGATTAGCGTTTGGAAATATGAGATTAGGAATCCACGGCTTCTCAGTGTGTGCTGCCACTCTGGCTGTGACTAACTCTTCAATTCAATGATCCTTATTCCACATTTAGACATGTCCCCTGCCCTTTTTGCTCCACCAATCGGGACGAGCTATCAGCCATTCTACCCCAGCTTTGATGTGAAATGCGCTATACAAATGTCCATAAGAAAGACGAGGTCCATCTGGTTGGCCTTCCATCTTCCTGGCGATCACATGCACATATGTTCCAAACACTCTATGTGCTGTATCCCCTAATGTTATTTCCTAAAAGAAAACTATAATCTCTGTTTGAAAGAATCAACATTTCCTGCTTCAACTGTTTCCCCAGAGAGCCTATTCCACAGTTTCACTGTTCGTTCACTGAAATAGTGTTTGCGTAGATTCGTTCTGAATTTACCCTTCAATCAATCGCAGGCCGTGTCCTCTGGTTTTACTATTCTGGACAAGTTGAAACAGCCTGTCATGATCTATATTGTTTGGCCCCTTTAGAATCTTAAAGACAGCAATCACATTGCCTCTCAATCTTCTCTTTTCTGCTGCGACATGCCCAATTTAATTAGTCACTCCTCAGAGTCCAATCCTTCGATTCCCTCAATCATTTTGGATGCCCTCCTCTGTATCTTCTTGATTTTTCCAATATCCTTTTTTAATGTAATTTGTTGTTTGTTGTTGCTTTCTGTAACTCTGTCCCAGAATCTCTTTGTCTCGTCTCCTCACTCCCAGTTTTATAAACCCAACACAAGCTTTACCTCTTTGACTGCGTTTTTGGTTATCTTTCCCCACCTACCATCCACCCACCCATCCACTTCAGCTCCTCCCCTCCCCGGCTCAGGTGCCCAGCCAGCTGTTTTGAGCACTTTGTGATGTCCTCCTGACATGCAAGGAGCTATATAAATCTAAATTATATTGTAAATTGTATGTAGGCTCCACCCATCCTTCAGATGAGACGTTAAATCAAGGCTCTGTTCAGGTGGATGTTAAATGTCCCACGGCACTATTTGAAAAGAGAAGAGAGTTTCTCTCTCCCGGTGTCCTAGCCAACAATCCCCCGGATAAATTTGTTAATTCACTCACATGGTTGTTTGTTGGACATTGCTGCTATGTTTTAAGGCCACTAATCTCATCCTTCCACAAATGCTCCCTCTGTCTTCCCATTACAGCTCTGAGTTACTTCTTAATTACTGCAACTCCCAGTATAGCTGTCTCTACCAAACTAAAATTGTATAGAATTTTGTAATTATCATTTCAGCCCTAATTTGAATTTTTTTTAGAAAGTACAGAAAAACAGTTTCCAAATTAACACTGAATTCAGATTTTTTTCAAAATTCTTTGTTCTTTCCCAATACTTTTTTCCATGATTAGTAAAAGCCAGAAATCTGCAGTTTTTAAAAAGAAACACCAAATGAAGACTAAAATTATGAATTTTCCAAAATCTTTCATGATCTTATCATTTCAAAGCTGCAGTCTTAAGGCTAAAATGGGGAGAAATGTTGAAGCTGAGATTGGTTGTAGATTGCCAAATACAATACAAACTAGTGCCTAAACAGCCCAATTCACTTTACATTCACAGTATATTCCTTGAAGTGCTTTGAGACATCTCGAAGACGTAATAAGGCACTATATCAAATGCATGGACTATTATTAATCATGACAAAGACTGATATTGCCTTCATTGTGGCATTGTTGAAAACAAATGTGGATCAGCGCAAGACAGCAGAAATCTCTTACAATGCCCTAACCTAATCCCTCTAATTTTCCTACCCCCTCCACAGTAACTTTATTTCAAAAACATTTAACAGTATTGTTGGTGTTTCATTGGCAGATATACATAGAACCCCTTCTCCCTACACATTTCCTCATTACAAATTATAATCAGAGCCAATTGGTCAGTTGTTCTATTTTCCAATCATCATAACCGCTCCACAATTGGACTTGATGCTTTAATAATATGTGAAATCTGATTTAAACACATATGCACTGACTCAGAAACATGAGTAATGGGGAAGTACTGTTTATTCTCAAGGTTTCTGTAGAATCATAGAATCTTACAGCACAGAAGGCTATTTGGCCCATCGTTTGGGTGCCCACTCTTTGAAAGAGTTACCAACTGGTCCTGCTCCCCCGTTCCTACTCCATAGCTCAGCAATTTTTCCCTTCTTAAGTACCTATTCAATTCCTTTTGAAAGCTGTTATGGAATCTGTTTCCACCAACATTTCAGGCAGTGCTTTCCAGACTGTGACAACTCTCTGGGTAAAAAATTCTCCTCGTCTCCCCTCTGATTCTTTTTCCTTATATTATTATATACATGTATATATATATATATTTGTAGCTGTCTGTCTGGAGCTGTGAAACTATCTGAGAGGGAATGTAAGAAATAATCTTGAAAGAGGGTGAAGTGAAAGGGATTTGGGTGTTGGTACTCTCTGGGTCTCTGGTGTAGGTTTGAAGCAGAGACAGCGGAGGTCGCTCTAAACCAACAAATCCCAAAGGAACCACATTCAGGGTCTCCCTGTTCCCGGCACAGACCCCTGACCTCCCTGTCCACACCGCCTCCCATCAGCCCGAGGCACACACACAGATACCCCCTGGATACTGAATGCAAGAAAGTTAAATTAATTTAAATGCATTATACTTTTAGGTCATTTCTACCGCTTTGGGATTGTATTATCTCATATTTATCCTCTAATTACATTCAGCCTCAACCAGTGTCCATCTCTCTCTCAAACTCCTTCACTGGTATTCATTTGGAAATTATTGAAATATACAGTTATCTCTGGATTCTCGCCGCCCCTCACACACACACCAATACACTCCCGAGCTCTTTAATACCAGGAAAGAAATGCAGTCCCAGAGATGAAAGAGTACACATCACAGCTCTGAGTCAGGGAATGACAGCGCTTATAGTGTGGGTGGATGTGGGGATCAGACCCGACCCCAACCCTCCACACACACACACAGCCTCTCCCACCTGCCTCAGCCTCAGGGAGTGACACCTCTCCCTCCCACATGGATAGTTGGTATTCCTGTGTATATTTCTGTGCCGCAGTTTAAGTGGTTTTGCACTGCGGAGCACCGCTCAAACCTGTTCATAGTCAGGAAATCTGATTTAATAATTCCACATCCCCCCTCCCCCAACCGCAGGCTCTGGGTATCTCCCTTCTCGTGTGTGTGTGTGTGTGTGTGGGGGGGGGGGGGGGGAGGGGTGTGTGTGGTGTGTGTGTGTGGGGGGGAGGGGTGTGTGTGTGTGGGGAGGGGTGTGTGTGTGTGGGGGGTGTGGGGTGTGTGTGGTGTGTGTGTGTGGGGGGGGTGTGTGGGGGGGGTGGGGTGTGTGTGGTGTGTGTGGGGGGGGGAGGGGTGTGTGTGTGGGGGGGTGTGGGGGGGGGAGGGGTGTGTGTGGTGTGTGTGTGTGGGGGGGAGTGTGGTGTGTGTGTGGGGGGTGGTGTGTGCGTGTGGGGGGGGTGTGTGGGGGGGGGGGGTGGGTGTGTGTGGTGTGTGTGGGGGGGGAGGGGTGTGTGTGTGTGGGGAGGGGTGTGTGTGTGGGGGGTGTGGGGTGTGTGTGGTGTGTGTGTGTGGGGGGGAGGGGTGTGTGTGTGGGGGGGGGTGTGGGGGGGGAGAGGGGTGTGTGGGTGTGTGTGTGTGGGTGTGGGGGGTGTGGGTGTGGGGGGTGTGTGTGGAGGGGGGAAGGGTGTGTGGGGTGGGGGTGTGTGGGGGAGGGGTTGGAGTGTGGGGTGTGTGTGTGTGGGGGGTGTGTGTGTGTGTGGAGTGTGTGGGGGGGAGGGAGAGGGTGTGTGTGTGGGGGGGGGGGAGAGAGGGATGTGTGTGTGGGTGTGTGTGGGGGGGGAGTCTTTTATTTGTTAGTTATTCCAAATTTCGCTAAAAAAAAACTCACTCTACATCTGTCCCCAATTTGTCTTGGAAGCCCCCACCCCACCCCTCCCCTCCCCTCCTTAAACAACTTCCCAGTAATTCCGAGGGGAGAATCCCAAGTTTCCCAATCAGTGACCTCGTGTGTGTGTCAGGAACAGTGTCAGTGTGACTGGGAGAGCTGGTGCTCACCTTGTTCCCTGTCCCCACTCAATCCCAACACTGTGACATTCCCGTCCCTCTAACTCTTGGATTCCTATCTACATTCGCCGGTTTCATCTTAAAACGCGCTCCCAGAACCACTATACGCAAAATAACGAATCTGCACGTTTTCGCAGCTGCAGACGCTATCACTCACTACCCGTCCCACTGCTCCCCCGTCTCTCAGGCCATCCTCTCTGATCTTTATTTTATACCATTCACATTGTCACTCCATTCCGTTATTATTATTAATCAGAGTTTTTATCGGGTAACTTCTAAGACGCAGTGAGTTATGTGTGTGTGTGCAGTGTGTGTGTAATGTGCAGTGTGTGTGTGTGTATGAGAGTGTGCACTGTGTGTGTGTAATGTGTAGTGTGTGTGTGTATGAGAGTGCAGTATGTTTGTATGAGAGTGTGCAGTGTGTGTGTGTAATATACAGTGTGTGTGTGTATGAGAGTGTGCAGTGTGTGTGTATGAGAGTGTGCAGTGTGTGTAATATACAGTGTGTGTGTGTGTATGAGAGTGTGCAGTGTGTGTGTATGAGAGTGTGCAGTGTGTGTGTATATGAGACTGTGCAGTGTGTGTATGAGAGTGTGCAGTGTGTGTGTATGAGAGTGTGCAGTGTGTGTGTATATGAGAGTGTGCAGTGTGTGTGTATGAGAGTGTGCAGTGTGTGTGTATGAGAGTGTGCAGTGTGTGTATGAGAGTGTGCAGTGTGTGTGTATGAGAGTGTGCAGTGTGTGTGTATGAGAGTGTGCAGTGTGTGTGTGTATGAGAGTGTGCAGTGTGTGTGTATGAGAGTGTGCAGTGTGTGTGTATGAGAGTGTGCAGTGTGTGTGTATGAGAGTGTGCAGTGTGTGTATGAGAGTGTGCAGTGTGTGTGTATGAGAGTGTGCAGTGTGTGTGTATGAGAGTGTGCAGTGTGTGTGTATATGAGAGTGTGCAGTGTGTGTGTATGAGAGTATGCAGTGTGTGTATATGAGAGTGTGCAGTGTGTGTGTATGAGAGTGTGCAGTGTGTGTGTATGAGAGTGTGCAGTGTGTGTATATGAGAGTGTGCAGTGTGTGTGTATGAGAGTGTGCAGTGTGTGTGTATATGAGAGTGTGCAGTGTGTGTGTATGAGAGTGTGCAGTGTGTGTGTATATGAGAGTGTGCAGTGTGTGTGTATGAGAGTGTGCAGTGTGTGTGTATGAGAGTGTGCAGTGTGTGTGTATGAGAGTGTGCAGTGTGTGTGTATGAGAGTGTGCAGTGTGTTTAATGTGCAGTGTGTGTATATGAGAGTGTGCAGTGTGTGTGTATGAGAGTGTGCAGTGTGTGTGTATGAGAGTGTGCAGTGTGTGTGTATATGAGAGTGTGCAGTGTGTGTGTATATGAGAGTGTGCAGTGTGTGTGTATATGAGAGTGTGCAGTGTGTGTGTATGAGAGTGTGCAGTGTGTGTGTATGAGAGTGTGCAGTGTGTGTGTATGAGAGTGTGCAGTGTGTGTGTATGAGAGTGTGCAGTGTGTGTGTATGAGAGTGTGCAGTGTGTGTATATGAGAGTGTGCAGTGTGTGTATATGAGAGTGTGCAGTGTGTTTAATGTGCAGTGTGTGTGTGTGTAGTGAATGGCCCCAATCCGTGCACATGGGAACCTCGGCATTACAACGCGGGGAAGTGCACATCCCCCGTGTGTGTGTGTGTGTGTGTGTGTGTGTGTGTGGTGGTGTGTGTGGTGGTGTGTGTGTGTGTGTGTGTGTGTGTGTGTGTGTGAGACAGGGCTTAGTTTGCGCAATGACTAAATCTCGAGTTTATTTTGGTATCTAATAATCAAACCATCTGAGCTCTCCCTGAACACCTTCCCACTGATTCCGAGGGGGAAATCTCCATTGTGTTTATTCAAAATACTATTGTACCTCATTTACTGGTGTACCAGCTCTTGTGTATTGAATGTTTGAGCAGTCATCGGGGTGTACCCCGTGTGTACAGTGTGAGTGCTGGTCTGGGTGTACCCCGTGTGTACAGTGTGAGTGCTGGTCTGGGTGTACCCCGTGTGTACAGTGTTTGAGTGCTGGTCTGGGTGTACCCCGTGTGTACAGTGTGAGTGCTGGTCTGGGTGTACCCCGTGTGTACAGTGTGAGTGCTGGTCTGGGTGTACCCCGTGTGTACAGTGTGAGTGCTGGTCTGGGTGTACCCCGTGTGTACAGTGTTTGAGTGCTGGTCTGGGTGTACCCCGTGTGTACAGTGTTTGAGTGCTGGTCTGGGTGTACCCCGTGTGTACAGTGTTTGAGTGCTGGTCTGGGTGTACCCCGTGTGTACAGTGTTTGAGTGCTGGTCGGGGTGTACCCCGTGTGTACAGTGTTTGAGTGCTGGTCTGGGTGTACCCCGTGTGTACAGTGTTTGAGTGCTGGTCTGGGTGTACCCCGGTGTGGTACGACGTGTTTGGAGTGCTGGTCTGGTGAC